>NC_090825.1:0-300000 GCF_028021215.1 Eschrichtius robustus
GAGACCGCTCCAGGCTGGACTCACCGGGGCCAACGCCGCCAGCAGGAGCGCTTGCCGGGACCCGGCTTGGGCGGCGGAGCTGCAGGCCCCCGCAAACAACCCAATTTTTTAAATGGAAAAAGGACTTGAAAAGACCCTTCTCCACATAAGACATACAAATGGTCAACAAACACCTGAAGAGATGTTAAACATCGTTAGTCACGATGGAAATGCACATTAATACCACAACGCCATACCCCTCCACAAACACTAGAAGGCCTATAATCAAGAGAATTAAAAATAACAAATTTTGGCAAAAATGTAGAGACATTGATACAGAGTTTCCCATGGGGAAAATGAATCGGTCCAGGAGATGGATGCTGAAAATATTTGTACAACAATGTGAATGTAGTCAATGCCACAGAACTGTATACTCAAAATGGTTTAAATGTCAAATGTTAGTTTTAATCACAATGAAAAAAATGAATGAAGCACTGATGATACGTGTTAGAACACGGATGAACACTGAAAACATTCTAAGTCAAAGAGATCATGCAGAAAAGGTCACCCAGATCATACTTAGCTCGTGTGTTTTAAATCCATAAAGGTTTTCAAAATGAGGGAAAGTCTCAATAATGGTTTCAGAAAAAGAAAACTGGATCAGAATAGGAAAAGACATTTCCATAGAGTTGCGGAGATGGTGAATGTTGAAGTGGGCCCGTTGATAGGATTATAAGGTGGAACCATAAAATTTCGTCTTTGGGTCTTTATGTGCTGGTTCCCTGGGAAAGGACCCCAGTATTGCATAAAACACACTGGAGTAGTTTATGTGAGGTGGTGTATTTTGTACTGCTACTTATAGTTTTTTTATACACTTGAAATTACTGGGGAGTGCATTACTTTTCAAAAGAACCAGGTCAAAACCATGCCCAAAAAAAGCAGAGAAGACATCAAACTTCAAAATAGAGGCCAGACCTTAACCAGATGCGGTTCACCTAAAGTGGTGACGCTCATCATTCTTGTAGGGTCCACGCATTATTAACAGGCACCGTGGGAAGATTATATTAGGAGCCACTGTGTCTTGGGTGCTGTGGATGACCTGGCTGTAGTAGAAACAGTGGGATTTCTGAATTCTAGTTTCCCACATCAAACCACCAAAACCCTGTTAGAACTAGTAAACGAATTCAGTAAAGCTGCAGCGTAAAAAATCAGTACACAAAAATCACTTTTCTTTCTTTTTTTTTTTTATAAATTTTTTAAAAAATATTGATTTCTTTATTTATCTTTGGCTGCATTGGTTCTTCGTTGCTGTGCACGGACTTTCTCTAGCTGCGGCAAGCAGGGGCTACTCTTCATTGCGGTGCACGGGCTTCTCATTGCGGTGGCTTCTCTTATTGTGGAGCACGGGCTTCTCATTGCGGTGGCTTCTCTTATTGTGGAGCACGGGCTGTAAGACAGCAGGCTTCAGTAGTTGTGGCACACGACCTCAGCAGTTGTCGCTCGCAGTCTCCAGAGCACAGGCTCAGTAGTTGTGGCGCACGGGCTTAGTTGTTCCAAAGCATGTGGGATCTTCCCAGACCAGGGCTCGAACCCGTGTTCCCTGTATTGGCAGGCAGATTCTTAACCACTGAGCCACAAAGGAAGCCCTAAAAATCACTTGTCTTTCTATACACTAATAATGTGCCATCACAAAGAGAAATGAAGAAAACAATCCCATTTACAATTGCATCTAAAAAATACCTGGGAATAAATTGAACCAAGGATGTGAAAGCACACTGAAAACTGTAAAACACTGATAAAAGAAACTGAACAGACACAAATGAATGGAAAGCTATCCCGTGCTCATGGATGCAAAGAACACTGTTAAAATGTCCATTCTACCAAAAGCAATGTTCAAATGCAAAGCAAGCCTGGTCAGAACTCCAATGGCATTCTTCACAGAAATATAGCAATCGTTCCTATCATTTGTGTGGAAACACAAAGGCCCCTGAATAGCCAAAGGGAGTCTGAGAAAGGAGAACAGGCTGGAGGCATCTCCCTCCCTGACTTCACACTACATTACGAAGCTACAGTCACCAAAAAGTGTGCAATTGGCACAAAAACAGGCACGCAGACCAGAGGAACAGGACAGAGACCCAAGAAATAAACCTACGGTTATGCGTAAGTTAATTCACAAGAAAAGAGCCAAGAACATACACTGGGGAAACGACAGTCCCCTCAATAAATGGTGCTGGCAAAACTGGACACCACACACCAAAGAACACTGCACTCTGTCTACACCACACAAAAACTGGCTAAAAACCCAGTGTTCCACATGAAGCCCTTCCTCTCCTGGGTCCTCTGAGGACAGACACCCTCAGCACTCAACTAGACACAAGAACCTTCTCCCCCACTTTTCCTCACCTTTTCCTTTAGCAGCGTCACCTCCCAGCAGGTCCAGAGGAGACCTCGCTCCTGTCAGCGTGAACCGGACCCCACAGTGTCCCAAAGCCCCAGTGCGTCCTGAGGAGACCCGGTTTCTGCTACATCCGATCTGCTGTGGAAATTCAAATTGAAATAGAGCCAAATGACCCATGAATTCTCCAAAATAGTTAAGGAGCAATTAACTAGAAACCGTAAGAAATGAAATGATTATAGACACAGACTTTACTTATTCTTTTTTAATATTTATTTATTTAGCTTCGCTGGGTCTTAGCTGTGTCACACGGGACCTTTTTATTTTTTAAGTTGCAGCATGCGACCTCTTAGTTGAGTCACGTGGGATCTAGTTCCCTGACCAGGTATGGAACCCAGGCCCCCTGCACTAGGAGCACGGAGCCTTCGCCACAGGACCACCAGGGAAGTCCCTAGACGTGAACTTTAAAACTTATGCCAAATTCACACAAATTTATTCACAGTCATTTCAAATGCAAGGCTATGAAAATTACAGAGAAACATAGAAGAAAATCTACATGACCTTGGGTTTCGTCTATAGATCACGGGCTTTGAGTTTTAACATACAAGGTCAATCACAAAAGAAAAAAATATGGTGGACTTTATAAAATTAAAGATTTCTACTCTCAAAGACCTTATTCACAAAGACAAAATGAGGCAGGATATAAATGGTCTCCAGTCTACACATTTACAACTGGCCTCCAGTTCACACTTCCTGGGATGAGAAAAAAATGGGCTCCAGGCTGGACATTCATTACCAGCCCTCTGCTTACATTTCCTGAAGCAAGAGACAAACGGGCTCTAGGACTACATATTTATGACCGGACTTCTGTCTATATTTCGAGGTCTGCACCTCGATATGAAAACCAGCAACAGAAATAGGGTAAATAACCAGACATTGGACATTTTTATGGGAGGGACAGAGTGGGACTAAACCCTGTTAAAAGATCAAGAGGTCATATATTTCTCATCCTTGGGGCAAGGGAAACATTGCACATGCGCAGAAAGGTTCCTTGGGGGTCAAAAAGGAAGGGGCACCACCCCAAAATAGGTGATGCTAAGGTCGTCCCATAGGCCTCTGGGCTGTAATCCGTCTTGGAAAAAAGTTGTGCACGCATGTTGGGGGGGGTCCCAGGGCAGGGCAGGTGTGGAAAAAGAAACCAGATAATTGGCCAGGGGTGAACAGAGACCCGGAAGAACTGCCCTATATAAGTGACTTAACCGCCTCTTTACTGCCCTCCTCCTCATTAGGCAGGGTGTCCACACCCTTTCTCTCCGGGTGTGCATCTCTGCCTTGCTTCTGTCTTAGCTAAACAAACTGTTTCTCTGTGTGCTCTCCCACTTGTTGCTGTGCTATGTCTCTAATGATAAACTTTGTACCTGTTTTTACAGTTTTTACCTCTATGAGAAATGCATTTTTCACTGGGGGCAAGAGCTAGCAGGGGTGGTGGCTAGGATTCCTGGTTTTCATCCAGGTGACCCAGGTTCAATTCCTGGGCAGGGAATGAAGATCTCGCTTCATGCCACCACTCACTGCTGCCTCTCCAAGATAAAAAAGACAAGCCACAAACTGGGAGAAAAATACTTGTAAACCACATATCCAGTAAAGGACTTGGACTCAAAATGCACAAAGACCTCTAAAACAACCCCATTTTAAAAATGGGTAAGGGGCTTCCCTGGTGGCGCAGTGGTTGAGAATCTGCCTGCCAATGCAGGGGACACGGGTTCGAGCCCTGGTCTGGGAAGATCCCACATGCCGCGGAGCAACTGGGCCCATGAGCCACAATTACTGAGCCTGCGCGTCTGGAGCCTGTGCTCCGCAACAAGAGAGGCCGCGATGGTGAGAGGCCCACACACGGCGATGAAGAGTGGTCCCCACTTGCCGCAACTAGAGAAAGCCCTCGCACAGAAACGAAGACCCAACACAGTCATAAATAAATAAATAAATAAATAAATAAATAAATAAAAGAAAGTGAATTTCTTTAAAAAAAAAATGGGTAAGGATTTGAACACACACGTGACCAAAAAGATATACAGATAATAAAAACCATACAAAAATTATACAAAAACTCATATACTATTAGGGATTTCCAAATTAAAATCGTGAGCCATCACAGCACACCTACTAGGATGGCTAAACTCCAACAAAACTATGGCAACACCGACTGCTGGAGGGTGAGGAGCAACCCCTCCTCATAGCTGGGGTGCAGGCACAGCCACGTGGCAAGACATTTCCGCAGCTTTTTTCCACAACTAATCAAGCCTCCCCTTGGGGTCCAACAATTATGCGTCCAGTATGTAGGCAACTGCTTTGAAAATCTATGTCCAAAAGCAGACAAGGGTGCAATTATGCACAGCAGCACTATTCATACTGGCTAAAAACCTGAAGAAATCAGGATATCCTTCACTAGATGACTGCATAAGCAAAGTGGAGTGCGTTCATGTCAAGGCGAGTAGAATATACCACGCCAATATATGTCTCTCTGGCATAAGGATTATTTCAGTCTCATTCAAAAAAAGATAGAAAAAACTGAGACTGACCTTTTATGAACGACATTTATAAGCAAATCTCCATTTGTAACGGCGTGTCCCTCTTTGCACCAGAAATAGAAGGATGATTAAATCTCAAGTCACTCTTATCAACGGAGAAGTCCCGACTTAAATCTGCATACAATACCCTTGTTTACTGTGCTTTGCATGATAACCTGCCACTATTGGCTTCCCCCCTTCCCCAAGGTTTTTTGTTTTTATCTGAAGAGAGTATTTGGTATTTAAGGTGATGGTTTTGGCCATTTCAGGGAGTCACTCAGTTTTTCTGGGTAGCTCCCCTGTATACAGGAGGTATACATGCTGTTAAACTTATGTTTTTCTCCTGTTAATCTGGCTTTTATTTCAGGGCGGGGGTGGGGGTCAACCAAGAACCAAGGACAGAGTGAAAATTGTTTTTCCTCCCATACACATGCAATGGAATACTACTCAGCAGCAGAAAGGAATGAACCATCAACCCATGGAAAGACATGGATAAATCCTCAGTATATATTGTTAAGTGAAAGCATCCAGGCTGAGGAGGCTGCACACAGTATGACCCCAATGGTGACATTCTGGGAAAGGCAAAGCTACACAGATGATAAGCAGATCATGGGGTGGGGGGTTTGAAGTGTTCCATGTGACACTCTAGGATGGATACCTGTCACTATGCATTTGTCTAAGCCCACAGATGTGTATAGCCCAAGGGGTCAATCAAACTCTATTCAAATTTAGTTATTTACGGTGTAGGAGTATTACAGGATGTAATACTCAATGTGACAGAATCTAACTGTATTAGAAATGCATGGAAAAAACTCACTGTAGGGGATGGGATAAAAGGTGCTGACCTAAGTTAACTGTGGAAATGAACGCAATCTCTAGACTAAATGCAAAATGTACACAAACAGTGGACTTTATTTTATGGAGTTCTTTCCAGGGTGTAGCAGCTAACAATTCTGAAACCTCTGCACATGTAATCTGGAAAGGAGCAATGCATAGGTAAATGGCAGATAGTGGGCACCAAGCTCCTCACTGTGGGAGTGGGAAGTTACAGATAAGCAAGGGGAGAGCCTCTGCCCTCATAATACTTGGCTGAGCTTCCTGGGAGGATGGTGTGGGGAGTTCACTGGCCATAGGAAATGCACAGATCTTTACACTGGGAAGGCTGTGAAGACATAGGAAACTCACACCCCATCTTTCCACCCATACCTGCTGCAAACACTCAGCCCTCTGTAATCAGCCAGTTGCACCTTTTTAGACATTCTTGGCCCCAGGCAGATAAAGGAGTGTGAGGGTCTTGCATTACCTCTAAGCTGTCCCAGAATCCAGGCCCTGAGGGATGGAGCCAGGATGGGGGTGCCTGGGCTCCTGACCAGCAGGTGAGAGGAAGGAGGAAGACCAGTCCTGAGGACAGAGGTTCCCTCAAGTCTGTGAGCCCAGGAGCCCCGATGGGAATCATTCCCAGTGCGGACATGGGCGGGGCCTGCAGTGGTTCTGTGCTCCCCCTGGACCCCTCTGATGAAGCCATGGCAGCACTGGCCCCAGACGTCTCCTGGTTGTGTTTCAAACGAACACAGCAGTTTTACAAAGGAACGGGAGAATGAAGCTGAGCTCCTGACGGCCACTTCTTCTGGCTCTGAGTTGCTTCTGTCAGGCCCACAGACACATCCGTGGAGTCTGCTATAACCCACCTTCCCCCATCCGGCCTTTCCTCTTCCTCCCTGCAATGATTCCCGTGACATTTCCAGCCTGGACCCCTCCCCCAGGCCAGACGTCTCTGTCCAGCCACTGCATCCCCATCTCACCTTGGGAGCTAACAGACCCCTCAGGGGACCGGGATCCTGCAGCTCCCCACACCCAGGAGCAGCCCCACCTTCCCTGGTCGCTGAACCCAGACACCGGGTGTAACGGAGCAGGACCCTACGGGGCCTTCCCAGGACAGACCCCTCCCCCACATCCTCTGCTGGAGCTCCTCTCTGAAGTACCTGGATAACAGCATCTGATGCACGCTTCCTGAGTTGTTTTACAGACTTCTACCAGATGGAAGACATTAACTACTGTACTTGATGATCAAGAGCCCCCAGAACTACTGGCACCTAAGGATTGATACTGTTCCCCACCCTGTTACCTCACCATCAACCAACCAGAGAATTGTGCACCAGCTGATCTCATACCCTGCGACCCCCTCCTCCAAATTCACACTAATTCCCCTCTACACCCACAGTCCTGGCCCAAGCCCGATCTAGTGCCTGGTTCCTCCATCAGGCCCTGACAAAGCTCCCTGCCCCCACGGTGCGTCTCACATCCCACCCCAACATGGTCTTTCTGAAGCAAAAACGAGACTGTGACTCTCTCCCATCTGTAATCCCCCAAATGTTTCCCCACTTTCGCTAGGGTGTCTGCTGGGAGAGACATCTGCCAAGGCCCTGAGAGTCCCCGGCATCCCTACTGGGCTGGTGGCTCTTGGTTCCCTGATACTGACCACCTCAGCAGGCCAGGCGAGATGGCACCAAACCCCAGAACTGCTCACCTCAGGATGGGGCTGGCACTGCCGCTGCCTGATCAAAGAGAGCAGAGAAGGGTTCCCCAACTGGGACACAAACACTGCACGAGTGGCCTCTCCCTTGGCTATCGCATGATCCCCATGGGACTTGAGGGAAGGAAGGACCCAGGCACGTTAGTTCCTAAGCAGGATGCTGTGGGCTCAGTTGTGCCCCCCAAAATTCACATGCTGAATCCCTAACCCCCAGGACCCCAGGATGTGGCTGTATTTGGAGATGGGGTTTTTAAAGAGGTGATCAAGGTAAAATGAGGTCACTAGGGTGGATCCTAATCCAATAAGACTGATGTCCTACCAGAAGACATTAGGACACAGAAGATCATGTGAAGAGAAGATGGCTGTCTACACACCAAGGAGAGAAGCCTCAAGGAAAAACCAGCCGGCAGACACCTTGATCTCAGACAGCATCCAGGACTAGGAGACAGGTCTGTTGTTCAAGCTCCCCGGTCTGTGGTGTTTGTTATGGCAGCCCCGAGCAGACTCACACACAGGGTAAAGAAGGTCTCACACTAGATAGCTCACTCTCCATTCCCCTGTATGTGAGTGACAGTAGCCTCCGGAACTGAGGAAGGTGTGCCCGAGGAAAGGCACAAGATATGAGATTTTAGGCATAACACGACTGCACTGATATTTTTATTTCCTTTTTTAAATACTTTTAAAATCTTTATTTATTTAATTTATTTATTTTTGGCTGCGTTAGGTCTTCATTGCTGCACACGGGATTTCTCTAGTTGCAGCAAGGGGGGCTTCTCTTCACTGCGGTGCACGGGCTTCTCATTGCAGTGGCTTCTCTCGTTGCAGAGCACGGGCTCTATGCGTGGGGGCTCAGTAGTTGTGGCACACGGGCATAGCTGCTCTGCGGCATGTGGGATTTTCCCGGACCAGGTCTCGAACCCGTGTCCCCTGCATCAGCAGGCAGATTATCAACCACTACACCATCAGGGAAGCCCCACGACTGCACTGATCTTAAACGAGCCTGATCTACATTCACACGAGATGGTTTTGTCCTGTGTATACACCCACATTAGCACCTTCAGTCTCAAGGGCAGACCTGTGGCTTCACCACTTCCACTGAGAGCATTACCTTAATCTGCTCTGAACCACCTCCTATAGGATTTCCAGAACCACAAAGCATCAGAGACTGCATGCTGCTGTGTAATCATGTTTCACAGGACCCAGAGGCTGTGTGCCAGGTTCCCGGTGACCCTGCCACAGCAGAGCCGCCCAGCTCTCCACCAGAACCCACGTCCCTTTTTCCTGTTCACAGCCAGCCTGCACCTCCCAGGTTTCCCACCCATTGCAGCCCGAAGGGTAAGTGGTGGAGGTGGTGAGGTCCTTGGCCAGCCTGTGTCCTAGGGTGGATGGCATGGTGCCATGTGGTCACCCCATCCCCTGCTGGTTGGACCCCTCCACCTGAAAGCAGGGAAGAGAAACAAGGAGGACAGAGCCTGGGCCCCAGCACCCACCTGCCCTGAAGTATCACAAGAAAGGGACAGAGACATCTTGAGCTTCAGCCCATTTTGGGGGGACACTTTGTTCCAGTAACAAACCTTTGCTTTAAGAACCAAGGTGCGTTACAGATCCCTCCCCAACTGTAACAGAAAGTGAGGCTTAATTTCATCACAGAATAAAGTTATGAGGAACTTACAGGCCTAAGAAACTTAGGTTTGGGATACTCAATTAGTGAAGAATCTAAACAGAGTTTGGGCTTGGAGCAGTAAATTAAAGAAGTACCAAGGGTTGTTCATATAGGCTTCTGCACCTTTCACATGAGAGACTTATTTCCTGCTTTCAAGGAGATAGAGGGTCAGAGTGTCCCTCTTGCATCAGCCATTTATTAAGGAACTGTAATTCAAAGTAATCGATATGCCACTGTGGAGCAGCCCTCCCTGAGACCCAACAATACACAGAGGTGGGAATACATGCATATATTTCCTTGCATTATCAGCTGAGCACTTTTAGCTCCTATATGTAACTTTTTAATAACATTCTCTAGTAAAAGGAACCAGAGCTCTTTGAAATAATGGCTGACACTAGGACTGACACAGTAAATATATGAACCAGGACAATCTTGAATCTTATATCAGAAAATAAGGAAGTACCAAGAAAAAAAATCCACAGGATGGAATGATGTCAAAGGAAAACAGGAACCAATGGAAAGAGCTCTCAATAGCCAAAGTAGGAATGAAATTAGCAACAAAATCTGGACTGCTGGATTATAACAAAAAGTTAAAAAAACAAAGCAAAACAAAAAATACTATCCACAGGTGTCCATGCTGGTAAAAATAAGTAACTGCACAGGGTTTTGTTTGTTTGTTTGTTTGTTTTAATGAATAGGGTTGAATAGAAATCGCCTATGTGGAAGTCCAAATAATTGATGTGGACACTCAGCCATCCATGGATTGTGGAGGTGGAGAGAACTCCTGTCTCCATAAGTGCTGGTTCCCAAAGTAGCTTCCTCCTAAAGAAGACACACGGCACGGAAATGGGAAAAACTTAACTTCATTGTGGGGAAATCTGAAAAACTACCTCAGCCAGGTGACCAAAGTTAATAGTAACAGTGATAAGTTGCCTTGAGAGCCTGTTCCCTTGATACAAAGTGATGAGAAAGCACTTTACCTCTGTGATCTGCTTACTCAAAACCCATAACTCAAGCCTAATCCTGAGAAAAACACCAAGTAAATTCCAATGCGGGACAGTCAACAAAATATCTGACCAGTACTCCTCACCAATGTCAAGGTCATAGAAACAAGGACAGTCTGAGAAACTCTGAAAGCCCAGAAGAGCCTGAACGGACATGATGACTAAATGTCACGTGATACACTGGATGGCATCCTGGAAGAGAAAAAGTTAGAATGAAGGAAACCCAAATGAAATATGGATGTCAGTTAATAAGTGACAATTCAGATGAAAACTAGAATGAGAAACCTATTGCATCACACTAGAAATCTAGAGGAAATGGGTAACTTCCTAGTAAAAACACACATTAACAAAACGGAACATAACAAAGGAAAATACAAACAGAACAGTTAAGCCACCAAAAGACCTCTTCCCCATTTTGCTTGTCCTTTCATTGTTCCGGGATTTCGCTCTCCTGGGACAGGGGAGGAACAGAGACACAGCAGTCTGGCAGTTCCCCTAAGTTCGGACCCCGCTCAGTGTCTTCATCTATCCCAGCCATGCCCCATCCAGTAGGGCACCCAAGGGAGTCTCAGGGATTATTCGTTCTGATGTATCAGCTATGACTTTTTTGATTCCAATGGACTGGACACACTTACGAAAGTAAAATAAAACATTATTTTTAAACGATAGAAATAAATTAATAACTGCAAGAGACAGGTTTAAGAGTGGATTTGGACCTGGCAGTTCTGGTGCCTCACTCTCTTGCAGTGTGATCTGGTCTCCCTCCAATCCTTTGTCCTGCTAAATGCCTTTGGGTGGCCCCATTCACAGGAACACTCTCTCTCACTGCATCCAGGGCTTCCAGAAACTCCAGGCGACACCCACTCAATGTCCATTTTAACAGAAAAGAAGAGGTTCAGTTAAGATCAGGGACATTGGTCACCCATCCAGGGGTCTTGCTATCCTCCCTTGATGGCAGGAAGCTCTTCCACTAGCTAAAATAGCAACTTTGCTGTTGGTGGTAAACTCAAGACTCTTGCTTTGGGCATCGGGGCCTCATATCAGAGGCTGGCCCTGATTGCCAGTGTACCTCAAAAGGCACACAGACTTCATTTGTGTCCCTGGGAGGTGGGAGCCCAGGAGTCACACCTGCCCTCTGACTATATTAATCACCCATCTCCACAGAACACATTTGCTCATTTCCCAGTCTCTGCTCTCTCCTTTACAGAGAACAGAAACCAAACGGTAGGTTGTAAGAAAACTGTTACTCAACGCAGCAGTGTCTCAAGGATGATTCTATACCGTGGGATCCACAGTTGGCTGGCTTTCCAGAGGCCGCAGGGACTGGGCCCGGGATGCACGTGGCTCCTGGAGACCACGTGGCCTCAGAGTGAAAACACCAGCTGGGAAGCCACTTGCTCCCATACCTCTGATTTTTAATGAGTATGAATGTCAAAGGTTTGCAACAACCCGAAGGCCAGAGGATTGCAGGGCTACGGTCTGCTGTATGCTGCTTGTGGCCAGGGCCACACTCAATGTCTGGAGGGTTACGTCCTCTCGGAAGGCTGAGAGGCTATGAGGGAGGAGGCCCTTTTCTCAATCACATGGATGTAGGGAACTGAAACATCCCAAGGGGCCATCTACACTGACCAGGTAGCTGTTCAATTGCCCAGCAGCAAGGTCAGCTCAGCGATTGGCCACAGGGGCTTGACAGGGCCCAGGCAGGCCTGAGCTGGAGGACCACAGATGCCTGCCTGGATGGTCAGGGGTCAAGGGATATACTGAGATTTTATTATCTACTACTGCCCTCTCAAATGGGACGAAGGATGCAGCCAGTCCTGAAGGGCACCGCCAGCCCTCAAGAAGGCAGCATATGGGGGCTGGCAGCGCTACAGCCTTGCATGCATGCCAACATGTCCCACTGAGCGCACTGCATGTCAGGGCTGGGCTGGAACCTGGGTCCAGCCCCACCTTCCCCATGTTGGCGGCGGGGGACCTTCCTGACTTCTGAGGCCCTCCACAACCACAGACTGAGGTTAAGTTGGAGATGAAACAGCCAGCAACCAGAGCAGACATTTCATTCATCTTCTTTAGAGTCCAGGATGCGGAGAGGAAGCAGAGGCGGAGCAGAAAACCAACAGTCCAGCTCGACCCCGCGTCACTTGTACCAGGTGAGTCCTGTCCATCGTGGAGGTTCAGATAGAAGAGAGAGGGGAAGGCGAAGCAGGTCCATTAGATCGTGAACACTAGGTGTGTAAAGTATGAGTACTTTCTGGTTTTCTTTTTATTTACAGGAATTTCTATTTTTCAATCATTAAGATACGCTATTAGTAAAATAAAAAGATTAAAATTGTCTATACCTTTTCACACGCCCCTCACTAAATGTGAATTCTGTAGAAGGTACACATCTTCTGAAATCTCTTCTTACAAGAGTCACGGATTTACTTACTAAAAGCTGGCTGGAATCAACACAGGTGACTTTGCAGTTTTAGGATTGCCTGGGTCCGTGGCTTGCTGGGCTGCAGTTCCTACTTTCCACCTCTGTAAGATGCAGGTGGAGAAGCAAGGGTGAGACCTGTCTCTCTATGAGCTGTTCAGCTAGGATTCTGAGGTACCTACCTTGTGCAGCACGTGGTAGCAGAAGCACGGGTCACAGCAGGAACAGAGTACTTGGTCTCGGCCCTTAGATGACCCAGAGTGGACATTACATACTCAGCCAACAACCAGAAAAGAGAGTCCCTTTATTAAAAAAAAAAAAAAAAATTACATTCAGCCAGCACCTTGGGTTCACCCAGGCCTGCTCGACCTTCTGTTCCCCCTCTAGCACAGGCCAACGAGATAGCTCTGGGCAAAGCTGTGTTCCCACTCACCTCCCACCCACCTCAGTCAGGTCTTGCTGAACCCAGAGCACCAGGAATGCTGACCATCCTTCCAGTTTGGGGCCCCAAGGCTGTAAGCTCATCCCAGCGGGCCAGCTCTCTGGGGTCCTTCCAGCACGCTCCCGAGGGTAGTGACGGGGATGCAGCTGGAATCTGAGTCGCACAGTCTGCTCATTTCACCTTCACTCATTACGAAAAAGGTCTTTACCCATGAAACATTCACCCCACTTTTGGTCCTTTAAAAAAACAAATTTTCTTAGGAACTTTTACACCAAAGTGTCTTCCGGAAAGCAAACGTTCAGCAATAAGATTTATTTCAGTACAATTTCATTTTATGTACATACAAGTGTACTTAAAGAGGGCCATGTATAAAATGAGATGCCTAGTTTGCCATTTCTTTGAAGTCTGAGGCACCTGAGGGTGAGCATACCTGAGGTTTGTGATTGTTGCTTTCATGGAGTACTGTCTTCCCGCCTTTATCTACAGACCCAAGGATGGGGAACAAAGGTGAAACAGGTCTGCACACTGCAAAATGTCTTCAGAAATCTGCAAACCCAGCTTCTTACAGGAGTTAAAGGTTAAGGACCAGGACAATGAAAGGGTGTGTGGGGGAAGGAATAGCAAGTAACCAAAACAAGGTGCCTGCGACCAACCCACCTTCTCTGTCACGAGTGTGCACCTGGAGCTGGTCTCTGTGTTTGGGGAGCCCTTGTGCTTCACAGAAGCAGTGCTGAGCCAGGGTGAAGGAGCTGGCCACAGACACCACCTGCCAAGTACCTGTGGGACCCACTCTCAGTCCTGAGCTAAGGTTAAACCATAATTACATTTATTTACTTATTTACTGTGACAGGCAATGTGCTCAGTACTTGGAGTGACTATATTCCCCCCCATTTTATTGTTTTAAACCACTTTATGAAGGTATCATTGACATACAGAAAGCTGTACATGATTAATACATGCAACTTTGTGAGTATGGAGACAGATTACACCCATGAAACTATCACCACAATCTACACCGTAAACATATGTGTCACTCCAAAGGTGTCCTCCCAACCTATTCATTCCTTTATTATTATTCCTATTATCATCATTCTTTGTGTGTATGGTAAGAACACTTAAGATAGGAGCCATCCTCAGTAAATTTTAAGCACACAATACAGTATTGTTAACTACAGGCACCATATTATACAGCAGAGCTCCAGAACCTGTTTTCATCTGGCATAACTGAAACTTTGTGCCCTTGCACTAGCACCTCCCAATTTCTCAGGGACTCAGAAGGGGTGACCTGTTGCCTCGGGCCTTGACAGCTGGGAGGAGGCAGAGCCTTGGCGTCTTCCTGCTCTGTCCAGACCTGCGCGCGGTCTGCAAATGCTCTGCCCCTGGCCGCCGCCCCTTGCTCACACGCCCTGGTGTAAAACCCCAAGTTTGGACCCCAGGCCACCCATGCATGAGTGGCAGAAACCCTTCCCCAGGGACCTCCCTCTGCCTCCTTTTTCTAGTCTTCTCCCTCCCTCCCTCCCATGCCTCTCCTTGCTTCCCCGTGAAGAAGGAGCTGGTGGAGAAAAGCGAAGCCCGGCAGCTACAATGACACACACAAAAACGCGCACACACACACAGTGCTCCCTGCGGTGAGGGCTGCTCTGAGTGGTTGGTGCGTTCACACATTAAGCCTCATGATGACCTCGCAAGGGCAGTCCTCACTGTTCCCCCATTTCACAGATGAGGGCCCGAGGCAGAGGACAGCAGTAGCACATCCACCCTCACACAGGATGAGGCCCAGACGCCCCTAACCTGTGGCTCACCTGGCTCCAGCCACAGCCGCCTCGGGTTCTTGCAGACTATGCTGGGTCTTTTCCACAAATCCCTTCGACACCTACAGGCTCTTAACTAATCTACGAGGGCAAGTTACTCAAGTTCGTCTGAAAAACACCCCCCCGCAGGTTTCTAACCAGCTATGAGCACGGGAAAAACCGAAGACAGACGGGAGAGCCCAGGTTACAGAAGAGCTTGAAGCAGCTGCTTCGTTGTCACAGTAGGAGAAGGGAGAGCTTGGCAAGGAAAAGAAGGTGCGTGGCTGGGAAGGAGGGGCGTGTGGACCCTCTCAAAGCCCCGTCCTCCACTCAAGCCCAAAGCAATGTGAGGACTCTGCAGGCAACAGGTTGAAGAAGGCGTACACCCTGGACCAAGGCCAAGTGCCAGCCAATGTCTTCAGAAGGGGAGAAAAATATAAAATAGGCAGCTCTGCTTGGAGTCTTTGAGATTGAGCTGCGAGGGGCAGACCCCAGCATCATGCCACTCCAGCACATGTTCATGCCCAGAGGTACCTTCTCCACGGGGAACTGTGGACATTTGTAGAACATATCTGCCCTTTTTCTCCACAGAAGAAGAACCTGAGAGTCAGAGAGCTGAGGTATCCCATGGAGGAGCACACACCGCTTACAGGTTGTAAATAGCTTCAGGAGGTCACCACTGCTGACCAAGCCCCAGCTGCATGCGCATTTAGGCACACAGGCGGGTCAAGAGTCAGGCAGGGTCCTTTTGCAAAGCTGCCTCGCTAAGCTTCCACTCTAATAAGGTTTTGGTTACAGAAATGCATACTCATGGCAGAAGTTTTTAAAATGCAGAAGATAACTGAGAAGTAAAAATTCCCTGTGCTTCCCTCCCAAGAGATACCGCCACTAACCTACTGACCCATCCATCTCCTTTCAGCCTCAGGCTGAGCCCCTCTGACCTGGACGTCAGTCTGGCGTGGACACCACGCCCTGCACTACCCCTCGATGTCCAGTGCGGAGTGGGCAGCGTGCTGGGGCTTGGGGATGGGGTGGTCTGCGCCTGGGAGAGCCCTCTGAAGAGGGCAGCTCCGAAAGGCCCAGGCCGCGGGGCACGGGGTGAGGCTGCGTCGTCGTCACACCTCTGCCGCTGACCAGCGGGTCCCGGAGCCTCAAGACTCAGGGGCGCTCTGCACAACAGCCGCCACCTCGCTGCTAATCGGCCTGATTAGTCTCTTTCTACCCCAAATACCACCCTGCGCATTACCAGTGACGCCAAGACCACGCCTGCTAGTGCCAAATCCAGCAATCCCCCCTCCTGGCTTTGCAGACCCTGCTCTACAACAGCGGGGAGCGTGGGGGTAAAGCGCACTCTGAGTGCACAGAATTCGGGGAGCTAACGAGGCCCTCAGGCCCCGACTCCTACAGCCAGGGCACCGGGTCACTCACCAGCAGCGGACAGCAAAAGGCCCTTAAATCGGAGCAAGCTACAGGAGAGGACCATCGCCCCCTTGTGGGCAGGAAGGGGGTTGGGCTGTCTCCTGACCTTCTCCTGGAGGCCAGCATCGCCACGTGCATAGGTTTCTCACCCTCAGCACTGCTGACATCCTGGGCTGAATCGCTCCCTGTGGTGGGCTTTGTCCTGGGCATTGCAGTGTGTTTAGCAGCGTCCCTGGCCACCTGCCACTAGCCCACCCTCCAGACATTGCTAGGTGTCTCTGGGGAGGGAGGGTAAACTGTTCTGTCCAGGGACCCCTGCACTCATCCTGCCGCTCCGGCCAGCCCAGGGGCCACCGCGCCTGCAGGACTCACCCCCTAACCAGGCATACCGCGGAGGGTGGGCGGAGAGGGTACAGGCTGGAGTCTCTTCTCCCCCAGTGTTGGCATCCAAAAATCCTAACTGCTGATTCTGCAACTCCCATGAGGTTGACATTTCTCCCCTCTCTTATCAGGGGCTTGAAAACAATTTATCTCTCTGTGGTTTCATTATTAAATCCCTTTTCTTTCTGATGAAAATGCCTTTGGTCCCTAAATACATAGAAGTTTAAGATTTTAAGTGTACTGCTACTTCTATTTTAGATACTGATGACTATGAGGGCAAACCTAGGCCTTTTGGGAAACACATTTTTCTGGGTCTATAACATGTTTCCTTTTTGATACTGGGGGGCTCGGGTAGCAGTTTGGGATGGATTATTTGAAGCCAAAGATTTGAGGATGGCATCCTTACACCTGCCTATTTTCCCTCTCAGTCTCCATCTGAAACTAGCCTGGATACATGGGAAGTGTGTACCTCGGCAGCCAGGGTCTCAGTGAAGGGGCGCTGCTGGCTGAGCTCTGTCCATTCATGTGAAGGGCAAACTGCTCACTCCTGAACCTCTCCACCTTGGACCACGTGTGTCATTGCACGGAAGGTACAACCTACAGACACTTTTATTGGCAGACCTCTTTAAAGACTTCAAAGTGGGGCCACATGGTGTATGTTTGTTGCCAGGTTATCACCATAAATATGGGAGGGAAGCGCTGTGGTGCCCACCTTACAAATAAAGAAAGCTGAGGCTCAGTTAAGTGGCTTGCCCAAGTTGACCTAGATTCTGGTCTTTCATGGGATGCCTGCAGGACACACAACAAGAATATAAGGCCTCTACACACTCCCAACACCTCTGACGAGATGGCTTCTGCCGTCAGGCCCCCATTTCCAGGTGGACAAGCGGCACACTTACACGTGCTTTCTAAAAAGTGAAAACAGACACGAGCTACACACTGGGCACTTCCCTGAATCAGCGTTTCTACACGGGGTGTTCTGTGTGTAGTGAACAGCCTCAACTGAGGAATGCCTGAGTTAGCCCTCTGGGCCTGTGATTGCTCCAAAAGCCTGCACTGTAACACGAAGAAATGTGCTTTACTCACAGTTGGAACGCCAGCCGACTTTCTCTTGGAGGCAGGGTGACTTCAGGTAGGAAGTCCTAGAAGGAATGCTTAGCAGAGTGCTTTTTCAGTAGAGCTCACAATAGGGCAATGAGGCACAATTCCATGGCATGTTAGACGGGGTAGAAACGTTTTCCTAAAGCTGTTGGAGTGCTGAGGAAATCTAGTTCTCTCAAGTAAGAGTGTAACATGTTGCCCTTTGCTCGGCATACACAGAGGGCATCTGAAGGGCCAACTGACCTGCCTGTTGCTCAGCAAACATAGAGGGGTCTGGGGGTACTCAGTGATCTGTAGGGAAAAGGGTGCCAACCAGGGGGCTTAGGAGTCCTGAAAAGGGTACTTCCTCTAAAATAAAGCAGAAGAGTGACTAAGACATCATGGAAACAGCTGCATGCTGCCCTTTCTGCACGGTTACTCAGGGACTTACCTCGAGGCCAGGACTCACGTTGAGTTTCCCTTTAGCTCTAGAGCGTGGCAGGATGAGCTCCACCCAGGCCATCGAAGCACCCGGCTTAGCTAGACAAAACTCATTGTCTTCCCAGAGCCATGCCTACAGCGGCTACTGGCCTGTCAACAGCAGTCAATTTCAAGTAGCTTCAAGGCAGCATGAATGGAGCTTTCAAAATGGGAAAGCAAGGCTAGTTCCATCAGGCCCCCATTTCCGCGGGCACACGCAGCATACATCCCTGTGCTTTCTAACAAGTCCAAAGAGACACAGGTTACCAAGTGGTTACTTCCCTGAATCAACTCCTCGAAGCAGGGTGTACTGCATCTAGCGAACTGCCTCAACCAAGGAAAGCCCCAGCTAGGCCTCCGGGCCCGTGGCTCTTCAAAAGCCTGCAGTGTTACCCGAGGAACTGGGCTTTAGTTGCAGTTGGAACGCAAGCCGACATTCTCCTGGAGGCAGGGTGACTTCAGACACGGGGTCCCAGATGGAATACGAAGCCGAGGGTTTTTCTCAGTGCAGCTCAGACTAGGGCAATGAGTCAGACTTGCACGGCACGTTGGACCTGCTAGAACAGTGTTCGTGGACTTGTGGGAGTGCTGGGGAAATCAAGCTGTCCCAAGAAAGACTGCAATCTGTTGCCCTACGCTCGGCATACACAGAGTGGCTCCGAAGGGCTACGGGCCTGGATGTGGCTTAGCAGGCCCATGGGGGCCTGAGGGTCCTCAGTGTTCTTGCAGGGAATAGGGTGCCCACGCGAGGCTCCTAGATGTCCTGCAAAGCGTACTGACGTTAACATAATGCAGAGCAACGGCTATGGCCTCCTGGAAACTGCTGCACGCCTCCGCTTCTGCATGGCAATTCAGGGCCTTACCTCGAGGCAACTGCTGATGCTGAGTGTCCCGTTAGCGACACAGCATGGTAGGATGCTGACTTTCTCCTCAAGCAGAGTGACTTCAGGTACGAGGTCCTCGAAGAATCCTAAGCAGAGTGTTTTCTCATGGCAGCTCAGACGGGGGCCATGACGAACACTTCCATGGCACGTCGCACTGGGTAGAAATGTGGTCCTGAGACTGTTCCAGTGCTCTGGAAATATAGCTCTCCTTAAAGAACGAGCAGTGTGTTGCCCATCACTCGGCATACACAGAGGGCCTCCGAGGGACCGACCTTTGGGCCTCGATGTTGCTCAGCAAGCCCACAGGGGTCTGGAGGTACTCAGGGATCTTGGAGGGAAAATGATGCACACCCGAGGGGCCTAGGAGTCCTGAAAAGGGTACTTCCTTTAAAATAAAGCAGAACAGGGGCTTCCCTGGTGGCGCAGTGGTTGAGAATCTGCCTGCCAAAGCAGGGCACACGGGTTCGAGCCCTGGTCTGGGAGGATTCCACATGCCGTGGGGCAACTGGGCCCGTGAGCCACAACTACTGAGCCTGCGCCTCTGGAGCCTGTGCTCCGCAACAAGGGAGGCCGCGAGACTGAGAGGCCCACGCACCGCGATGAAGAGTGGCCCCCACTTACCGCAACTGGGGAGAGACCTAGCACAGAAACGAAGACCCAACATAGCAATCAATCAATCAATCAATCAATCAATCTTAAAACAACAATAAAAAATTAAAAAAATAAAATAAAATAAAGCAGAACAGCGACTAATACCTCATGGAAACAGCTGCATGCTGCCCTTTCTGCACGGTTACTCAGGGACTTACCTCGAGGCCAGGACTCACGTTGAGTTTCCCTTTAGCTCTAGAACGTGGCAGGATGAGCTCCACCCCGGCCATCGAAGCACCCGGCTTAGCTAGACAAAACTCATTTTCGTCCCAGAGCCATGCCTACAGTGGCTAGTGGCCTGTCAACAGCAGTCAATTTCAAGTAGCTTCAAGGCAGCATGAATGGAGCTTTCAAAATGGGAAAGCAAGGCTAGTTCCATCAGGCCCCCTTTTCCGCGGGCACACGCAGCATACATCCCTGTGCTTTCTAACAAGTCCAAAGAGACACAGGTTACCAAGTGGTTACTTCCCTGAATCAACTCCTCGAAGCAGGGTGTACTGCATCTAGCAAACTGCCTCAACGAAGGAACGCCCCAGCTAGGCCTCCAGGCCCGTGGCGCTTCAAAAGCCTGCAGTGTTACCCGAGGAACTGGGCTTTAGTTGCAGTTGGAACGCAAGCCGACTTTCTCCTGGAGGCAGGGTGACTTCACGCAGGAGGTCCCAGATGGAATGCGAAGCCGAGGGTTTTTCTCAGTGCACCTCAGACTAGGGCAATGAGTCAGACTTGCACGGCACGTTGGACCTGCTAGAACAGTGTTCGTGGACCTGTGGGAGTGCTGGGGAAATCAAGCTGTCCCAAGAAAGACTGCAGTCTGTTGCCCTACACCCGGCATACACAGAGTGGCTCCGAAGGGCTATGGGCCTGGATGTGGCTTAGCAGGCCCATGGGGGCCTGAGGGTCCTCAGTGTTCTTGCAGGGAATAGGGTGCCCACGCGAGGCTCCTAGATGTCCTGCAAAGCGTACTGACGTTAACATAATGCAGAGCAACGGCTATGGCCTCCTGGAAACTGCTGCACGCCTCCGCTTCTGCATGGCAATTCAGGACCTTACCTTGAGACAACTGCTGACGCTAAGTGTCCCATTAGCGACACAGCATGGTAGGATGCTGACTTTCTCCTCGAGCAGAGTGACTTCAGGTACGAGGTCCTCGAAGAATCCTAAGCAGAGTGTTTTCTTATGGCAGCTCAGACGGGGGCCATGACGAACACTTCCATGGCACGTCGCACTGGGTAGAAATGTGGTCCTGAGACTGTTCCAGTGCTCTGGAAATATAGCTCTCCTTAAAGAACGAGCAGTGTGTTGCCCATCACTCGGCATACACAGAGGGCCTCCGAGGGACCGACCTTTGGGCCTCGATGTTGCTCAGCAAGCCCACAGGGGTCTGGAGGTACTCAGGGATCTTGGAGGGAAAATGATGCACACCCGAGGGGCCTAGGAGTCCTGAAAAGGGTACTTCCTTTGAAATAAAGCAGAACAGGGGCTTCCCTGGTGGCGCAGTGGTTGAGAATCTGCCTGCCAATGCAGGGCACACGGCTTCGAGCCCTGGTCTGGGAGGATTCCACATGACGTGGGGCAACTGGGCCCGTGAGCCACAACTACTGAGCCTGCGCCTCTGGAGCCTGTGCTCCGCAACAAGAGAGGCCGCGAGACTGAGAGGCCCACGCACCGCGATGAAGAGTGGCCCCCACTTACCGCAACTGGGGAGAGCCCTAGCACAGAAACGAAGACCCAACATAGCAATCAATCAATCAATCAATCAATCAATCTTAAGACAACAATAAAAAATAAAAAAAATAAAATAAAGCAGAACAGCGACTAATACCTCATGGAAAGAGCTGCATGCCGCCCTTTCTGCGCGGTTACTCAGGGGCTTACCTCGAGGCCAGGACTCACGTTGAGTTTCCCTTTAGCTCTAGAGCGTGGCAGGATGAGCTCCACCCAGGCCATCGAAGCACCCGGCTTAGCTAGACAAAACTCATTGTCTTCCCAGAGCCATGCCTACAGCGGCTAGTGGCCTGTCAACAGCAGTCAATTTCAAGTAGCTTCAAGGCAGCATGAATGGAGCTTTCAAAATGGGAAAGCAAGGCTAGTTCCATCAGGCCCCCATTTCCACAGGCACACGCAGCATACATCCCTGTGCTTTCTAACAAGTCCAAAGAGACACAGGTTACCCAGTGGTTCCTTCCCTGAAACAACTCCTCGAAGCAGGGTGTTTTGCATCTAGCGAACTGCCTCAACCAAGGAAAGCCCCAGCTAGGCCTCCGGGCCCGTGGCTCTTCAAAAGCCTGCAGTGTTACCCGAGGAACTGGGCTTTAGTTGCAGTCGGAACACAAGCCGACTTTCTCCTGGAGGCAGGGTGACTTCAGACAGGGGATCCCAGATGGAATACGAAGCCGAGGGTTTTTCTCAGTGCAGCTCAGACTAGGGCAATGAGTCAGACTTGCACGGCACGTTGGACCTGCTAGAACAGTGTTCGTGGACCTGTGGGAGTGCTGGGGAAATCAAGCTGTCCCATGAAAGAGTGCAGTCTGTTGCCCTACGCTCGGCATACACAGAGTGGCTCCGAAGGACTATGGGCCTGGATGTGGCTTAGCAGGCCCATGGGGGCCTGAGGGTATTCATTGTCCTTGCAGGGTATAGGGTGCCCACGCGAGGCTCCTAGATGTCCTGCAAAGCGTACTGACGTTAACATAATGCAGAGCAACGGCTATGGCCTCCTGGAAACTGCTGCACGCCTCCGCTTCTGCATGGCAATTCAGGACCTTACCTTGAGACAACTGCTGACGCTAAGTGTCCCATTAGCGACACAGCATGGTAGGATGCTGACTTTCTCCTCGAGCAGAGTGACTTCAGGTACGAGGTCCTCGAAGAATCCTAAGCAGAGTGTTTTCTTATGGCAGCTCAGACGGGGGCCATGACGAACACTTCCATGGCACGTCGCACTGGGTAGAAACGTGGTCCTGAGACTGTTCCAGTGCTCTGGAAATATAGCTCTCCTTAAAGAACGAGCAGTGTGTTGCCCATCACTCGGCATACACAGAGGGCCTCCGAGGGACCGACCTTTGGGCCTCGATGTTGCTCAGCAAGCCCACAGGGGTCTGGAGGTACTCAGGGATCTTGGAGGGAAAATGATGCACACCCGAGGGGCCTAGGAGTCCTGAAAAGGGTACTTCCTTTGAAATAAAGCAGAACAGGGGCTTCCCTGGTGGCGCAGTGGTTGAGAATCTGCCTGCCAATGCAGGGCACACGGCTTCGAGCCCTGGTCTGGGAGGATTCCACATGCCGTGGGGCAACTGGGCCCGTGAGCCACAACTACTGAGCCTGCGCCTCTGGAGCCTGTGCTCCGCAACAAGAGAGGCCGCGAGACTGAGAGGCCCACGCACCGCGATGAAGAGTGGCCCCCACTTACCGCAACTGGGGAGAGCCCTAGCACAGAAACGAAGACCCAACATAGCAATCAATCAATCAATCAATCAATCTTAAAACAACAATAAAAAATTAAAAAAATAAAATAAAATAAAGCAGAACAGCGACTAATACCTCATGGAAACAGCTGCATGCCGCCCTTTCTGCGCGGTTACTCAGGGACTTACCTCGAGGCCAGGACTCACGTTGAGTTTCCCTTTAGCTCTAGAGCGTGGCAGGATGAGCTCCACCCCGGCCATCGAAGCACCGGCTTAGGTAGACAAAACTCATTTTCTTCCCAGAGCCATGCCTACAGCGGCTAGTGGCCTGTCAACAGCAGTCAATTTCAAGTAGCTTCAAGGCAGCATGAATGGAGCTTTCAAAATGGGAAAGCAAGGCTAGTTCCATCAGGCCCCCATTTCCGCAGGCACATGTAGCATACATCCCTGTGCTTTCTAACAAGTCCAAAGAGACACAGGTTACCAAGTGGTTACATCCCTGAATCAACTCCTCGAAGCAGGGTGTACTGCATCTAGTGAACTGCCTCAACCAAGGAAAGCCCCAGCTAGGCCTCCGGGCCCGTGGCTTTCCAAAAGCCTACAGTGTTACCCGAGAAACTGGTCTTTAGTTGCAGTTGGAAAGCAAGCCGACATTCTCCTGGAGGCAGGGTGACTTCAGACACGGGGTCCCAGATGGAATACGAAGCCGAGGGTTTTTCTCAGTGCAGCTCAGACTAGGGCAATGAGTCAGACTTGCACGGCACGTTGGACCTGCTAGAACAGTGTTCGTGGACCTGTGGGAGTGCTGGGGAAATCAAGCTGTCCCAAGAAAGACTGCAGTCTGTTGCCCTACGCTCGGCATACACAGAGTGGCTCCGAAGGGCTACGGGCCTGGATGTGGCTTAGCAGGCCCATGGGGGCCTGAGGGTACTCATTGTCCTTGCAGGGTATAGGGTGCCCACGCGAGGCTCCTAGATGTCCTGCAAAGCGTACTGACGTTAACATAATGCAGAGCAACGGCTATGGCCTCCTGGAAACTGCTGCACGCCTCCGCTTCTGCATGGCAATTCAGGACCTTACCTTGAGACAACTGCTGACGCTAAGTGTCCCATTAGCGACACAGCATGGTAGGATGCTGACTTTCTCCTCGAGCAGAGTGACTTCAGGTACGAGGTCCTCGAAGAATCCTAAGCAGAGTGTTTTCTTATGGCAGCTCAGACGGGGGCCATGACGAACACTTCCATGGCACGTCGCACTGGGTAGAAATGTGGTCCTGAGACTGTTCCAGTGCTCTGGAAATATAGCTCTCCTTAAAGAACGAGCAGTGTGTTGCCCATCACTCGGCATACACAGAGGGCCTCCGAGGGACCGACCTTTGGGCCTCGATGTTGCTCAGCAAGCCCACAGGGGTCTGGAGGTACTCAGGGATCTTGGAGGGAAAATGATGCACACCCGAGGGGCCTAGGAGTCCTGAAAAGGGTACTTCCTTTAAAATAAAGCAGAACAGGGGCTTCCCTGGTGGCGCAGTGGTTGAGAATCTGCCTGCCAATGCAGGGCACACGGCTTCGAGCCCTGGTCTGGGAGGATTCCACATGCCGTGGGGCAACTGGGCCCGTGAGCCACAACTACTGAGCCTGCGCCTCTGGAGCCTGTGCTCCGCAAAAAGAGAGGCCGCGAGACTGAGAGGCCCACGCACCACGATGAAGAGTGGCCCCCACTTACCGCAACTGGGGAGAGCCCTAGCACAGAAACGAAGACCCAACATAGCAATCAATCAATCAATCAATCAATCAATCTTAAGACAACAATAAAAAATAAAAAAAATAAAATAAAGCAGAACAGCGACTAATACCTCATGGAAAGAGCTGCATGCCGCCCTTTCTGCGCGGTTACTCAGGGGCTTACCTCGAGGCCAGGACTCACGTTGAGTTTCCCTTTAGCTCTAGAGCGTGGCAGGATGAGCTCCACCCAGGCCATCGAAGCACCCGGCTTAGCTAGACAAAACTCATTGTCTTCCCAGAGCCATGCCTACAGCGGCTAGTGGCCTGTCAACAGCAGTCAATTTCAAGTAGCTTCAAGGCAGCATGAATGGAGCTTTCAAAATGGGAAAGCAAGGCTAGTTCCATCAGGCCCCCATTTCCACAGGCACACGCAGCATACATCCCTGTGCTTTCTAACAAGTCCAAAGAGACACAGGTTACCCAGTGGTTCCTTCCCTGAAACAACTCCTCGAAGCAGGGTGTTTTGCATCTAGCGAACTGCCTCAACCAAGGAAAGCCCCAGCTAGGCCTCCGGGCCCGTGGCTCTTCAAAAGCCTGCAGTGTTACCTGAGGAACTGGGCTTTAGTTGCAGTCGGAACACAAGCCGACTTTCTCCTGGAGGCAGGGTGACTTCAGACAGGGGATCCCAGATGGAATACGAAGCCGAGGGTTTTTCTCAGTGCAGCTCAGACTAGGGCAATGAGTCAGACTTGCACGGCACGTTGGACCTGCTAGAACAGTGTTCGTGGACCTGTGGGAGTGCTGGGGAAATCAAGCTGTCCCATGAAAGAGTGCAGTCTGTTGCCCTACGCTCGGCATACACAGAGTGGCTCCGAAGGACTATGGGCCTGGATGTGGCTTAGCAGGCCCATGGGGGCCTGAGGGTATTCATTGTCCTTGCAGGGTATAGGGTGCCCACGCGAGGCTCCTAGATGTCCTGCAAAGCGTACTGACGTTAACATAATGCAGAGCAACGGCTATGGCCTCCTGGAAACTGCTGCACGCCTCCGCTTCTGCATGGCAATTCAGGACCTTACCTTGAGACAACTGCTGACGCTAAGTGTCCCATTAGCGACACAGCATGGTAGGATGCTGACTTTCTCCTCGAGCAGAGTGACTTCAGGTACGAGGTCCTCGAAGAATCCTAAGCAGAGTGTTTTCTTATGGCAGCTCAGACGGGGGCCATGACGAACACTTCCATGGCACGTCGCACTGGGTAGAAACGTGGTCCTGAGACTGTTCCAGTGCTCTGGAAATATAGCTCTCCTTAAAGAACGAGCAGTGTGTTGCCCATCACTCGGCATACACAGAGGGCCTCCGAGGGACCGACCTTTGGGCCTCGATGTTGCTCAGCAAGCCCACAGGGGTCTGGAGGTACTCAGGGATCTTGGAGGGAAAATGATGCACACCCGAGGGGCCTAGGAGTCCTGAAAAGGGTACTTCCTTTGAAATAAAGCAGAACAGGGGCTTCCCTGGTGGCGCAGTGGTTGAGAATCTGCCTGCCAATGCAGGGCACACGGCTTCGAGCCCTGGTCTGGGAGGATTCCACATGCCGTGGGGCAACTGGGCCCGTGAGCCACAACTACTGAGCCTGCGCCTCTGGAGCCTGTGCTCCGCAACAAGAGAGGCCGCGAGACTGAGAGGCCCACGCACCGCGATGAAGAGTGGCCCCCACTTACCGCAACTGGGGAGAGCCCTAGCACAGAAACGAAGACCCAACATAGCAATCAATCAATCAATCAATCAATCTTAAAACAACAATAAAAAATTAAAAAAATAAAATAAAATAAAGCAGAAGAGCGACTAATACCTCATGGAAACAGCTGCATGCTGCCCTTTCTGCGCGGTTACTCAGGGACTTACCTCGAGGCCAGGACTCACGTTGAGTTTCCCTTTAGCTCTAGAGCGTGGCAGGATGAGCTCCACCCCGGCCATCGAAGCACCGGCTTAGGTAGACAAAACTCATTTTCTTCCCAGAGCCATGCCTACAGCGGCTAGTGGCCTGTCAACAGCAGTCAATTTCAAGTAGCTTCAAGGCAGCATGAATGGAGCTTTCAAAATGGGAAAGCAAGGCTAGTTCCATCAGGCCCCCATTTCCGCAGGCACATGCAGCATACATCCCTGTGCTTTCTAACAAGTCCAAAGAGACACAGGTTACCAAGTGGTTACTTCCCTGAATCAACTCCTCGAAGCAGGGTGTACTGCATCTAGTGAACTGCCTCAACCAAGGAAAGCCCCAGCTAGGCCTCCGGGCCCGTGGCTTTCCAAAAGCCTGCAGTGTTACCCGAGAAACTGGTCTTTAGTTGCAGTTGGAAAGCAAGCCGACATTCTCCTGGAGGCAGGGTGACTTCAGACACGGGGTCCCAGATGGAATACGAAGCCGAGGGTTTTTCTCAGTGCAGCTCAGACTAGGGCAATGAGTCAGACTTGCACGGCACGTTGGACCTGCTAGAACAGTGTTCGTGGACCTGTGGGAGTGCTGGGGAAATCAAGCTGTCCCAAGAAAGACTGCAGTCTGTTGCCCTACGCTCGGCATACACAGAGTGGCTCCGAAGGGCTACGGGCCTGGATGTGGCTTAGCAGGCCCATGGGGGCCTGAGGGTCCTCAGTGTTCTTGCAGGGAATAGGGTGCCCACGTGAGGCTCCTAGATGTCCTGCAAAGCGTACTGACGTTAAAATAATGCAGAGCAACGGCTATGGCCTCCTGGAAACTGCTGCACGCCTCCGCTTCTGCATGGCAATTCAGGGCCTTACCTCGAGGCAACTGCTGATGCTGAGTGTCCCGTTAGCGACACAGCATGGTAGGATGCTGACTTTCTCCTCAAGCAGAGTGACTTCAGGTACGAGGTCCTCGAAGAATCCTAAGCAGAGTGTTTTCTTATGGCAGCTCAGACGGGGGCCATGACGAACACTTCCATGGCACGTCGCACTGGGTAGAAATGTGGTCCTGAGACTGTTCCAGTGCTCTGGAAATATAGCTCTCCTTAAAGAACGAGCACTGTGTTGCCCATCACTCGGCATACACAGAGGGCCTCCGAGGGACTGACCTTTGGGCCTCGATGTTGCTCAGCAAGCCCACAGGGGTCTGGAGGTACTCACGGATCTTGGAGGGAAAATGATGCACACCCGAGGGGCCTAGGAGTCCTGAAAAGGGTACTTCCTTTAAAATAAAGCAGAACAGGGGCTTCCCTGGTGGCGCAGTGGTTGAGAATCTGCCTGCCAATGCAGGGCACACGGCTTCGAGCCCTGGTCTGGGAGGATTCCACATGCCGTGGGGCAACTGGGCCCGTGAGCCACAACTACTGAGCCTGGGCCTCTGGAGCCTGTGCTCCGCAACAAGAGAGGCCGCGAGACTGAGAGGTCCACGCACCACGATGAAGAGTGGCCCCCCACTTACCGCAACTGGGGAGAGCCCTAGCACAGAAACGAAGACCCAACATAGCAATCAATCAATCAATCAATCAATCTTAAGACAACAATAAAAAATAAAAAAAATAAAATAAAGCAGAACAGCGACTAATACCTCATGGAAAGAGCTGCATGCCGCCCTTTCTGCGCGGTTACTCAGGGACTTACCTCGAGGCCAGGACTCACGTTGAGTTTCCCTTTAGCTCTAGAGCGTGGCAGGATGAGCTCCACCCAGGCCATCGAAGCACCCGGCTTAGCTAGACAAAACTCATTGTCTTCCCAGAGCCATGCCTACAGCGGCTAGTGGCCTGTCAACAGCAGTCAATTTCAAGTAGCTTCAAGGCAGCATGAATGGAGCTTTCAAAATGGGAAAGCAAGGCTAGTTCCATCAGGCCCCCATTTCCACAGGCACACGCAGCATACATCCCTGTGCTTTCTAACAAGTCCAAAGAGACACAGGTTACCCAGTGGTTCCTTCCCTGAAACAACTCCTCGAAGCAGGGTGTTTTGCATCTAGCGAACTGCCTCAACCAAGGAAAGCCCCAGCTAGGCCTCCGGGCCCGTGGCTCTTCAAAAGCCTGCAGTGTTACCCGAGGAACTGGGCTTTAGTTGCAGTCGGAACACAAGCCGACTTTCTCCTGGAGGCAGGGTGACTTCAGACAGGGGATCCCAGATGGAATACGAAGCCGAGGGTTTTTCTCAGTGCAGCTCAGACTAGGGCAATGAGTCAGACTTGCACGGCACGTTGGACCTGCTAGAACAGTGTTCGTGGACCTGTGGGAGTGCTGGGGAAATCAAGCTGTCCCATGAAAGAGTGCAGTCTGTTGCCCTACACTCGGCATACACAGAGTGGCTCCGAAGGACTATGGGCCTGGATGTGGCTTAGCAGGCCCATGGGGGCCTGAGGGTACTCATTGTCCTTGCAGGGTATAGGGTGCCCACGCGAGGCTCCTAGATGTCCTGCAAAGCGTACTGACGTTAACATAATGCAGAGCAACGGCTATGGCCTCCTGGAAACTGCTGCACGCCTCCGCTTCTGCATGGCAATTCAGGGCCTTACCTGAAGGCAATTGCTCACGTTAGGTTTCCCGTGAGTGACAGAACATGGTAGGATGCTGACTTTCTCCTTGAGTAAGGTGACTTCAGGTATGCGGTCATTGAAGAATTCTAAGCAGAGTGTTTTCTCATGTCACCTCAGACGAGGGCCATGACGAAGACTTCTATGGCACGTTGGACTGTCTAGAAGTGTGGTCTTGATGCTGTTCGAGTGCTCTGGAAATGTAACCCTAACCCTCTAACACTAACCTTCACCCTCCCCTTAACCTTAAACCCTAAACCCTAAACCCTAATCCCTAACCCTTAACCCTAACCCTAGCCCCAACCCTAAAACCCTAACTCTAACCCTAACCCTAAACGTAGTCCTAACAAAGGCCACGAACCTGTCCCTAACTCAGTCCCTGACACAATAGCTAACAAAGGCTCTGATGCTAGTCCTAACTAAGGCCCTGACACTGTCCTTAACTAAGGCCCTGAAACTACTCCTAACTCAGGTCCTGGTCATGTCTTTAACTAAGACCCTGATGCTGATCCTACAAAGGCCCTGATGCTGCACCTAAGTCATGCCCTGAAAATGTCCCTAGCTAATGCCCTGACGTTAGGCTTCACTCAGGCCCTGTCGCTCTCCCTAAGTCAGCCTCTGACGCTGTCCCTACCTGAAGCCCTGACACTGGTTCTAAAGAAGGCCCTGATCCTCTCAGTAACTGAAGTCTTGACACTATCCCTAGGTTATTCCCTGACACTATCCCTACACGTTAACCTGACCCTGTCCCTAGCTAACCTCCTGCCTCTTATGATAACTAAAGCCTTTATGCTGTGCCTAACTCAGGCCCTGAATTTAGTCCCAAGGACGTGATACTGTCTCTAACTAAGGTCTAGATGCTCATCCTAAGTCAGTGCCTGATACTGTCCCTAACTATGGCCCTACCCCTATTCCTAACTCAGGACCTGACACTGTACCTAACAAAAGGACCTGACACTAATCCTAACTAAGACCCTAACACTGTTCCTAACAAAGGCTCTGATGCTAGTCCTACCCAAGGCCCTGACACTGTCCCTAACTAAGGCCCTGACACTCCACCTAGCTCAGGCACTGACACTGTCCCTAACAAAGGCCCTGACACTACACCTAACTCAGGCCCCGACACTGTCCCTAACTAAGGCCCTGACACTACTCCTAACTGAGGCTCTGACACGATTCCTGACATAGACTCTGATGCTGGTCCTAACTAAGGCCCTGACACTGTTCCTTACTAAGGCTCTGACACTACTCCTAACTCAGGCCGTGATACAATATATAACAAAGGGTATGATGCTAGTTCTAACTATGGCCCTGACACTGTCATAACTAAGGCCTTGACACTACACCTAACTCAGGCCCTGACACTGGCCATAACTAAGGCCCTGACATTACTCCTAACTCAGGCCCTGACACTGGCCCTAACTAAGGCCCTGACACTACTCCTATCCCAGGCACTGACAGGATACCTAACGAAGGCTCTGATGCTAGGTGTAACTAAGGCCCTGACACTGTCCCGAACTAAGTTCTTGACATTACTCCTAACTCAGGCCCTGACATGATACCTAACAAAGGCTCTGATGCTAGCCCTAACTAAGGCCGTGACACTGTCCCTAACTAAGGCTGTGACACTCCACCTAGCTCAGGTCCTGACACTGTCCCTAACAAAGGCCCTGCTGCCGTCAATATCTAAAGTCCTGACACTATCCTGAGCTTATATCCTGACCCATCTCATACTAAGGTCCTGAAACTGTCCCTAAGTGAGCCTTGACGCTGTCCCTAAGTGAGGCCCTGAGGCTGTCCATAACAGAGACCCTGATAATGTCTTTACCGAAGACCCAAATGCTGTTCCTACAGAGGCCTTTATGCTGCTCCTAAGTCATGCCCTGACACTGTCCCTAACTCAGGCCCTAAAGATAGGCCTCACTTAGGCCCTGTTGCTGTACCTTAGTTAGGCTCTGATGCTATCCCTACATCTAGCCTTGACACTGGTCCTGATTAAGCCCCTGACGCTGGTTCTAACTACGTCCCTGATGCTCTCAATAACTAAGGTCTTCACGCAATCCCTAGCTCATTTCCTGACACTATCCCTGGCCTGGAACCTAACTCTGTCCCGAGCGAATGTCCTGCCCCTTATCCTCCCTGAATCCCTAATGCTCTCCCTAACTAAGGCCCTGACTAGTCCTAACTCAGTCCCTCACACTGTACCTAGCAAAGGCTCTGATGCTAGTCCTAACTAAGCTCCTGACACTGTCCCTAACTAAGGCCCTGCTGCTGTCAATATCTAAAGTCCTGACACTATCCTGAGCTAATTTCTGCACCCATCTCTTACCAAGTTCCTGAAATTGTCCCTAAATAAGCCCTGACGCTCTCCCTAAGTGAAGCCCTGAGGTTGTCTCTAACAGAAGCCCTAATAATGTCTTTAACAAAGACCCTGATGCTGATCCTAATGAGGCCGTTATGCTCCTCCTAAGTCCTGCCCTGACACAGTCCCTAACTCAGGTGCTAACTGAGAGAGTCCTCAGGTATTCCCTGTCGCTGTACCTTAGTCAGTCTCTGAAGCTGTCCCTACATCAAGCCCTGACACTGGTCCTGAATAAGGCCATGACGCTGTTCCGATATGAGGCCCTGATGCTCTCAATAACTAAGGTCTTCACACTATCCCTAGCCCGTAACTTGGCTCTGTCCCTAGCTAGTGTCCTGCCTCGTATCCTAACTAAGAACCTAATGCTGATCCTACGAAGGCCCTGATGCTACTCGTAAGTCATGCCGATACTGTCCCTAGCTAAGTCCCTGACGCTCGGCCTCACTCAGGCCCTGTCGCTCTCCCTAAGTCAGGCTCTGACATTGTCCCTACCTGAAGCCCTGACGTTGGTCCTAAATAAGGCCCTGATACTGTCAGTAAGGTCTTGACACTATCCCTAGGTCATTTCCTGACACTATCCCTAGACCTTAACCTCATCCTGTCCCTAGCTAATGTCCTGCCTCCCATCCTAACTGAAGCCCTATTGCTCTGCCTAACTAAGGCCCTGACTAGTCCTAACTAAGGCCGTGACACTCTCTCTAACTAAGGCCCGGAAGCTGTCCCTAATACAGACCCTGCGGCCGGCAATAACTAAAGGCCTGACACTATCCTGAGCTAATATCCTGACCCATCTCTTACCAAGGTCCTGACACTGTCCCTATGTAAGCCCTGATACTGTCCCTAAGTGAAGCCCTGAGTCTGTCCCTAACTCAGGCCCAGACGCAGTACCTAACTCAGACCCTCAAAATGTCTTTGAGACCCTGATGCTCTTCCTAAGTCATGCCCTGACACTGTCCCTAGCTAAGGCCCTGACGCTAGGTCTTACTCAGGCTCCATCGCTCTCCCTAAGTCAGGCTCTGACGCTGTCCCTACCTGAAGCCCTGACACTAGCCCTAAGTAAGGCCCTGATACTCTCTGTAAGTAAGGTCTTGACACTATCCCTAGCTCATTTCCTGACACTATTCCTAGACCTTAACCTAACCCTGTCCCTAGTTAATGTCTTGCCTCTTATGCTAACTAAAGTCCTGATGCTCTCCCTAACAAAGGCCCTGAAATTAGTCCCAAGGCCCGACACTGTCCCTAACTACGGCCTGGATGCTTGTGCTAACTCAGTCCCTCACACTGTACCTAGCAAAGGCTCTGATGCTAGTCCTAACTAAGCTCCTGACACTGTCCCTAACTAAGGTCCTGCTGCTGTCGATAACTAAAGTCCTGACTCTATCCTGAGTTAATATCCTGACCTATCTCTTACCAATGTACTGACACTGTCCCTAAGTGAGGCCCTGAGGCTGTCCCTAACTAAGGCCCTGACGCCCAGCCTAACTCAGGCCCTCATGCTAGGCCTAACCCTGGCCCTGACATTGTCCCTAACAAAGGCCCTGACCCTAGTCTTACCTTAGGCCCTGATGTTTGGTCTAATTCAGGTTCTGACGCTGTCCCTAACTAAGGCCCTGAAGCTGTCCCTAACGTCAGCCTTGCTGCCATCGATAACCAATGTGCTGACACTATCCTGAGCTAGTATCTTGATCCATCTCTTACCATGGTCCTGACACTGTCCCTACTAAAGTCCTGATGCCGTCCCAAAGTGTGGCCCTGAGGCTGTCCCTTTGAAGCCCTGTTGCTGTACCTAACTCAGGCCCTGATAATGTCTTTAACTAAGGCCCTGATGCTGATCCTAGCTAAGACCCTGACGCTAGGCCTCACTCAGTCCCTGACAAACTCAGGTCCTGACACTTCGCCTAACTCAGGCCCTGACACTTTGCCTAACTCAGGCCCTGACACTTTGCCTAACTCAGGTCCTGGCAATAACTTTAACTAAGACCGTGATGCTGATCCTAACTACAGTCCTGATGCTGGTCCTACGTCATGCCCTGACACTCTCCCCAGCTCAGGATCTGATGCTGTCTGTAATATCTTGGTCTCTCCCTCCCTAATTCCCCGAGGCTTTCCATAACTATAGACCTGACACTGTTTCTAACTAACTGCCTGACTCTGGACCTAACTGATACTGAATAATCAGCCTCTCTGCACCAGTTCTGAATCAAATCTTGAGAACAGTGTTTTGGAAAAATAGAAAAGATTAGTTTTATCACTCTGCCAGCCAATGGAGGACACAGCAGGCTCGTGCCCTCGACAGCTGTGTGTCCCAATGCGGGAGGATTTGGTGTTTTAGAGCGATGGTTCAAGGGTGTGGTTGCTCATAAGGATCAGTGTGTATGCAGGGCCTGCACTCCTTTAATCTGGTCTCAGATAGTTTCTTGATGAGCTCCTCTGGAATGAAGAATGCTAACATCTTCCACTTGTTGGGGGTTTTAGTTCTTTAAGGAGCTCAAAGATATTGTTATGTGTATCCCTTGAGGCAGAACCAGGATCCTGCCACAAGGCTGCACTATTGTTTCTTGACTCTTCCTCCCTGTCTCTGCATCCCCTCACTTCCCTGATTAGCAACTGTTCGAATTTGCCCTTTGGAACTCAGGGAAGGTCCTGGAGTCTCTAGTCTATTCCCTACAAACAAGTTAGGAGGCACACAGAAAGGCTTCTGTGCCCAGGAGACCACAGAGTCCCTCTCAGTTTCACTCCTCCTCTTCTGGATACTCCTCAATCTTGAGGAGAACAGATTTTTGACAAGAAAAGGAATAATCATTTCAGATTGAGACATTAATCATAAACTTGGCACAGGAACTCGGTTTTCAGGGGACTCGGTTTTAATCCCCACTTCACTTTTATCTTTCCCCACATCCTTCAAGGAACAGGGTGATGACCGCTCTGGCTACTTCTCGCTTAAATGGGGCGCAGTCCTGCCTAAATCTAGGGGAATGGATACCAAGTTAGAAATATTTGAGTTCCAAGTCCTGTACCTGAGACTCGTATGATTAAGATCTCAGTCCCTTGGTCCCCCATTTTGGCGCAACCAATCCAGTTAAAATAGGAGGGGTAACAACTGAAATTTTAATAGTAAAAATAGATCTCATTCCCTTAGGAATTCAGGAGAAGAAGTCTGAAACCTGGTCTGGAACTGGCACTTCAGAGGGGCTTCGCAGCCAGTTGTCTAATTCTACCTAAGTAGGTTTTAACTTCTGATGTAGTATTGATGTATCCATAACAGGAGCTATTGACCACTACACATATGTCTCATCTTTCGTCATTGTTTGAAATTTAATCGTTAAGAGAGGAGTCCTTGAAAACGTACGGTTGCAGCTACCAGCAGACATTGTTTTGAGAATGGCTAGTGGCGTCCTGAGTCTGATATAGCTCAGAAATTCAATTTCAGCAATACAGGAACGCGGGGACTTACCTGGTGGTTCAGTGGTTAAGACTTCGCCTTCCAACGCAGGGGGTGCCGGTTTGATCCCTGGGCAGGAAGCTAAGATCCCACATGCCTCGTGGCCTAAAAACCAAAACATGAAACAGAAACAATATTGTAACAAATTCAATAGACTTAAAAAATGGTCCACATCCAAAAAAAAAAAAAAAACTTAAAAACAAAAAAAAAATACAGGAATGCATCTAAATCACATCTACAATGGTCACTTAGGTTTATCTTGGATGTCTGAACCATAGTTACTTTTTGACTGTCAAATGCATTCCCCTCCTCAATGCCAAAGCAGATGTACAATTCATATCCAAAAGGCCAAAACACAGGCCACTTTGGTCAGTAAAATTTAAGTTAAACCACGTAGAAGCCAGAGTGACTTCCTCACACCTCAATACGTGAAGAGTTTTTTTCCCTTTTGATTACAAGTCTTTCAATAGAAAGCATTGATGATCAAAATGTCAATCCGTCAGTGCCAGAATGATTCAGCTGTTTGGCCCAGGTGTAGATCATGGCCCTCAGCGCTAGGCCTCCTTTATATTTGCCTAGTTAATCCACATTGGGGGAATACTGATCAGGTATTGTGAACATGCTCAGAGGTATGTTAATGAGAAAACGCTTTATATAGGCCATACATTTTATTATTCATACCCAATTGTCACACAAGCATTGTACATGTGCTTTTAGCAGTAGACCTAAAGCAAACAGTGATACATCATGAGTAATTACATTCTGATAACTTCACTAGGTAATTTTCCTTTCCTCTTAAACATCAGGGCAAAATGAAGCCAACACAGTGACTTTCATAAATACACACTTCAGTACAGAGGTGTCATTTACCCAATTGCTCCAAGTCCTAAGTAGCTTCAGGTGAAGGACTTCCCTGTGTCTGGGAAACACAGATCAAAGCCAGTAACAAAAAAACAAAAACATTATAACCATATTCACCAGTTCACTCAGTAACCAATCCTTTTGTTAACTTTTTATGAAGCCATCCGATTCTCCATTAAGATTTTTCATTTCTTACCCAGTTTGGCATTATGATATGAAATTTATCAGAGACCTGTGCTTGCCAAAAGGTCCTTCACATAGATCTTCTTGAAGATGGAGCAGTTTTGCAAAGTGTTAGAGCACAACAGTAACCATCTATAAATCACATAAAGACTTAAAAGGTCATGGTTAAACATTTGATCACAATGTAAATGACAAAAGAAACCATTATTGCTGTGACATACAACATTTAAAAATAACTAGAATTATGACTGATAAAATTTTACCAGGATATACTAGATTTTTAGGAATTCCATGTAATTTAACATACTAATCAAACATTTCTCTCTGAGATGGCTCAAGGGCCTTCTAAAGCAACTCCAAGTTAGCTGGAGATCAAAAGAACTGTTAGAATTGGCCAAACAACACTCATTCACTGAACCAAAGTAAAGAGATTTCAAACAAAAATACAGATCACAGACACAGGCAAAGAAACTCACAAGCTGTCCACAATCAAAAACAGCATTCCAAGAAAACTTCGGAGGAAGAAACCAAATCCAGGCTTGCCCTAACCCACTTCCAACAAAATCCATCTTAGAAAATCCCGGTCATGCACAACTCTTTCCTCAGTGTTCCCTTTTCACAAATGTTCATCACTTCTGTATCCATCTTATGTTGCCCCTTATTTTTTTCCACATTCAGACACAACCAGCTCTAGTATAAAGTGACTTTCTTTTCTCTTTGTACCATCAGCCTGTTACCTAGCTGCTCACTTTCTTTATTACGTAGCTTCATAAATGCTTGAACATACAGAACTTCTTCTGTCTTTCTCTTCCTGTGACAAAATAACTAGCTGAAGGATAGTATAGTCATTTAGGCTACCATTCAAAGACCACCTTTCCGCATTTTTCAAGAATGTATCCATACACTGGCCAGACAAAATTACAATAGAATTTCATTCTTTTCTTAGTCTTAGGTTTACAACTATAGGTTGACCAGTCTGCCAGGATTTTGCCCATTGGCTATCAGATGGAACTGAAGAAGAAGCACTTCTTATGTCTGAACCATAGAACACTCAAATGCGGGCTAAGAACAAAACAAAATCCTAACCACCAATGGAAGCCTCAAACCAAAGGAACCAGAAACCAAACAGAAACCAAAAACCAAACAGCACAAGACTCAAATCAGCTTCCAAGTCTCAACTTAGCCTGTGACCTCTGTCCACGTGGTGCACCTTCCAAATGAGATTTCCTGGAATGAAAAGTCACCCAAATGGGAACCAAGGTTCCCCCAAATGTACAGGGCTAAAAGGACCTCAGAGTGCCTGCCAGGGGAGTTACCACATGCTGGCTGAGGTGCTGCAACATCCCAAATGCTATTTTTCTGGTTCCCCAAAATAATCCCTTGGAGTAGGACATTCGGGGCAGTCCAGGCAGGAGGAAGAGAGGAATGTCCTCAAGGCAAAGACAGCCTCGGCAGCTGCTAGGGTGGTCCCTCTTCCACCATCTACTCCTGCCCCAGAGTTCTAACTGCTGGGATGACTAGGGCTTGGCCTCTCCAGGCAAGGGTCCCACGTGCTCTGGCCTCTAAAGGAATTCTCCAACCCTACACTCTCTCGAAAGAGGCTGGCGTGGAGAAAATTTCAGTGTCCAATCAAGTCAGGGGACCCACAGGGGCCATCCCCAAGTCAGTCCCACACTGGGTACTAAATTTGATGTCGAAAACTCGACCTCTGTGCACCAGTGCCAAATCGAATCTCAGAGAGAGAGGTTTGGAGGAAGTAGAAAAGAATAGCTTTACTGCTTTGGCAGCCAAAGGGGGACACAGAAAACTCGTGCCCTCAAAAACGTGCGTCCCAATGCAGGAGGATCTGGTGAGGAGTTTTACAGAAATGGTTTAAGGACACAGTTGATCCTAAGGATTAGTGTGTGCACAGGGCCTTAACTCACTTTAATCTGGCCTCAGATGGTCTCTTGATGAGCTTCTCTGGAATGAAGAACACGAAAATCTTCTATTTTGTGGGGGTTTTAGGTTGGTAAAGCGCCCAAAGATACTCTTAAGTGTATCCCTTGAGGCAAAACCAGGATCCTGCCCCAAGGCTGCACTATTGTTTCTTGACTCTTCCTCCCTTGTCTCTGCATCCCCTCCCTTCCCTGATTAGCAACTATTCGAATCTGCCCTTTGGAACTCAGGGAAGGTCCTGGAGTCTCAAGCCTAACTAAGGCCCTTACACTACTCCTAACTCAGTCCCTGACACTGTACCTAACAAAGGCTCTGATGCAAATCCTAACTCAGGCCCTGACACTGTCTCTAACTAAGGCCCTGCTGCCGTCAATATTTAAGTCCTGACATTATCCTGAGCTAATACCCTGACCCTGATCTTACCAAGGTCCTAAAACTGTCCCAAACTAAGCCCCTGGCGCTGTCCCTAAGTGAGACCCTGAGGCTGTCCCTAACAGAGGCCCTGATAATGTCTTTAACGAAGACCCTAAGGCTGATCCTACAGAGGCCCTTATGCTGCTCCTAAGTCATGCCCTGACACTGTCCCTAACTCAGGCCCTAAAGATAGGCCTCACTTAGGCCCTGTTGCCGTACCTTAGTTAGGCTCTGACGCTGTCCGTACGTGAAGCCCTGACACTGGTCCTGATTAAGGCCCTGACGCTGGTCCTAACTAAGGCCCTGATGCTCTCAATAACTAAGGCCTTCACGCTATCCCTAGCTCATTTCCTGACACTTTCCCTGGCCTTGAACCTGACTGTGTCTGGAGCTAATGTCCTGCTTCTTATCCTAACTGAAACCCTAATGCTCTCAATAACTAAGGCCCTGACTAGTCCTAACTAAGGCCCTGACACTGTCCCTAACTAAGGCCCGGAATCTATCTCTAATATAGGCCCTGCTGCCGGCAATAACTAAAACCCTGACACTATCCTGAGCTAATATCCTGACCCATTTCTAACCAAGGTCCTGACACCGTCCCTAAGAAAGCCCTGTCGCTGTCCCTAACTCAGGCCCTCAAACTATCCCTAACTGAGGCCTTGACACTGTGACTAACTCAGGCCCTGATCATGTCTAAAGATACCCTAATGCTTATCCAGCCAAGGCCCTGATGCTGCTACTATGTCATGACCTGACAGGGTCCCCAGCTAAGGCCCTGACGCTAGGCCTCACTCAGTACCTGTCACTCTCCCTAAGTCAGCCTCTGATGCTGGCCCTACCTGAAGCCCTGACACTAGTTCTAAATAAGGCCCTGATACTCTCAGTAACTAAGGTCTTGACACTATCCCTAGACCTTAACCTAACCCTGTCCCTAGCTAATGTCTTGCCTCTTATGCTAACTAAATCCCTGATGCTGTCCCTAACTAAGGCCCTGAAATTAGTCCCGAGGCCGTGACCCTGGCCCTAACTGAGGCCTGGAGGCTGTCCTTAACAAAGGCCCTCAACTTATCTTTAACTGAGGCCCTGACACTCTCCCTCACTAAGGATTGAGGCTGTCTCTACCTAAGGTTCTGAGTCTGTCTTTAACTAATGGCCTCATTCTTTCCCTAACAAAGGCCCTGACACAGTCCCTAACTAAGGCCCTGACACAGTCCCTAATAACATGAGCTGTCCCTCATTAATGCCCTGATGCGGCCCATAAATGATGTACTGAAGACGGCACTAAGGTCCAGACAATGTCACTAATGACCCAAAATGTCTCTTACTAAGGCCCTCAAATTACCTCTGAGGCCCTAAAGATGTCCATAACTAAGTCCCTGACACTATCTCTAACTAAGACCCTCAAGTTATCTTTAACTGAGGCCATGACAGTGTCCCTAACAAAGAACTTGACACTGTCTCTAACTAAGGCCCTGAGTCTGTCTTTACCTAACGGCCTCACTCTTTCCCCAACTACTCCCTGACGCTGCCCCTAACCAAGGCCCTGACGGTGTGCCTAATTGCCTGAGCTGTCTTTCACTAATACCCTGACCCTGTCCATAACTAACGCCCTGATGATGTCCCTAATGAACAGCCTGAAGTGTCTCTTACTAAGGTCCTCAAGTTTTCTCTGAGGCCCTGACACTCTCCCTAATTAAGGCCTTGACACTGTCTTTAAGTAATGGCCTGATGCAGTTCCCACCTGAGATGTTGATGCTCTCACTAAGACCCTGAAGTCTCTACGTGAGAAGCTGACACTGTCTGTAACTGATTTCCTGACTTTTTCCTTAACTAACATCCTAATTTTGCCCCTAAATAACACCCTGACACTGGTCCTAACTACGGCCCTGATGCTGAACCTATCTAAGGCCCTGACGATGTCCCTAATAGACTTAGATGTCCCTCACTGTGGTCCTGATCCTGTCCATTACTAAGGTCCTGAAGATGTGCCTAAGTACGTCTCTGACCCTGTCCTAAGGCCCTGACCCTCTTCCTAACTAAGGGCCTTGACGCTGTCTCTACACAAGGCCCTGACACTGCCCTTAAATAACGGCCTGACACTGGTCCCAAGTATGGACCTGATCCTGTCCATAACTAAGCCCCTGAAGATGTCCCTCATTAAGTCTCTGACACTCCCCTTAATAAGCCCCTGACACTGTCCCTAGCTAATGGCCTAAGCTATAACTTACAAAGTCCCTAACACTATCCCCAAGATGCTGACACCCTTCCTAACTTAGGCTTTGATGCTGCCCCTTAATGCCTAAGCGGTGAAAAAATAACACCCTGATTCTATTACTAAGGCCCTGAATATATCCCTAAGAAAGTCTCTGAAGTGTCCCTAACTAAGGGCCTAAACTGTCTCTTACTAAGGCCCTCACAACACTGTCCCGAAGGCCCTGTTGCTGGCCCTAACTAATGTCCTGATGCTAAACCTAACTGAGGCCCTGATGCTCTTCCTAACTAAGGCCTTGATGCCGATTCTACCTGAGGCCCTGAAACTGTCTGTAACTAATGACCTGACTCTTTCCCTAACTAATACCCTAATTTTGTCCCTCATTAATGCCCTGACACTGGTCGACACTACAGCCCTGATGCTGACCCAATCTAAGGCCTTGACGATGTCCCTAATAGCCTTAGATTTCCCTCACTGTTGGCCTGACCCTGTCCCTCACCAAGGCCCTGACCTCTTCCTGACTAAGGCTGTGATGACGTCTCTATCTGAGGCACTGACACTGTCTATAATAACGGCCGACTCTTTCCCTAACACCCTGATGCTGTCCCTAATAGCCTCATGTATCTCTCAATAACGCCCTGATCCTGTCCATAACTAAGGCCCTGAATATGTCCCTAAGTATGTCTCTGATGCTGTCCTTAACTAAGGCCCTGATGCTCTCTCTACCTAAGGCACTGACACTATCTATAATAATGGCCTGACTCTTTCCCTAACTAACACCCTGATGCTATCCCTAATTGAGGCCCTGAAGATGTCCCTAATACCCTTAGGTATTCCTCTGTATCACCCTGATCCTGTCCATAACTAAGGCCCTGAATATGTCCCTAGGTAAGTCTCTGACGCTGTCCCTAACTAAGGCCCTGATGCTGTCTCTATCTCAGAACCTGACATTCTAATGTCCTGACTCTCCCTAACTAACATCCTGACGTTGCCCCTAAGTGAGGCCCCGACACTCTTCTTAACTGAGGACTTGCCGCTGTCCCTACCTAAAACCCTGACACTGTCTGTAACTAATGACCTGACTCTTTCCCTAACTAACACCCTAGTTTTGGCCCTGACTAACGCCCTGACACTGGTTCTAATTATGGCCATGATGCTGGCTCGAAGGCCCTGAAGATATCCCTAAGTAACAGCCTGAACTGTGTCTAACTAAGGCTCTCACGTTATCTCTAACTGAAGCACTGACACTGTCCCTAACTTAGGCCCTGACGCTGTCCCTTATAGTCTAAGCTGTCACTAAATAATGCCCTGATCCTGTTCATAACTAAGGCCCTGAATATGTCCCTAAGTACATCTCTGACGATGTCCCTAACAGCCTGAACTCTCTTCAAGTTATCTCTGATGCTCTGACACTGGCCCTTCCTAAGGCCTCACCCCGGGGTTGTCCCAGGCTGCTGGGCAGTTTTCTCTTGTCCGCATCTCTAGCCAGCTGCCTACCATTGGCCACTCTAAGATTCTGCGATGCAGTGGTCCCACGTGGGATGTGCCTGTGTAGGCTCACCTGCGGGAGGAGAGTCATGGCCACTCCGCCCTCCAGGGGACTGCGGCTCAGGGTAGGAATCTCTCAGCCAGCGTCTGAACACAGGGTTCTGTGTCCTTGTTTGTTGTAAATCCCTTGGAGTTACCTCTAACATTTTTTAAATGGATCTCCCCCTCAGCATATTTATGATTTAAATTATTTACCACATTAAAATACAGGAATGACATTATTAGAATGAGCAGGAAGATATCGGATGCCCCCCCCCCAAATGATCTATTACTTGGAGGATTTAAAATTCTAATGAGAAAACACTCACTCTCCTCACCCTCTTGGGCGTCAGCACAAGGCGGGAATCAGCTGCATTCTTTATTTATCCCTCTGATTTTCCAGAACCTTTCGTTCAAGGAGAAATCTCTGGGCTCTGCGGGAACTGTGAGTGGTGACCATCAGGTAAATCTGAGACTGAAAAGCAAGAGGAAAAGAGAGAGGGGAGGAGATGAGGATTGGTGATGGGGAGAAGCAGGATGCTGAGAGTCTGGGTTAGTCTCCAATGAAGCTAAGGACCACCAGGATCTGGCCCCACCGGCCTTGTCACCTGGTGTGGGGATTGGGGACAGCCAAACCACCATGGCCACTCTCAGAGAAATAAAGAAGGTGGGAGGGCACCCCTGAGAGCCAGGTTGAAAATGGTCATGCTGTGAAATAATAGGATGCCCTTTTCAGAAAAGTGAAGATGGTTCTCTTGGTTCTCAAAGACTTGCAAATACTCTGTGTCCTTCTGGAGGCATGCTGAAGCCGTCAGCCTTTGAGGGCAGTAATGGGAGTGCATCTGGGCTCAAGACCATCCAGCGCTCACTCCTTGAGGGTGCTGAGGATGACCAGTGTCCACCCCTCGGGTGCTGTGGGGCCTGAGATCCCCTGATCACCGAGGACGGGAGGGACCGCACAGACACTCCACTGGACCACCGGGGGCTTGGCTGGTGGGCTACAGTCCTTTAGCAGATACATGGTTTGCAAACATCTTGTGCCATTTTGGATGGTGGATTATCTTATTCCTTGCTCCTTTTATACACAACTGTTTTTCATTTTGAGGAAGTCCAATTCATCTATTTTGTCTTTTGTTGCTTGTGCTTTTGGTAGCAGATCTAAGAAATCATGACTAAATCCAAGGTCATGAAGACTTACTCTCATGTTTTCTTCTACGAGTTTTATAATTTTGGTTCTTGCATCTAGGCCTTTGGTCCATTTTGCGTTGATTTTTGTATACGGGGTGAGGGGAGGTAAGGGTCCAAGTTTATTCTTCTGCATGTGGGTATCCAGTCGTTCCAGAACCTGTGCTAACTGTTTGGGAGAAAATACGCGCAAATGATGCAACCAACAAGGGCCTCATTCTAAAATATACAAACAGCTCATACAACTCAAAAAAGAAAAAAAATCAAAAAGTAGGCAGAAGGTCTAAATAGACATTTCTGCAAAGACATACAGATGGCCAATAGGCACATGAAAAGATGTTCCACGTCGCTAATTATTAGAGAATGCAAATCAAAACTACAGTGAGTTATCACCTCATAGTGGTCAGAATGGCCATCATTAAAGTGTCTAGAAATAAATGCTCGAGGGGGTGTGGAGAAAAGGGAACCCTCCTACACTACCGGTGGGAATGTAAATTGATGCAGCCACTATGGAAAACAGTATGGAGGTTCCTCAAAAACTAAAAATAGAATTACCGTATGAACCAGCAATCCCACTCCTGGGCACATATCCAGACAAAACTATAATTTGAAAAGATACATGCGCCCCAGCATTCACAGCAGCACTATTCACAATAGCCAAGACATGGAAGCAACCTGAATGTCCCTCAACAGATGAATGGATAGAGAAGATGTGATACATATATACAATGGAATATTACTCAGCCATAAAACAGAATGAAATAATGCCATCTGCAGCTACATGGATAGACCTAGAGATTATCATACAAAGTGAAGTAAGTCAGACAGAGAACGACAAATACCATATGATATCACTTATATGTGGATTATAAAATGAGACCCAAATGAACCTATCTACAGAACAAAAACAGACTCTCAAATATAGAAAACAGACTTGTGGTTGTCAAGGGGAAGACAGGGGAGAGGGATGGATTGGGAGTTTGGGATTAGTAGATGCAAATTATTATATATAGGATGGATAAACAAGGTCTTACTGTACAGCACAGGGAACTGTATTCAATACCCTGTAATAAACCATAATGGAAAAGAATATGAAAAATATGTATATATGTATGTATGTATATATGAATCACTTTGCTGTACAGTAGAAATTAACACCACATTGTAGGTCAACTATACTTCAGTATCAATTAGTTTGAAGGCACTTTTATAAATCAGGCCTTATTTCTCTTGTCCTTTCATCCTGGGACAAATGTATAACAGAAACTAACCTGGATTACTCCGGGATGAACTCATATCATACAGAACTTTAATTGTTGAACAAACCATGAATATCAGTTACACCATGGGATGTCCTGATCCAATATGAAGTTTGTATACCTTGTATCAAGCCTGCAGAATCCACTAAATTTGGAAATTCAAACTGAAATGAAGCCACCTATCCCATGACTTCTCCACAACTAGTTATACAACATCAATTGGAAACCATATACAATCAAATGAATGCAGACAGAAACAACTATAGCCTTCCTTTTTTTTCCTTTTAGATAAAGACGGTATTTAAGGTGATGTCTTGGGCCGTTTCAGGGTGTTACTCAATTTCCTGGGTATCTGCCACGCACACAGGAGGTACACATGTTAGTTAACTTGTTTGTGCAACTATATGAAGGTAGTTAATACCACAAACCTGTATACGTAAAGTGAATTAAATGCTAAAGTCATGTTTTGCATTTTTAATGACAAAGAAAAAAAAGTGTAGCGCTGATATTTGTTACAAAAATGAACATTAAAAACATTCTTAGTGGAAAAAGCCATACAGAAAAGGCCACCTAGATCCCATACTCATCTTGTCTGCTTCAAATCCATCAAGGTTGTCCAAATGAGGGGGAAACTCAGTAATGGTTCCAGAAAAAGAAAACTGGATCAGGATGGAAAAAGACATTTTCATACAGTTGGGACAGCAGGTGAAAGTTGAAGTGGGGCTGAGTATTAAATTATAATGTGGACATCAGGATTTCCTCATTTAGGGGTTATGTGCTGGTTCCTTGGGCAAAACACACTGAGCATTTTGTGTGAAGTGGCAAATGTGAGTACTTTTTGCCATTATTGCAACTTTTCTGTACATTTTAAATTACTGGAAAGTAAATTACTTTTCTAGACAACCATGTCAGTATCATGCCAGAAAATCAGATAAGACAGACATCAAATTTTGTTATACAGGCCAAGACTCACCCAGACCAAGTTCAACCAAAGTTGTGACACTTACTTCCTTTGTAGGAGTCCGCATGGTATTAAGAGGCACCGTGGGAAGAGTATATTAGTAGCTACCATGTCTTGGGTCCTGTGGATTACCTGGGGTGCAGTAGACACTGAGATTTTAGTATTGCAATTTTTCACATTACTTCAAAAAATATGTTAAAAAATAAATTCAGTAAAGTTGCAAAATATGGAATCAATATACACAAATCAGTTTTGTTTCTATACACTAATAATGAACCACCAGCAAGAAAAATTAAGAAAACAATCCCATTTACAATTCCATCAAAAAGAACAAACTACGTAGCAATAAATTTAACCAAGGACATGAAAGACCTATACTCAGAAAACTATAAAGCATTGATAAAGAAACTGAACACACAATAGAAAACAATATTCCATGCTCATGCATCAGAAAAATTACTACTATTAAAATGTTTATTCTACCCAAAGCCATCAACAAACAGTGCCAGGAAAACTAGACACCAGACTCCAAAGAACGACACTGGTCACCATCTACACGGCACATAAAACTAACTAAAAGCGCACAGTATTCCACATTAAACCCTTTCTCTCCTGAGGCCCCTGAAGATGCACCCCATCCACCCAGCAGTCAGCTGCACAGGAAGATTCTCCACACTTGCTCATTTTTTCCTCTTGTGGAGTCTCCTCACCAGTGGCTCCTGAGAAAACCCAGCTGCTGTCAGTGTGGACAATGCCTCATGGTCCAGAAGCCTCAGCCCTGACAGGAGACAAAGCTCCTGTCTGCTTGTCACGGAGCAAAGTCTGTGGGCAGGGTGCACCTGTGCCCCCAGGGTCAGACAGGTGGGTTCGGCGCCCCCTGTGGGACGTCAGAGAAGTGCCGGGAGCGCCGCACTCACAAACCCAGAGGCCTCATCCGGAAGGCAGTTCTGCTGTATATACTAAGTTCGGAAATCCAAACTGAAATGGAGCCAAGTATCTCACTGTATCTTCTCAAAAGATGCTTAAGGAGCAACTAATTACAAACCATATATAATGAAATGAATGTAGACACAAACTTTACAACTTAAACCAAAATTCACTCAAAATTGCCCATAGACAAATTTAAATTACCAAACTATAAAAGTCCTAGAAAAAAAAAAGATAATCTACATGACTTTGGGTCTGGTGACCTTATTCAGAAAACCGGAAGACAAACCACAAACTGCAAGAAACTACTCCCAAAACACATATCTGATAAAGGATTTGTACTCAAATTATGCCAACAATGCCATTAAAATTTGGTAAAGATTGAAACACACACCTGGCCCAAGAAGATAAACAGGCAGTAAATAAGCATACAAGAATATACTCAAGATGCTGGTGGAATGCACGTACAACCAACTTTGGAAGACAGTTTGGCAGTTTTTTCCAAATCTAAAAAGTCTCACCTTAGGATCCAAGAAGTGTACCTCTTGTATTTAGACAACTGCTTTGAAAAACTGTGTTCAAACCAAAACTAGCATCAAGTAATGCACAGCAGCTCTATTCATAATGGCTAAAAACTTAAAGATATCAGGATGTCCTTCTGTAGATGAATTCATAAGCAAATTAGGGCACATACATGTCAAGGGGAGAAGAATACACCACCCCAAAATATGCCCATTTGACAAAAGGATTATTTTGGACTGATTAATTTAAGAAACAGCAGACCCAGGAGAATCTTTCAAAACCAAGTAGAAAATGCCCTTTTAGGAGGTAAATTTACATTTATTAAGGATCTCTCCATTTGTAAGGGTATGTCCCTCTCTGGACCAGGAATTGAATGATGACTAAATATCAAGAAAAGCTTGTTGGGACTTCCCTGCTGGTCCCAGTGGTTAAGACTCCATGCTCCCAATGCAGGGGACCAGGGTTCAATCCCTGGTCAGGGAACTAGATCCCACATGCTGCAATTAAGAGCCCGCATGCCGCAACTAAAGATTTCACAGGCCTCAACTGAGACCCGGCACAGCCAAATAAATAAATGTTTAAAAAAAAAAAAAAGCTTATCAATGAAACAGGCCTGGATGTAAATCTGTGTAACAACCATACCCTTGTTTACTGGGCTTTGACTAATAACATCCCTTAAATGGCTTCCTCCATTCCCTAACATCTTTCTTTTGTTCTCAGCAGAAGATAGCATTTAAGGTAATGGCTTGGGCCATTTCAGGGAGTGACTCAGTTTTCCTGGGTATCTTTCAAGTATACAGGAGGTACGCATGGTATATATTAAACTTCTGATTGTTTTCTCCAGTTCGTCTCTTTTTCATTACAAGGGAGATCTCAATAAAGAACATAGAAATGTAGAGGGAAAACTATTTTTCCTCTCATATACATGCAATGCAATAGCATTCAGAGATATAAAGGAATGGACCATCAACCCGTGCAAAAAAAAAAAAAAAAAAATAGATGCATCTAACACTTACATTGCTAAGTGAAAGAATCCAGCTTGAAGTGCTACACACTGTATGACCTCATTTATATGACATTCTAGAAAAGGCAAAACTGACAATGGTAAACAGTTTACAGAATATGTGGTTGAAATAGTCCATATGATAGTTTAGTGGTGAATACCTGTCACTATGCATTTGTCTACACCCACAGATTTTTACAACCCAACAAGTAATTTACAATCTATTCAAACTTAGCTACTTAGGATATGGGAGTGTCAAAGACTGGAATACAGAATGTAACAAAGAATCTAACTGATTCAGAAATGTATGAAAAAACTCACTGTTGGTAGTGGGACAAACGGGCTGACCTAAGTTAACTTTGGAAATGTACAGAATCTGTAGGCCAAACACAAAATGTGCCATACATACACAGTGGACTCTGTGTTCTTTCCATGAGGGGTAGTAGCTAACAGTACCGAAACTACTATATCAGTAATCGAATGGAACAAGCACTGAATTTAATAAATGACAAATGGTGGAAGCCAGGTTTCTTACCACTGGAGTGGGATGTTACAGTCAAACAAAGGGAGAAGGTTACAATATCCATGTCATAACAGATCCGGTTGGAGACGTCAGTATAAACTATCTTTAGCCTAATAGAGATACACATAGTTCCACATGGAAATCTTTATAATTATGGGTATATGCATAGGCTGGGATACATGCACATATTTCCATGCACTGTCAGCTGAGCATATTTAGCTCCCACGTGTAAGTTTTTAATACCATTCTCTAATAAAAGGAACAAGGGCTCTTTGAAGAAAGGGCTGATGCTAGGACTGAGACAGTAAATATATGAAGCAGGATAATCTTAAAATATCAGAAAGTAAAGAAGTACCAAAAATTTTAAAAACCCACAAAAGGAAAATTATGTAAAATGAAACCAGGAGCAAATGGAAAAAGCTCTCAACAGCCAGAGCAAGAATTAAGTAAGCAGTCTAATAATGTAGTGCTGGATTATAACCAAAAGTTTACAGTAATTATTCACGTGTCCAAACTGGTAAAAATAAATTACATAGTTTTTGATGAACGGTGTTAAATAGAAATCTCCTATGCAGAAAGCTTCTAAGCAATGTATATAGCCACTCAGCTGTCCATCAAGGATGTGAAGCTAACCCCTCTCTCCTCAAGTGTGGGTTCTGCATTATGACTTCCTCCTAAATAAGACACACAGGATGGACATGGGAAAAAAATTAACCTCACTGTGGGAACACTTGACAAACACTACTTCAGCTAGGTGACCAAAGTTAAGAATATAAGTGAGGAGTTTCCTTAAGAGCCTGTCCTCTTGATATATAGTGAAGAGGAAGCACTTCACCTCTGTGGTCTGCTTTTTCAAAGCCAAGTCTAACCACGACAAAACCACCAAGCAAATCCCAATGCCCGGCAGTCTATAAAATACCTGACCAGTCCTCCTCCACACTGGCAAGGTCATGGAAACAAGGAGAGTCTGAGCAACTGTCAACGCCCAGAAGAGACTAAACAGACATGATGGCCCCATGTCCTTTGAGATCCTGGAACAAGGAAAGGTATAACAAAGGGAACATGAATAGGGACTTCACTTAATAATAAAGTATCAATATTTGTTCATTATTTGTCATGATTCTGTAGAAAATTTGACAGGAAATATTAAAAGTCAAATAAGAGAAACCTACTGTAACAAACTGGAAATCTAGAGGAAAAGGGGGATTTCTTTGTAAAAACACATTACCAAAATGAACCCTAAAGTAAGGAAAATACAAAAAGACCAGTTAATCACTGAGGAACCTCTTCCCCATACTGGTTATCCTATCACTGTTCCAGGGTTTCCCTCTCCCGGGACAGGGAAGGAACAGGGACAGAGCTGTTTGGCAGCTCCCCTAGTATCTGACCCCACCCAGTGTCTTCATCTCCCCCAGCCACGCCTACCCAGTGAGGACACCTGAGGAAGGATCAGGGATTATTGATTCAGATGTATCAACCAGGACTTTTTCTTTTCCCAGCGACTGGACACACTTACTGAAGTAAAATAAATTAGTATTTATTGTAAGGGTAGAAATAAATTAATACTTGCAAGTGGCAAGTTGAAGAATGGGTTTGGACCTGGCAGGTCCAGTGGCTCACACTGTCTCAGTGTGACCTTGCTTCTCTCCAAAACTTTGTCCTGCTCAGTGCCTTTGGGGGACCCCATTCACAGGCACAGGCTCTCTCACTGCCCTTGGGCCAACAGCAATTCTAGGTTGACAACCACTCACCATCCATTCTCCGAGAAAGAGTTTCTCCTTTTCTTGGATTCCAAGAAAGCCATGGTTTTAAATGCCTTTGATCTGGCTTGGGTTGCATTCTCATCCTTGACCCATCACCAGAAGATGGAAAGTGGGACTGGCTAGATGTGTGCTGTAAACCCATCTTCGAGCTGGGTGGAACATGGGCTTATCCTTCTGCAACTGTTTGGACTGGAAGCAGGTGAGATGTAATTCCCAAAGGAAAACTGAGGCACTTGGGCCTCAGAACAGATGCTGGCTGGCAGAAAGCAGCAGATTCTAAGTCAATGACAGCTCACTGCACAGCACAGAATCTGACACAAAAGGAAGAAAGGGTTCACTCAGGGTCAGGGGCTGCAGCTACTCATCCAGTGCTCTTACTGTCCTCCCAAGACTGCAAGAAGTTCTTTCACTTACTGAAAAGTCAGGATCGTTGGTGGTGGTAAACTCAAGTCTCTTTCCTTGGGCATCAGGTCCTCACATCTCAGAGGCTGGCCCAGAACAGCCCATGTGCCCTCAGAAGACACACAGACCTCATTCTTGCCCCTGAGAGGTGGGAGCCCTTGAGTTATGCCATCTCCATGGCCATATTAATTGCCCATCCCTGAAAAACAATACTGCTCCTTTTCCAGTTTCTTCTCTCTCCTTTACTAAGAGGAAGAAACCAAATGCTAGGGTGGTAAGGAAACTCTGGTGCAATTAAGTAATGGGAGGCTCAAGAATTATTCCAAGCCATGGAACCCATAATTGGCAGGCTTTCCAGAGGCCACATGGATGCATATGGCTCTCCAAGACAATGCAGTGTCACTGTGAACCTTCCATTGGGAGGTCCAGTTGCCCCCATATCTTTGATTCTTAATGACTATGAATGTCAAAAGTTTCTGATGACTGACAGGACAAAGGATTGAAGGGCCATGGTCTGCTGTATGGTTGTTGTGTCAGGGACACACTCCAATGTTTAGAGGATTATTACTTCTCTTGGCAGCCTATGAGGCTGTGAGCAGGAGGCCTTTTTCTCAACCACATGCATGTTGGTAGCTGAAACTTCTCAAAGGAATGTCTACACTGACCAGGTAGCTCTTGAATTGCCCGGCATCCTGGTCAGCTCCGTAACTGTACATGAGGGCCTGACAATGCCCAGGCTGGACTGAGCTAGAGGACCACAGATGCCTACCTGGATAGTCAGAGGTCAAGGGCTGTCCTGCCTGAGACTTGATCATCTATTCATGCCCACTCAGATGGGACAAAGAATGCCTCCAGTGCCAGGAGGGCCCCACCAGCCCTTAAGAAGGCAGCATCTGGGGGCTGGCAGGTCACTGCACCCAGTCCTGTATAAATCCACACATGTCCACTGAGTGCCCTCCTGTCTGGGCTGTGCTGGAACCTGGGGCTGCCCAGGCAGAGTAGGGCCAGCATCACCCTTCCCAGGTGGGAGGGCAGAAGGAAACCCTGCATGACCTCTGACACCCTCCCCAATCCTTGACAGAGGCTGAGTTGGATGAGAAACAGTCCGAGACAAGAACAGACATTTCATTCTTCTCTCAGAGCCCAGGACTGGGGGAAGGGAGGCCAGAAAAACAGCTACTGACCTCAGCTCCCTGACTCCTGTTTGACCCTGGGCAAGTCCTATCCATTCTGGAGGCTTCAGAGAGAAGGAGAGGGGAAGGCAATGAGGGTCAACTGTGCTTAAACCTAACTCTAACCTTTACCCTAAGAACCCTAACCTCTAACCTTAACCCCCTAACAACCCTAGCCCCAGACCCTCGCCCCTGACCCTTTAACCACAACCCTCTACCATGACTCTCCAACCATGACTCTCCAACAATGACCCATAACCCTAAACCGTGACCCCTGAACCCTCACACTGACTCAACCCCAGGCCTAAAGCCTGGCCTAGTGGGTACCGAGGGATGACTGTATGAACTCTCAAATAAACCAAGGAATTAAATCTTCCTGACCATGCATTTAGCAATGGTTTCTTAGAGTTGACAGTAAAGCATAAGAAATGAAAGAAAAAAATAGATAAATCGGATTTCCTCAAAATTACAAACCTTTGTGCATCAAAAGAGGTTATCCAGAAAGTAAAAAGACGGCCCACAGAATGGAAGACAATACTGGCACATTATATATCTGATAAGACTCTTTACCTAGGATATACCCAGGGCTTTTACAACTCATCAACAAAAAGACCAACAATAAAATTTTTGAAACAGACAAATGGCTTGCATGGACTGCTCTCCAGGCAAGACATACAAATGGTCAACAAGGACATGAAAAGATGTCAAACATCAGCAGTCATGATGAAAATGCAAATTAAAGCCACAGTGTGATGCCCCTTCACACACAATAAATTTTAAAATATATAAATAAAAATAACAAGTGTTGGCAACAATGTAGAGAAACTGAAACCCTTAAAAGTTACTTGTGGAGATGTACAATGGTGCAGTCTATGTGTACAAAACTTTAGCATTTACTCAAAAATATAAAATATAATTACCATGTGGTTCAACAACTCCACTCCTAGATATATACCCAAAAAATGGAAAACAGGTGTTCAAACAAAAACTTGTACACCGATTATTCATAGCAGCACTGTTCACAATAGCTCAAGGCAGAAAAGATTTAAATGTCCATCAGCAGGTAAATGGATAAGCAAAACAAGGTAGATCCATAAGCTGCATTATTCTGTCATATAAAGGAATAAAGTAAAATGATACAGTCGCTGTGGAAAACTCTATGGTGGCTCCTCAAAAACATGGAAAATGTATGATCCCTTGATTCCGCTCCAGGGTGTGCACCCAAAATATTAGAAAGCAAGGACTGGAACAGATATTTGTACCCCGTATTCATAGCAATATTATTCACAATAGCCAAAAGGTGGAAGCAACACAACACATCCTTCAACAGATGAATGGATAAGTACAGTGTATTATATACACAACGGGATATGATTCAACCTTTAAAACTAAGGTAATTCTCACACATGCTACAATGTGGATGAACCTTGACGTCATTATGCTAAGTGAAACAAGTCAGACACAAAAAGGACAAACGTTCTATGATTCCACTAGTATGAGGTATCCAGATAAGTCAAATTCAAAGACAAAGTAGAATAAGGTTGCCAGGGGTTGAGGTGAGTTAGTGTTTAATGGCTACAGTTTCACATGGGGAAAATAAAGTTCTGGAGATGGATGGTGAGGATATTTTTACAACAATGTGAATGTAGTTAATGCCATAGAACTGTATACTTAAAAATGGTTTAAATGGGGCTTCCCTCGTGGCACGGTGGTTAAGAATCCGCCTGCCAATGCAGGGGACATGGGTTCAAGCGCTGGTCCTGGAAGATCCCGCATGCCGCAGAGCAACTAAGCCCACGAGCCACAGCTACTGAGCCCTTGTGCCACAACTACTGAAGCCCATGCGCCTACAGCCCGTGCTCCACAACAAGAGAAGCCACTGCAATGAGAAGCCTGCACATGGCAACGAAGAGTAGCCCCCTCTCGCCGCAACTAGAGAAAGCCTGCACACAGCAACAAAGACCCGACACAGCCAAAAAATAAAAAATAAAATAAATTTTTAAAAAAAGCTTTAAAAGAAATGGTTTAAATGGTAAATGTAATGTGTTTTTAATCACGATGGAAAAAATGAATGAAATAATGATCAATGTTACAATGTGGATAAACACTGAAAACATTCTAAGTGAAAGAAGCCATACAGAAAAACCACCCAGATCATGCTCATCTTGTACACTTTAAATCCAGCAAGGTTTTTAAAGTGAGGAAAAGCCCCAGTGATGGTTCCAGGAAAAGAAAACTGTATTCGAATGGGAAAATACATTTCCACAAAGCTGGGGCAGCTGGTGAAAGTTGAAGCAGGTCTGTGGATAGGATTATAATGTGGAAACCATAATTATTCCTCATTTTGGGCTTATGTGCTGGTTCCCTGGGAGAGTGGCCCTCCCACTCTCACAGGGTAAAACAAACTGGAGTATTTTGTGAATGAGGAAAACTTTATACTGCTATTTAAAGTTTTTTATACACTTGAAATTTACTAGAAAATAAAGTACTTATCAAAGCAACCATGTCATAGCACGCCAGAAATACAGACATCAAACTCTGTTACAGAGGCCAAGCCCTACCCAGATCCAGTTCACCTGCAGTGGTGATGCCAATCACCCTCGTAGGAGTCCACATACTATGAGAGGCACCGTGGGAAGATTACATTGGGAGCCACTATGTCCTGGGTGCTGTGGATGACCTGGATGTAGTTGAAACAGTGGGATTTCTGAATTCTAGTTTTCCACATTCAACCACCAAAAAACCGTTACAACTAAAAAATGAATTCAGTAAAGCTGCAGGATACAAAAAAAGAAAAATCAATGCACAAAAATCAGTTGTGATTCTACACACTGATAATGAACCATCAGAAAAAGAAATTAAAATAAAAAATCCCACTTACAATTGCATCCAAAAAGATAACCAGGAGTAAATTTAACCAAGGACGTGAAGGACCTGCACACTGAAAACTGGAAGACACTGATAAAGGAAACTGAACAGACAAAAATAAATGGAAAGATACCCCGTGCTCATGGGTAAAAAGAATATTGTGAAAATATGCATTCTAAGGTGGGACTTCCCTGGCCGTCCAGGGGTTGGGACTCTGCGCTCCCACTGCAGGGGGCACAGGTTCGATCCCTGGCTGGGGAACTAAGATCCCGCATCCTGCATGCCACATGGTGTGGCCCAAAATTTTTTTTTTAATTTAAAAAAAATATGCATCCTAGCCAAATTAATGTACACATGCAATGCAATCCCTACCAAAAGTGCAATGACATTTTCCGTAGAAACAGAACAAACAATCTTAAGATGTGTGTGGAACCACAAAGGACCCAGAAGAGCTAAAGCGACCCTGAGGAAGGAGAACAGGCTGGAGGCATCTCGCTCCCTGACTTCACACTTCATTACGAAGCTACAGTCCCAAAAAAGTGTGGAATTGGCACAAAAACAGGCACACAGACCAGAGGAACAGAGAGCCCAGGAATCAACCTACAGGTATGTGATCAGTTAATTCACAAGAAAGGAGCCAAGAACATACACCAGGGAAAGGACAGTCCCCTCAATAAACGGTGCTGGGAAAACCAGACGCCACACGCCAAAGAACAACACTGCACTCTGTCTACACCACACACAAAAGGGGCCAAAAACCCAGTTTTCCACATCAAGCCCTTCCTCTCCTGGGTCCTCTGAAGACAGACACCCTCAGCGGTCAGCAACGCACAGGAACCTTCTCCCCACATTTCCTCACCTTTTCCCTCCGCGGCGTCACCTCCCGGCAGGTCCTGAGGAGACCAGGCTCCTCTCAGCATGAACTGGACCCCACAGTGTCCCACAGCTGAAGCCCCAGGGGGTCCTGAGGAGACCCGGCTTCCGTTAGTGTGGACTCGACCCCGGTTGTCCCGAAGCCCAGCCATCAGCGTGGACTCAGCCCCGCGTGTCCCAGAAGCCAAAGCCCCAGCGGGTCCTGAGGAGACAAGGCTCCTCTCAGCGTGAACGTGAACAGCATGATCTGAACAGACATCCCACCAAAAAAGATATACAGATAGTAAAAGTCATACAGAAACAAGCTCAACATCATATACCATTAGGGAATTACAAATTAAAATCATGAGATATCACAGCACACCTATTAGCACTGCTAAGCTCCAAAAATATGACAATACCAATGGCTAGAGGGTGAGGAACAAAAGGAGCTCTCCCTCATAGCTGGGGGGAGGCATGTGCAGCCACTTTGTAAGACAATTTGGCAGTTTTTTTCCACAGCTAAACAAGTCTCACGTTGGGATCCAACAATCATGCTTCCAGCATTTAGGCAACTGCTTTGAAAATCTATGTCCAAATGCAAACGAGGATGCAATTATGCACAACAGCACTTTCATAATGGCTAAAAACTTGAAGAAATCAGGATATCCTTCAAAAGATGAATGCGTAAGCAAATTGGGGTATATCCATGTCAAGGCGAGTAGAGTATGTCACCCCAAAATATGTCTCTCTGGCATAAGGATTATTGGTCTGCTTTAAAAAAAAAAAAAAAAAAAGGGCCTCCCTGGCGGCTCAGTGGTTAAGAGTCCGCCTGCCAATGCAGGGAACATGGGTTCGAGCCCTGGTCCAGGAAGATCCCACATGCCGCGGAGCAACTAAGCACGTGCGCCACAACTACTGAGCCTGCGCTCTAGAGCCCGCGAACCACAACTACTGAGCCCGTGTGCCACAACTACTGAAGCCTGCACACCTAGAGTCTGTGCTCCATGACAAGAAAGGCCACCACAATGAGAAGCCTGCGCACCGCAATGAAGAGTAGCCCCTGCTCGCCACAACCAGAGAAAAGCCTGCATGCAGCAATGAAGACCCAATGCAGCCAAAAATAAAATAATAAATTTATTCAAAAAAATATCTCAGAAAACTGAGATTGCCGTTTTATGAAGGACATTTACAATAGAGAAGTCTCCATTTATAAGGGCATGTCCCTCTTTGCACCAAAAATAGAAGGATAATTAAATCTTAAGTAACTCTTTTCACTGGAGAAGTCCTGACTTAAATGTGCAAACACTCATACCCTTGTTTACTGTGCTTTGCAGGATAACCTGCCAAAACTGGCCTTCCCCCCTTCCCCAGCATCTTTCTTCTGTTTTTAACTGAAGACGGTATTTAAGGGGATGGTTTTGGTCATTTCAGGGAGTGACTCAGTTTTCCTTGCTATCCCCCCTGTATTCAGAAGGTATACATGTAATTAAACTTCTGCTTTTCTCCTGGTAATCTGTCTTTTATTTCAGGGGCACGGGGGCCTCAACCAAGAACCTAGAAAAGTAGAGGGAAAATTGTTTTTCCGCCCATACACATGCAGTGGAAGGAATGCACCATCAGCCTATGGAAAGACATGGATAAATCCTCAGTATATACTGCTACGTGAAAGCATCCAGGCTGAGGAGGCTGCACACAGTATGACCCCATTGGTGACATTCTGGGAAAGGCAAAGCTACACAGATGATAAGCAGATCATGGGGTGGGGGGTTTGAAGTGTTCCATGTGACACTCTAGGATGGATACCTGTCACTATGCATTTGTCTAAACCCACAGATGTGCATAGCCCAAGGGGTCAATCATAATCTATTCAAATTTAGTTATTTAGGATGTAGGAGTGTTGCAGGATGGAATACATAATGTGACAGAATCTAAATGTATTAGAAATATATGGAAACAACTCACTGTAGGGCATGAGATAAAAGGTGCTGACCTAAGTTACCTTTGGAAATGAATGGAATCTGTAGACTAAAGGCAAACTGGACCGTACATATACAGTGGGCTTTATTTTATGAAGTTCTTTCCAGGGTGTAGTAGCTAACAATTCTGAAACCTCTGCACGTGTAACCTGGAAAGGAGCAATGCATACATAAACGGCAGATGGTGGGAGCCAGGCTCCTTGCTGTGGGAGTGGGAAGTTACAGATAAGCAAGGGGAGAGCCTCTGCCCTCGTAATCCTGGATCTGGCCTTCCTGGGAGGATGTTGACTGGCCGGGGGAAACACACAGATCTTCACGCTGGGAAGACCCTGCAGACATAGGAACTTCACGCCCCATCTTTCCACCCATACCTGCTGGAAACACTCAGCCCTCCATCATCAGTCAATTGCAGCGTTTAAGACATTCTCGCCCCCAGGCAGATAAAGGAGCATGAGGGTCTTGCTTACCCCTAAGCTGTCCCAGAATCCAGGCCCTGGGGGTGGAGCCAGGTTGGGGGTTCCTGGGCCTCTGACCAGCAGGTGAGAGGAAGGAGGAAGGCCAGTCCTGAGGACAGAGGTTCCCTCAAGTCTGTGAGCCCAGGAGCCCCGATGGGATTCATTCCCAGTGCGGACATGGGCGGGGCCTGCAGTGGTTCTGCGTTCCCCCTGGACCCCTTTGATGAAGCCATGGCAGCACTGGGCTCAGACGTCTCCTGGCAGTGTCTCAAACTCTGACACAGCGGTTTTACAAAGGAACAAGAGAATGGAGCTGAGCCCCTGATGGCCACTCCTTTCTGGCTCTGAGTTGTTTCCAACAGGACCGCAGTCACCTGCACGTAGTCTGCTGTGACCTACCTGTCCCCATTGGCCTTTCCTCTCCCTCCCTGCGATGATTCCCATGACATCTCCAGCCTGGACCCCTCTCGCAGGCCAGACGCCTCTGTCCAGTCACTGCACCCCCATCTCACCTTGGGGGCTAACAGGGCCCTCAGGGGACTGGGATCCTGCAGCTCCCCACACCCAGGAGCAGCCCCACCTTCCCTGGTTGCTGAGCTCAGGCACCGGGTGTAACCGAGCAGGACCCTACGGGGCCTTCCCAGGACAGAGCCCTCCCCCACATCCTCTTGTGGAGCTCCTCTCTGAAGTACCTGGATAACAGTATCTGATGCACGCTTCCTGAGTTGTCTTACAGACGCTAAGACCACCACCAAACGGAAGAAATTAACTACCTGATGATCTTGAACAGGTAGCCCCGGAACTTATGCCTAAGAATTTAGAGTGTTAACTGCCTGTTACCTCACCATCAACCAGAGAATTGTGCACCAGCTGATCACATACGCTGCGACCCCCCTCCTTCAACTGGCCTTTAACATTGCTGTGCTGAAATCCTTCAGGGGGTTCGGGGATTTAGAGCACAAGCCGCCTGTTCTCCTCGTATTGGCACTTGTACAATTAAAGCTGCACTTGCCTTCACCACACCCGGTGTCAGTAGACTGGCTTTACTGCACTCGGGCAAGCGGACCCAAGTTTTGTTCGGTAACACTGGGGTCTCCCAGGCTCCCACTCTCCTTGTGCCCCACTGACTGTCATCTGCTCCTCCAGAGTCTTGTTGCAGCAAAAATAGAAATGAAGTTTTCCCTCCCCTGAGAACAAGGAAAACAAAGGGAACAGCGAACAGGCTAGAGAAGAAACATAACCTGGCCTGAAAGAGTTCATCACGCCTTGTTTTACTTTGTCACTAATTTGTAGTAACTAGATTTGTACTTTACAAAGCTAACCTCACTCCCTGACACTATGTAATTTACCTCTGGCACCCATCACCCCTAAATCTGTGTGAGTTACATCCCCTGCCTCTCACTCCCTAACCTTATTATGTCCAGCACTTACATTCTATACGCCCCTCATAACAAATCACCCCCTATAGTCTTTGCATTTCAGAAACAAGGTCACCGGCCGATAAACCAGAAGCAAACGGATGCAATTACCAGACTGCTGGACCCCAATTACCGGGCAGCCTGATGCCAACTATGACTGTTGTGAAATCATGCAAAGAAAAGGAGGAATGCAAGACCTTCACTACTTTGATCCTCATCCTATACCCCGGAGTGCGAGAGCCCCACGTATAAAACCTTCCCTGATTCTCAAGGAGGGCGGGCCCAGTTCTTGAGGCGCTAGCCGGCTGTGTCTTCCCTTCTGCCTGGCAAAAGAATAAAGCCATCTCTCTCTTCCTCCAAAATCCCTGTCTCCGTATTTCTGTTTGGCGTCGGTGCACAGGGAAGCCGAGATTTCGACAACAGTCTGTGGCCACTTCCCACACTAATTCACCTCTACGCCCACAGCCCTGGCCCAAGCCCGATCTTGGGCCTGGTTCCTCCACCAGGCCCTGACAAAACTCCCTGCCCGCACGGCGCACCTCACATCCCACCCCAACGTGGTCTTTCTGAAGCATAAACGAGACTGTGACTCTCCCCCACCTGTAATCCCCCAAATGTTTCCCCACTTTCGCTAGGGTATCTGCTGGGAGAGACATCGGCCAAGGCCCTGAGAGTCCCCAGCACCCCCACTAGGCTGCTGGCTCCTGAGTTCCCTGACAATGAGCACCTCAGCAGGCCAGGAGACACGGCAGGAAATCCCAGAACCGCTCACCTCAGGAGGGGACTGGCACGGCCACGGCCTGATCAGAGAGAGCAGAGAAGGGCTCCCCAGCTGGGACACAGACTCTGCACGAGTGGCCTCTCCGTGAGCCACTACATCACCTCGTGTGACTTGAGGGAAGGAAGGACCGAGGCACACTTGGTTCCTAAGGAGGATGGGATAGGCTCAGTCACATCCCCCCAAATTCACATGCTGAATCCCTAACCCCCAGGACCCCAGGATGTGGCTGTATTTGGAGATGGGATTTTTAAAGAGGCGATCAAGGTAAAAATGAGGTCACTAGGGTGGATCCTAATCCAATAGGATTGGTGTCCTACCAGAAGAGATTAGGACACCGATAGGCAAAGGGGGAGACCACGTGAGGACCTGGGGAGAAGATGGCTGTCTAAGCACCAAGTAGAGAGGCCTCAGGAGAAGCCAGCATGCACACACCTTGATCTCAGACAGCATCCAGGACTGGGAGATAGGTCCGTTATTCAAGCTGCCCAGTCTGTGGTATTTGTTACGGCGGTCCTGAGCCGACTCACACGCAGCGTAACTCAGGGCTCAGACTGGACAGAGCCCACTCTCCATCCCCCTGTACGGGAGTGACAGGATCCTCAGGAACTGAGGAGGGGGTCCCTGAGGAGAGGCACAAGATAGAAGATGCTAGGCATTAACATGACTGCATTCACGTTAAACGTGCCTGAAGTCCATTCACATGGGATGGTCTTGTCCTGTATGTACATCGGCACCTTCAGTCTGAACTGCAGATCTTTGGCTTCACCACCTCCACTGAGAGCATTAGCTTCACCTGCTGTGGACCATCTCCTATAGGATTTCCAGAACCACAAAGCATCGAAGCTTCACGGGACCCAGAGTCTGTGCGCTACCGTCCAGGTGACCCTCACAGCAGAGCAGCGCAGCTGCCCACCCGATCCCATTTCCCTTTTTCCTGTTCACAGCTACCCTGCACTTCCCAGCCTTCCCACCCCTTACAGCTGGGGCACAGTGTCTCGTGTTACCAAGGGGGAGAGGTGGAGGTGGTGAGGGCCTTGGCCAGACTGCATCCTAGGACGGAGGGCATGATGCCCACCTGGTCACCCCACCCTGCTGGTTGGAGCCCTCACCTGGAAGCAGGGAGGAGAAACAAGGTGGACAGAGCCTGGGCCCTGCCACCCACCTGCCCTGGACCCTTACATGAAAGGGACAGAGACATCTTGAGCTTCAGCCCATTTTGGGGGGGACACTTTGTTCCAGTAACAAACCTTTGCCCTAAAAGCCAAGGTGCTTTACAAACCCCTCCCCAGCTGTCACAGAAAGTCAGACTTAACTTCATCACACTTTTCTCAAACCCCAGCTCATGCTGAGACCACCACTCAGCCTTAGAGTCAGCATTGGGACCCCAGAAACCCTAAATCAGTGGCTGGACACCACAATGTTGAGGGGTCAAGTAGGAAGCCCATCCCTAAAGGTGCGGGTTGCACACGGCCTCCCGAGCTTCTTACACCTGTCCATGTTGGGGGTATTTCAATCCTGACTGAGGACATTTAATGTCACCATTCATGTTGCTAATTAAGAACCCACTAGTTAGATGAAAACCCTATCAAGATACTTGCTACACTGATGAAAATTTCTGAAGTTGGTCGGAGGCGGGGCGTTTTCTCACATGCTGCCAGCAGCCCCCCACAAGGACCATCCTCATTGGAAAGCTGCTTGGACCGTGCGGAAGCGTCTCTTTGTGAACGTTAGCTGACCTCCAAGCCAGCTGCTCCTGCACTTTACCCACCCTTCCCAGGAAAGCCGCCTGAATATGTGCAAGGACCTCACAGGCTGGAGGAAAGGGCTTGCAGCCACCCCAGCGACATCACACGTGCTACGTGGGCTCCTGCACGTCACACAGGACGGTCCTGGCCCCGGCTGCTCTTCTGGAAGCTTTCCATTCCCCTACCCGAGTTACCCCTCCTGTCCTGGCCCCCACTGCCCTTCTCTCGCTTCCTCACCTCTGCCCGGGGAGAACTTCCAGCAGAGGCCCACTCAGACCGGGCCACCCTCAAGGCCATGGGCCCTCACTCCCTCCCACCAGCCCAGCCCCGAGACTGCTGACGGGGCAGAGAATATGGCGTCAGGCACAGCTGCAGGGGCTCTTGCTGCCTGGAGGGGTGTTTATATTGACCTCAGCCCAGGCACACCTGGGGAGGGCTGGCCGGCCGGGTCAGGCTGCCCAGGTCAGCCAATCCTCGCCCCTCAGGGTCTCATAATTGCACAAAATGGGCCTTGTTGTGCCAGCCAGGCCCAAGGAACAGGTGTGCGGTCCTGAGGGTCAGGATTGACATGGGGCTACAACTCTGGCTGATTTTCTAATCATTTTAACTGGCTCATGAGTAGGAAACAATTTCAAGAAGACCCTCTCCACACGAGAGGAACCCAGGAGTCAGGGAGAGGAGGGGTGGTGAGTGGAGACAGAGGCCTGGTGCCCCGGCTGCAGTGGAAGCCACCAGAAGACCAGGCGGAGGGAGGCCGCACAGAGTGAAGCCCAGGGTCACAGACCTGTCGGAGCTGCTTTTTGTTAGTTCAGGTCCTGCTCTGAGGTGCTCAGGGTCAGCTCTGACCAACAGGTGGGCTGGGGTGCTCTGCAACGAGGGCTACGTGCACGGTTCCTGTGTGCCCAGCCCTGCCAGGTGCCTGTCCAGGTGAGCTCCATACCCTGGGAGGGGCCTGACCACGAGAGCCCCGGGGGCTGCTGGGTGCCTGCCCAGGTGAGCTCCATACCCTGGGAGAGGCCTGCCCATGAGAGCCCTGGGGGCTGCTGGGTGCCTGCCCAGGTGAGCGCCGTATCCTGGGAGGGGTCTGCCCACGAGAGCCCCGGGGGCTGGGAGGAGCATGTGAATGAGCGTCCTCTGTATGCAGCCAGCACAGAGTTGCTTAGCCACTTCCCTGTGGGTGGTGCTGGGGTGAGATGAGAACCAGGAGCTACTGCGGGCCCCCTGAACCCCCATCTAGGTCCAGCCACAGTGACGAGGTCAGTAGGCGGTTGCTAGCTGCTGTGCTGCGTGAGGGAGGCCCCACCAGTACCTCTTGTTTCTTCTACCTGACACCACGGAGGCCTCCCCAGGACAGAGCGGACAGCCTGCACAGGATGAGTGGGAGCTCCTGGTGACCCTGCAGGGGACATGAGAGGGACGGACCAGGCAGGAGGGGAGTGGGCACCCAGGCAGAGCCGTGGGGCTTGGGGCCCAAGGGGGCATTTCTGGGTCTCAGCTGGGAGTGGACGGGCAGGTGGTGAGTATCACCCAGGAAAGCTGCTCTGGTGACGTGAGGCTGAGCACGCTTCAGGGTGATATAAACTTCCCGGGTGACCCCAAAAACAGGATTGTGAGATGAATCCCAGGAAAGGAAGGTTTTGTAACAGGAATCTTGCTGAAGGGAAGGCTTGCAAAGTGAATCCGCCTAAGAGGAGGCCCTGTGAGCCAGTCCCCGCAGAGGGGGGACATGGAACCTGCTGGGAGCACTCATTCACCCTGGGCAGGCGATGGGCACAGACCCCACTTCCTGCTCCCACATCTGTGCTTCTGCGTAGGTTACTTGGCTTCTTGGAGTCTCAACTTCCCAGTCTGTTCATCGGGTGACAGTAGCATGGATTGACTAGTAATTTGCTCAGAACAGGGTAGAAAGGGGTCCCATGGAAATTCCATGGAACACCATCAGTATGGGAATCACAGGCCCTGTTTCCCGCAGGTCTGTCTTCAGGATCAGGAGAGCAAATCTGAGCAAACTTGCAGCAGAGCCCAGGGATGGGCTCAGTTTGGTGGGTCCTTCTGTTTCCTGAACCTCAGAGAAGGGAGGCTCCAGTGGGTAGTGGCATGTTTACCCCACACCTGGGAGCATCTGGACCTCAAGTCCCAGCAGCCACTGAGCCCTATCAAGCCAAGCATCTGGGGCCCCAGGAGGCAGGCGGGAAGCCTGGAGGGCTCAGGCAGGAAGCACTGGTGTGGTCATCACCCGTGTGGAAGCTTCCGAGCCAGCGTCCAGTGCGAGCTCTTGCCCTGCCCATGAGTTTCAAATCCACAGCACAGATCAGTTTCTAGCAGCTGTTTGTTCTCTAGACACAAAGCAAAGTCCTCAGACCCAGTATGTCCATGGCCCGTGAAAAGACACGTCTGGTCTGGCACCAGGAGCTGCCTCTGGGTCCCTCCTGATTGGACGCCCAGCAGCCAGTGTCACCACGTCATGACCATCAGGTGGTGTCGGGCGTGGGGGGACAAGAGCACACGGTCCAGGCCCACAGGGTAACCATGCTGTCCACGGAACCAGTGTTGCGGCTATAGGTGTGCCCTCCACCACCCCACAGGCAGAGACCACCGTCCCCTTACACATTGTTACCAAATTAAGTCATATGAACCGAACTCGGGCCCTAGCCTGGCTGAGGATCACTGCCTCGACAGGAAACGTTTCCTTTTTCCATTCTGGTTCAAATAGGTGAATAACGAAACCAAAGCTGAGACCAACAGAGCACAGGCTTTATTCAGTGGCCAAAGAATGGAGAAGAGGGAACTAAGTTCACAAGTAAACTTCTCGCCCACCTGGAGAGAGTGATTTAATTTTAAAGAGTAAAGACACAATCAGCTCAGTAATTGGCCACGGGGGCTTGAGGGGCCAAGGCTAACCTGAGCTGGAGGAACGTGGATGCCTGCCTGGACGCTCAGAGGCCAAGGGCTGCTCTGAGACCTGCTTGGACACCCATGCAGATGGAACAAAGGATCCATCCAGTCCCAAGAGGGCCCCACCAGCCCTCAAGAACGCAACACCAGACTTCCCTGGTGGCGCAGTGGTTAAGAATCCACCTGCCAATGCAGGGGACACGGGTTTGAGCCCTGGCCCGGGAAGATCCCACATGCTGTGGAGCAACTAAGCCCGTGCGCCACAACTACTGAGCCTGAGCTCTAGAACCCGCGAGCCACAACTGCTGAAGCCCATGCGCTTAGAGCCTGTGCTCTGCAACAAGAGAAGCCACTGCAACGAGAAGCCCCCACTCGCCGCAACTAGAGAAAGCCTCCGTGCAGCAATGAAGACCCAACACGGCCAAAAATAAATTAATTAATTTTTTTTTTTTAAAAAGGCAGCACCTGGGGGCTGGCAGACTGATGCACCGAGTCTTACATCACGTCTACTTAGTATCCTGCATGTCAGGGCCATGCTGGACCTGGGGCTGCCCAGACAGAGTGGGGCCTGCATCACCCTTCCCAGGAGGGAGGGTGGTGGGAAACCCTGCATGACCTCTGAGGCCCTAAGAACCCTTAACTAAGGCTGAGCTCAATTTGAAACAGTGGGTGACCAGGGCAGACATTTCATTCATCTATCAATCAGAATCCAGCACTGGAGGAGCAGAAAACAATGGCCTCGCTCAACCTTGACGCTAATCCTGACATGGACCCTAACCCTGAACTCTGATCCTGACCCTAAGCCCTGACCTAACCTTAGCCTAACCCGTACCCTAAACCTGTACCTTACCCTAACCCATGCTCCACCTGTATCCTACCGGTACCCCAACTCTAACCCATACCCTAACACCCACTCTAACACAGAACCCTAACACCCTGAGACCAAAACCATAAACCTTAACCAATAAGCAAAACCATAACCATAACCAAACCATAAAATATATTCATTAACCATACCCATAAATAACTCATTAACCATAAAACTTAAACCATCACAGCAACCATAAACCATACACAGCCCCAACCCTCACACCAGCCCCAGCCCTAATGCTAACCCTCCAAACCACTTACACCAAGCCAAGTCTACTCAGATTATACAAATACATCTTGGAAAAGAAAACTGGGGAATTCTCTGGTGGCCCAGTGGTTAGGACTCTGTGCTTTCAGTGCCAAGGGCTCGGGTTCGATCCCTGACTGGGGAACTAAGATCCCACAAGCCATGGGATGTGGCCAAAATAAATAAATAAATAAAATGAAATAAAACCACTATTTTAAAAAAGATTTTAAAAATAAAGAAAAAAAAAAGAAAACTACCCCAGTATAACTTATAAATATGAATGTAAAAATCTATCACAAAATAATAGCAACATGAAACCAACAGAACTTCAAATGGATAATGCCATAAGCAAGTATCTCTACACCAGAAATTTCAGGTTGCTCAACATATTAAAAGTAAGCAACGTATTAAACCACAAAAATGGTGTGAAGTAAAAACCCATAATCACGTCAATTAATGCAAAAAATCTACAATGAAAATCCAGTGTTATTTCATGATAAACACTCAAGAAAACAGGAATAAAAGGAAATTTGTTCAGTATGGAAAAGAGTAGTACAAAAAGCCACAGCAAACACCATGCTCAATGTTAAAGACTGAACGATTTACTCCTGAAATCAGGAACAAGGCCAGGAAGCTGGCCTTCGTCACCGTTACTCAATAGTGTACTGGAAGTTCTACCCAGAATCTTGAGGAAGGAAATAAAACGCATCCGTGGGTCAATGGAAAAATTAAAACTGTGTCTCTTCACAGAACATAGGTCACATCATCTTATATACAAAACTACCTATAATCAGCAAAGAAATTATTTGAGCTAATCAACTAATTAAGCAAAGTTACAGAACAAAGTATCAATTCATGAAAATCTATCCTATATGCATACGCTGGCAAAAAATAATCTGAAAAAGAGTTTATGAAAACAATTCCATTTTTCATAATGTCAACATCAATATTTAGGAGTATATTTAATCAAGGTACAAGACTTGTTTTTATGTATGTGAAGTGGTATGTTTGAAATTACTGGAAAGTCAATTACTTTTCAAAACGTCATGTATGTCAATAGCATGCCAGAAAAGCAGAGAAAACATCAAACTTCCATAGAGAAGCCAAGCCTTACCCAGATCCAGTTCACCCAAAGTCCACATGTCATTTAGAGGCACTGTGGGAAGGTTATATTAGGAGCCGCTGTCCTCCGTGTTGTGGACGACCTGGATATGGTAGAAACAGTGGGATTTTTGAATTCCAATTTTCCACTTCATTCCACAAAAAAACTATTAGAACTAATAAATAAATTCAGTAAAGTTGCAAAATCAATACACAGAAATCAGCTGCGTTTCTGAACACTAATAATGAACCATCAGAAAGAGAAAGAGAGCAACCCTATTTACAAATGCATCAAAAAGAACAAAATACCCACTGGGAATAAAGCCAAGCAAGGAGGTGAAAGACCTGCACACTGAAAACTTGAAGACATTGATGAAGACATTGAAAAACACACCAATAAATGGAAAGATATCCTGTTCTCATGGAATGGAACAATTAATATTGTTAAAATATCCATGCTACCCAAAGCAATGGACACAGGGAATGCAATCCCTCCCAAAATTCCACGGTATTTTCCCCCAAAATAGAGCAAATCCTCCTAATAGCTGTGTGGAACCACAAAGGACCCCAAATAGCCAAAGAAACCCTGAAAAAAGAGAACGGGCTGGAGGCATCTCCCTCCCAGACGTCACACTCTGCTGAGAAGCGACAGTCACCAAAACAGTGCGGAACTGGCTCAAAACGGGCACAGGGACCAGAGGAACAGGACAGAGAGCCCAGAATTCAACCCACACGGACGGGGTCGGTGAATTTATGACACAGGGACCAAGGACACACCAAGGAGCACGACACTCCCCACGATAAATGGTGCTGGGAAAACTGGACGCCCCATAACTCATGCTGGCCGCCCTGCACACAAGCCTGACCAAAAACCCAGCTTTCCACGCCAAGCCCTCCCTCGCTCACACGAAGACGGACCCCCTCAACGGTCAGTCGCCCACAGGAAGCTTCTCCCCACTTTTCCTCACCGTCTCTTCACCTTCTCCTCAGGCATCACCTGGGTCCTCAGGAAACCTAGTTCCCTAGTCAGCGTGGACGCAGCCCCACTTGGTCCCGAAGCCGAAACCCCAGCGAGTCCTAAGGAGACGGAGACCGAGCTCCTCTCGACAGAGACGCTGAGCCGGGCGTCCTACCCGAAGGCCCCCGCCCCCGCGCCTGAGGAGGCTCAACTCCTCTCAGCTGCGCTCCGAATCCAGTTCGCAGGGAACGAGCATGCGCTGTGGGTCAGAGAGGCGAACTCGGCGCCACCCTGTGGTCAGTGCAGGAAGTGCAGGCCGCGCCTCCCTCACAGGTCACTGGAGGCAGCGCGCCCTACTGACAGGACTGCTGAATCCATTAAACTGGAAATTCAAACTAAAATGGAGTCTCTATCCCAAAAGTTTTCTAAAATTAGTTAAGGAACAATCAGTTGGAAACCATTTGGAATGAAGTGAACGTAGATGCAAACTTTACAACTTGTACCAAATTCACTCAAAGTTATTCAGAGGCAAATTTTATTTTAGTTTATGATTTATTTTTGGCTGCGTTGGGTCTTCGTTGCTGCATGTGGGCTTTCTCTAGTCGCGTCGAGCGGGGCTACTCTTCGTTGCGGTGCACGGGCTTCTCATTGCGGTGGCTTCTCTTGTTGGGGAGCACGGGCTCTAGGCGCGCAGGCTTCAGTAGTTGTGCCGCGCAGGCTTAGTTGCTCTGCGGCATGTGGGATCTTCCCGGACCAGGGCTCGAGCCCGTGTCCCCTGCATTGGCAGGCGGACTCTTAACCACTGCGTCACCAGGGGAGTCCCCACAGACAAATTTTAAATACAAAACTATTCAAGGGGCTTCCCTGGTGGCGCAGTGGTTGAGAATCTGCCTGCTAATGCAGGGGACACGGGTTCGAGCCCTGGTCTGGGAAGATCCCACATGCCGCGGAGCAACTAGGCCCGGGAGCCACAACTACTGAGCCTGCGCGTCTGGAGCCTGTGCTCCGCAACAAGAGAGGCCGCGGAAGTGAGAGGCCCGCGCACCGCGATGAAGAGTGGCCCCCGCTTGCCACAACTAGAGACAGCCTTCGCACAGAAACGAAGACCCAACACAGCCAAAAATAAAATTAATTAATTAATCAATTTAAAAAGAAACTATTCAAAATTATACAAGAAAACTGACATGAGCTTGGGTTTGCACATGTAAATCATGAGCTTTGGGCTTTTAACACACCAGACAAAAAACAATCTAAATATGAAAACAAGCAATAACATGGACTTAATAAACTTAAAGATTTGTACTCTGTGAATTACCTTACTCAGAAAATCAAAAGACAAATCACAAACGAGAAGAAAAATATTTGCTAACACATATCTAATAAAGGTTTTGTCTCAAAACGTACAAATAATTCTAACACAAACAACCCAATTAAAATAGGGAAAGATCTGAATGCACACCTCTCCAAAGAAGATACACAGACAGTACACAAAACTATGCCCAGGACTAGGAGGCAGAAAAACAACGGTCCAGCTCAACTCCCTGAGCCATTTGTGACTGTGCACTAGTCCTGTCCTTCATGGAGGTCTCAGTGACACGGAGAGAGAGGAAGGGGAAGAGGGCCAGTTATGCTTAAACCTAACTCTAACCCTGACCATTCTGGCCACTTTCATTTGACGTGGTCTAAGAAGTCCTAGTCATAGTCATTAGATTTTAAAAAATAAAAATAAAAGGAATCTCACGGCAGAAGAAAAAGTAAAACTGTCACTGTTTGTAGATGACATGGTACTCTATACAGAAAATCTTGAAGATGACACCCAAAACCAAATAGAACTCATCGGAAAACACAGTTAAGTTGCAGCATACAAAATTAATCTAGAGAAATCAGTTGCATTTCTATACACCCACAACAAAATGTCAGAATGAGAAATTAAGAAAACAACCCCATGGACAATGACATTAACAAAGATAAAATACCTAGGAATACATCTAACCGAGGAGGTGAAAGACCTGTACTCAGACAACTGGAAGACATTGATAAAAGAAATTGAAGACGACGCAAACAAATGGAAAGACATACCATGTTCATGGATTAGAAGGATTCGTATTGTTAAAAGGATTCCACACCCCAAGGCTATCTAGAGATTCAATGCCATTTCTAGCAAAATACCAATGGAATTTTTAGGAGAACTAGAACAAAGACATGAAGCCATAAAACTCCTAGAAGAAAACGTAGGCAGTACACTCTTTGACATCAGTCTTAGCAATACTTTTTGGACCTGTCTCCTCAAGCAAGGGAAACAAAGGCAAAATAAAGCAATGGGACTCCATCCAACTGAAAATATTTTCAATGGCAAAGGAAACCATCCACAAAACAAAAAGGCAGCCTACTGAATGTGAGAAATATTTACAAACAATATATCTGGTAAGTGGTTCATACACAAAATAGACCAAGAACTCACTCACACAAGTCAGCCTCCAAAAAAACAAAAACCCAAATAAAAAATTGGCAGAAGACCAAACATGTTTCCAAAGAATATATACAGTTGACCAAAAGACACATGAAAAGATGGTCACCATCACTCATCATCAGGGAAATGCACATCCAAACCACAGTGAGATTATCACCTCACACCTCAAAGAATGGCTATCATCTAAAAGACAACAAATAACAAGTATTGCTCAGGATGTGGAGAAAAGGGAACCCTCATGCACTTTTGTTGGAATGTTCATTGGTACAACCACTATGGAAAACAGTATGGAGGTTCCTCAAGATATTAAAAATAGACCTACCACATGATGCAGGAATTACACTTGGCAGTATCTTTCTGAAGGAAACCAAAACACAAATTCAGGAAGATATATGCACCCTTATGTTCATGGCAGTTTTATTGGCAATAGTCAAGATGTGGAAGTCACCAAAGTGTCCATTGATAGACAATTGGATATAGAAGTTTTCACATATATGTATGAAAACTGGACACACACACACACACACACACACACTGGAATATTACGCAGCCATAAAAAAGAATGAAATCATATGACAACATGAATGGACCTAGAGGGCATTATGCTAAGTGAGATATAGCAGACAGAGAAAGACAATTACCTTATGATATCACTTATATGTAGAATCTACAAAACAAAACAAATGAACAAACACAACAAAACAGAAATGGACTCATAGATGCCAAGAACACACTGGTGGTTGCCAGATAGGAGGGAGTGGAGGGATGAGTGCAATAGTTGAGAAAGATTGAGAAGTTCCAAATTCCAGTTATAAAACAAATGTCCTGGGGTGTGATTTACAGCATAGGGAATAGAGTCCATAATACTGTATAACATTGTATGGTGACAAATTGTAACTAGACTTATCTTGGTGATCATTTTGTAGAGTATAAAAATATCAAGTCACTATGTTGTGTTCCAGAAAACTAATATATAATATTTCCTGTCAAGTATACACCAATTTTAAAAAAGAAGAAAAAAACTATCTTAAAAAGAGGAGGGGGAAATTCCCTGGTGGCGCAGTGGATAAGACTCTGCGCTCCCAATGCAGGGGGCCGGGGTTTGATCCCTGGTCAGGGAACTAGAACCCACATGCATGCCACAACTAAGAGTTCGCATGCCACAACTAAGAAGCCCACGTGCTGCAACTAAGTAGCCCACATGCTGCAACTAAGGAGTCCATGTGCTGCAACTAAGGAGCCCGCCTGCTGCAACTAAGACCCGATGCAACCAAATATATAAGTAAATATTTTTTTTTTAAAAAAGAGGGACTTCCCTGGTGGTCCAGTGGTTAAGACGCCGTGCTCCCAATGCAGGGGGTGTGGGTTCGATCCCTGGTCAGGGAACTAGAGCCCACATGCAGTAACTAAAACATCCTGCGTGCCGCAACTAACACCCGGTGCAGCCAAATAAATAAATATATTTTTTAAAAAGTGTTGGGGAATTCCCTGGTGGTCCAGTGGTTAGGACTCTGTGCTTTCACTGCTGAGGGCGCAGGTTCAATCCCTGGTCAGGGAACTAAGATCCGGCAAGCTGTACGCTGCAGCCAAAGAAAATATTTTTTTAATTAAAAATGTGTAAAAAAGAGTGTAGTGAGATAAAGAGCAGGTGTCAGATGAAACTTTGAAAGGATGCTGATTGAAAGGCCAAGTGCCTACTGAAGTTTGACTCTCAAGTGGCCCAGACAAATTGAGGGCTTGAAGAGGAGGAGTCATGTGATGCTACTGGAATGTTCATTTGTTTCTTTGTTTAAATGGGCTTTATTATTTTTTTAAAGAAGTTTTGAGTTCACAGCAAAATTGGGCAGAGTACAGAGAGGTGCCACATGCCCCCTGCTCTGCTGTTACTGCTCTCTCCATCCCCCCCCTCCCCCCCACTCACACAGGTGCTCAGAGCTTCCCTCTCCCCCACTATCCGATCAACATTCTGTGTGTTGGTCACTATCGCTGAGTCTACATGGACACATCATGATCATCAGAGTCCAGAGTTTACACTAGGGCTAGGGTTCACTCCTGGAGTTGTACATTCTGTGGGTTTTGACAAATGTATCTCGCCATGAATGTATCACAATGAATAGTTTCACTGCCTTAAAAGTCCTCTGTGCTTGACCTATTTATCATACCCTACCCCTTAACCCCGCCACAAACCCCTAGCAACCCACCCTTTCTGTGGTGTGCCTTTTCCCAAATGTCATAGGTAGTTGGTACCCTAAGATATGGCACCTTTCCAGATTGGCTTCTTTCAGTGAGTGACATGCAGTTAAGGTGCCCCACCTGTCATCCCGTAGCTCCCTCTCTCTCTCATTTTTCTTTTCAGTGCCGAAGAACATTCTACTGCATGGATGGGGCCCAGTCTATCTGTCCATTCACCTCCTGAAGGACATCTTGGTTGCTTCCAAGTTCTGGCAGTTATGAATAAAGCTGCCGTAAATGTCCAGATGCAAGTTTCTGTGTAGATGGAAGCATTCAACTCATTTAGGTCCATCAATACCAAGGAGTTTGAGGGCTGGATCGTATAGTAAGAATGTGTTTCATTTTGAAAGACACAGCCCATGTTCACAGAGTTTCTGAAGATGGTCACTGAGAGCATGTCAGCATGCTGAGGAATCAAGCCAAGGAAGGAGATACAATTCAAAGATGCCGGCAAGGAAGTTGTGGCCGAGACAAAACCAGACCTCCACCCTCTTAGAGCTGAAGGCTGGTCCTGAGAATTAAATGGACATGAAACAGACTCACAGGAGGGAACCATACACATTTATTTCCCACAAGTTTTACCTGACCCAGGATGCCCTCCTAAGGAAATGAAGAAAGACCCAGAGAAGTGGCAAAACCTAAATTCTTTTCTGTTGGGTTGAACAAAGAGAGGCGATTGTGGAAAAGGAACTACACTTTGTGGGGAGGCTAAGGAGGTTGAGAGTTATGTTGAACAAGGTCTGTTTGTACAGAACTCTCTCATTCTCCACTCTCTGCCCCTGACGATCACAATGTCACTCTCCTTCCAGCAGAGGGAAGGCGTCTTCCTCTGGGGGTGGGGCGGGGGGACATGTTATCTGCTGCTTCCAGAAAGAAAGAGGAGAAGGCTCAGCACCCCCTTCTGCACCTGCTGTATTGGGGGGGGATTGTTTTTGCTTTGTTTTTTGAAGTGTCCGTAGCTCAAGACAACATTCTGGTTTCCTTTACCTCTAAGTCCTTTACCTGGGGTTAGGCTTCTGACAGGAGGAGGGACACATGTTTCTGACATGACGGGCTGGGCAGGCAAGGAGGGATAAGATGGGTGCGAGCCTGTGCCTGTTCTCTTCTCATGTGTTGGGAAGATGATTCTGCTCTTGCCAAATGGCATCTAACTTCTCCATGAACAATCTAGCAAGATATCAGCTGAAAAGAGGAAGAATAAAGGTCAGAAAAATATGGAGAAGACCGTTGATAGGTGCTGGGGTCTCCTGAGCAATGATTTTGTTGGAGGCACATGCACATCTCTGGTCTCTGAACCACCATGTTTAAGGCCGATTTGGTGTGTAGGTCATTTTCAATGTACGGTGGTACCATCAGGCCACTTTGGGGTACTGTCTCCGGCTCACCTGAGTGGTGCCATCGTGCCCACATAAGACGGGGCTCGCCCAGGGTTGGCATGGTGCCAGAGAAAGGGAGACAGCGGTATGTCATTGAGCTTAAGGTATTTCTAAGAGAGTGACTCTCTGGAGAGGTTGAGGTAGAAGGAGGCCAGCTGGATATCTGTCTGCTTGTTTGTTGGGTATTGGGGGGGAGGGGGGTGTGCTGTTTATTTTCTGGATGAGGCGAAAGAACTCTTCAAATGGAGGTGTTTGTACAAGGGGTCTGGCAGGATGGGAGGGTGGGGCTCAGTCCATGTGCCAAGATATCTAGAGAATCTATAGTGGCTCAGACTCAGGCCTTTTCTCATAAACAGGCAGGGAGAGGAGTTGGCTTTGTCACACAAAGCTAACTGGCACCACAGTAGTCACGACAGAAGGTTCCCAGAATGAATTGATTTGCAGGAGCCAACACACACAAACTGGAAAAGCATTCCTCATAACCAAGGCCAGAGAATACCTGTGGTCCAAAAACCTCTTGAAAATCAATGTTCTTAAAAAAGAGCAAACCCATGCAATTCCAAGGAGAAGCCATGCAGATGGCCAGTGTATGTGAGAGATGCTCAACCTCTCAGATGAGGACACATGCAAACATAAACACTATGGAGACAGCTCTGGTCACCATCACACTGGCAGGTTTCTAGTCTGGTGACCACCAGCCCAGGGGACAAAGTGAGGAAGAAGAGGCCCCAGCAGATCCCCTAGAGGGAAGAGCGACCAGACACTCCCCTCTGGGAGAACAGTGTGCAGGACCCATCGAAGTCCCACAGGTGCGTCCCTTTACTAGCGGTGCTGATTCTTAGAGTTGATCCCACTCCAATTCCTGCGCCATCTTTCAAAGATGTCACTTCAAGGATACTCATCACAGCACTGGCTGAAACAGAAAGTGATTGGAAACAACACCAATGTTCATGGAGAGGGAGTGGGATCCATCAGTCCTGGTCCACCTGGAGGAATGGATGCTGTGCAGCTGGGAAAGTGGTTGCAGAGTCTCTGCCTGATGACAGGGGAGACTTCAGGGTTTATACGTGGGATGCATGTAAACCAACCGTCTGCACCCAGGATCCCATCTGTAAGACTGCATATATGTGAAATCAACATAGGTGTAAATGAATCTGCCTGTGTGTGAGAGAGAGAGAGAGACAGAGATAGAGACAGAAGGAGAGAGACAGAGCCTGAGAGAGATGCACCAAGCCATCCATGACGGTCACCTCTGGGGGTGGGATTTGCAAAGCTCTTCTCTTCTCCCTTAGGTGATATTTCAATTTTTATAATGTGTATATTACTTTAATAATTCTACAAAGATTAAAATCATATGTCAAGTGTGATCCATTTGTATTCATCTATGGAGTAACTAAAGTACATTATTTCCTCTTTATTTTTAAAAGATTTATTACAAGGACAATAAATATTTATGACAACAATGAATTCTAAAGGAATTAAGAATTAAGTAAATAACAAAGGCTTTTGGTGACTCGGTTCCAGGCCAGCTAGGTGGCAGTACATGGCAGGGTTGGGGCAAGTTTCTCCAGGAGGTTGTGTATGTTCTGAATCAGCATCCAGTAGAAGTGAGGAAAAAGGTGGATAAGACTTGTACACTGATCTGATGACATTGAAAAAACGCAAAAAGACTTGTACACTGAAAACAACAATAGCTTGTTAAAGAAATTAAGAAAAAATTCTAAATTTCTGGAAAATAATCCCATAGTCATGGGTCAGAAGGCTTAATTCTGTTAAGGTGGAACGACTCCATGAATAGATCTGAAGAGTCAAAGAACCGCTACCAAAATCCCAGGTTGTGTTTTGCAGAAATTGACAACCAATCTGAAATTCATGTGAAAAATGCAAGGGGCTCAAAATAGATCAAGGAATCTTGAAAAAGAAGAAAAAGTTGGAGGTATGGAGAGTCAGGCGGAACCCCACGATTGGTATAAAGACAATTGATCCTGAATATACTTGAGATTCAACAGATACAGAAAAAAAAGCCTTCTTGGAGTTCCCCTTATCTGAATAAAAGCAGAAACTTCTGAGAAATGACCACGGCCATAAATTCCTTCTTCAGGGTGGCTTCTATTCCCAGGAGAGAGACCAAAATAAACCTACCATAAATCCCTTCTGTGAGGTGTTTTATGACGCTGAAGAAGATGCAGAGAACACTCATCCACAGACAGACAAACATGACCACAAACTTTCTTATAACCCGTTGTTTTCCAAAGAACTCGTTAGTCTTTCCTGAAGAAACCTATCTGTTCTTCCCATAGAAGCCAATTCTCCCCTCTCCCTTTCTGCTATTAAGTTAGGTTTATAAGCTTTGAACTTTCACCATTTAACATGTCAGTTACTTTTTTGGTTGGCTCTTGGCTGTAGAAATAAACCTTTCCTCTTGTTCATCTACTCTTTATTTCTTCTGGCTGTCTTTGGGAGTGACTCTGGATCATGGGGGCTGCTCTTTTTTCACCCTCTTTAGTGACATCTTGTCCATGGTTAAGCTATGAAAAGGCTTATTGGGGACTTCCTTGGTGGTCCAGTGGGTAAGGCTCTGTGCTCCCAATACAGGGGACCTGGGTTTAGATCCCTGGTTGGGGAACTAGATCCTGCATGCCGCAACTAAGAGTCCGCATGCCGAAACTAAGACCTGGAGCAGCCAAAATTAATTAATTAATTAATTTTTTTAAAGGCTTATTGGTTTTGACTCACATTTGGAATAGGTGTACCTTTGGAGACCCCCTGCGAGGAAGAAACAGGTTCAATACTGCCAGGAGAATTTACCGGTTGTCCTGGCCAAATACCTGATAAAACAATATTTGCAAGGATTTTTTTTTTTTTTTTTTTAGGTTTTCACCCTAAAACACAGATCCTATTGAAACCTCTCGGATGATCAAATTAACAGAATGACAAAGAAGTATCATGGAGAGCCTAAGAACACTTCCTTAACAAAACAAAGAACAGAAATCAGATTTAGAGCAAAAATTAAAGAGAATTTCCTGGCAGTCCAGTGGTTAAGACTTGGTGCTTTCACTGCCGTGGGCCTGGATTCAACCCCTGGTTGGGGAACTAAGATCCTGCAAGCCACGTGGTGTGGCAAAACAAAACAAAACTTAAAATCCTTGTGCACCATCAATCATCCCACCCATATATACACTGTGCTCGTGCCATCCTCCAGATGGGCAGGTCAGCCTCTTGAAGTTATCATTGAGTAGGATATGCAATTCTTCAAAGAATTAAAAACAACCATCCAGGACTTCCCTGGTGGTGCAGTGGTTAAGAATCCGCCTGCCAACGCAGGGGACACGGGTTCGAGCCCTGGTCCGGGAAGATCCCACAGGCCTTGGAGCAACTAGGCCCATGTGCCACAACTACTGAGCCTGTGCTCTAGAGCCCGCGAGCCACAACTGCTGAAGCCCACGCGCCTAGAGCCCATGTTCTGCAACAAGAGAAGGCGCCACAATGAGAAGCCCGCGCGCCGCAATGAAAAGTAGCCCCACCTCGCGGCAACTAGAGAAAGCCCGCGCACAGCAACGAAGACCCAAAAATAAAATAAAGAAATTTTTTAAAAAAATTTGCAAGTATTATATCATTTTTTTAAAAAGGGGCGGCTAATACTCCTAATATATAAAGAGCTTTTAAAAATCAAAAAGAAAAAAACTTAAAGCCCTTTAAAAAAAAATAGTCAAAATACACCAACAGTCTGTTCACAGAAAACACAGTGCAAACAGCCCTTGAACATATAAAAAGATGCTTGATTTCACTAATAATAAGAGAAATGCAAATTATATTACATTATACTGACTTATCATGAATTATTTCTCATCTATCGAAGTGACAAAAATCCAGAATTCTGACGAAATGCTCCGTTGGAGAAGCTGTGGAAGAATGGGCAGAAAGTGTGTTACCAGCTTCGGCGGCAGGGTCTGGGGAACGGGCGGCAGGTGCCACGTCCGGTGGCAAAGGTGACGAGAAACAGCCCCTGGAGCAGCCCCGGAAGCCGGCCAAGGAGCTGGGTGAGGAAGACGAGGCGTTCCCGCAGACACGGGAGGATGAGCAGGAGGAACACAAGGAGCTGAAAGGGAGGCCACGGGGAAGGGCCCTGCCCACAGGGGGGATTAAGAGATCTGGCACAACAATGAGCTGTTCCTTCTGCCTGAGGCAACGATGAGCCTTAGCCCCACTCCTGTGTAAACATCTGGGTTCCCTGCCGTAACATCTGCTGCCACCTACAGCTAGAATGAAGTGTTGTCTCAAAACCTATTGTACATTTAAGAAACATACAGTGGCTCATCTCTTCTTTAGTTCTTCTCAGCCATTTCTACCTCATCTGTGAAATCAGAGTAAACCCAGCCCAGAATCCTGCCAACGTGTGTTCTTCAGGTTCTGTTCTATCCTGAATTCTGTTCCACCTGGAATTAAACCAACTCATTTCAAATGGCCAAAAAAAAAAAAAAGAGTATATTATCAATGAGAAGAATTTGATTCCATCTAACAAAGTTATGGGTACATTGCCCTTTGACCTGGCAATCCCACTTCTAGGAATCTATCCTGAAGATACACCTCCACAAGTCAAAATGTTATATGCCTGAGGTCTTCACTTAAAGCAATATTTGTAAAAGCAAAATATTAGAAACAACCCAAATGTCTCTCAGCAGGGAACTGGCTGAATAAACTGCAGTGCATCCGCATATGCATAACTATGCACATAAAAAGCAAGAGGAGGGACTTCCCTGATGGCGCAGTGGATAAGACTCTGCAGTCCCAATGCAGGGGGCCTGGGTTCGATCCCTGAAGAGGGAACTAGATCCCACATGTATGCCACAACTAAGAGTTTGCATGCCACAATTAAGGAACCCACGTGCCGCAACTAAGGAGCCCTGGAGCCGCAACTGAAGAGCCCATGTGCTGCAACTAAGACCCGGCACAACCAAATAAATAAATAAATATTTTTTTTTTAAAAAAGGCAAGAGGAGTGTCCCTTGCCCTTGGAAGAGTGTGGAGGGCTCTTTCAAGACACAAGCAGGGTGCTGGGCAGCCCACACAGTGTCTATCGTCTGTGAAAAAAGAAAGTGAATGAGAAGGTCCGTGTGAGCGTTTGCATAGTTTGCTTCCAAAATAAGGGTTCACCAGAAACTCACAAAACGTGTTGTGTTTGGGGAGGAGGTAGGTAGGGAACCAAGATTTTCAGGTCTCGCTGTTGGTCTGAGTTGTGAACCATGTAAGCAACCAGAAAACTGAACAAAACAGCAATAGCTGCTTAGAGACTTTGGAAAATAGGCAAGGCAGGGCTGTAATCCCCGAGAGAAGGGAAATAAAACTGTGAGCCCTAAAACCACCGCAGCTCCCTTCCTGGTCCTTATCTCTGCTTGGGCCTCCCTTGCCCTGACCACCCAGACCTGCGGGGCATAAACAGGGCTCGGAGAAATAAGACTTTTCTACGTCAGAAAAGAGAAAATAGCCAAGATAATGCAACCTTTTCCTGACGACAGTCATATATAATTATGAGATTCCCTCTGATGAATAGAAGAGTCAACATAACACTGCCAAATGCAGCCACCGAGCAATAATCCCTCCTGAGAGGTCTGGCAACTTAAGGGGCGAGGGCATTCCCTGCATCTTTACCAAGAAATCTGAGTGTCTAGCAAACTTAACTTTAAAAAAAAAAAAGTGTCTCTCAAATTTAATTGAGAGGCCAGGATACAATACATCAAGTCAAGATAACCAGAAATACACACGTGCCAAAGCAAAGCCAGTTTAAAGAGCACAGCAATTGAATCAAAACTACAGAAATCCGCCTGCCTGGGAAAACAACACGTAAGCAAAAGGGAAAAGCAACAGCTTTATCTCAGAGAAACCTCACAGCGAGGAGCTCGCTCCTGTCACTAGTCGGCAGGCCCTGGACAACGAACCTCTTGTGGCAAAGTGTGGCCCTGGGGGTCACTCACAGGTCAGATCTCTGAACTTAGCTCCCACCATAGAACACTTCGGTCCTGTTTTCCTAGTCAGGAGGCACTATGATCTTACAGTGCCTTATCTCAACACGGAGATACTAGATCAAAGAGGCCGCGCCCAGAGGCTCCATCCTGCAGCCCCGCCTTCAGGGCGCCCCACGGATTTCACTGTCCTCAGGAATCCAGGGGACAGGTCTCTTTGGAACCAAGGTTTCCAGAGTAGAAACGATCAAGACGTTCAAGAGGGGCCATTTTGAAAAGAATCAATGAGAGTTACCTCCAGAGCACTGCTTGCAATTACTGAACAGTATGGTTTTAATGGAATTCATTAACTCATATTCCATGAATAAAATGGTCAGATTGTAGGAAATCTCAAAACATTGCACTTCGTTGGCTTTTACACTGTATTTTAGTTCAAAGCAGCAGACTGACTTGTCAAGGTAGGTTTCATAAATAACTTCATGGAAATTCTTTCCTTTCTGACACGTTGACAGGGCCAGGTGTCAGTACGTTCGGGGGGGATCCTGGAGGCTGGCAGCGGGAGGCACCTGGCGGAGGGCAAGGCCAGGCTAGGAAGGCAGGGCAGGCGGTCCGCACGGCCTCAGTGCCCAGCCGAGCGTCAGGATCCCAGGTGGGACGCCTGGCCCTCAATGGAGCAAGAGGCAAGAACAGATCAGGTGGATGTGGCCTGGGGGCCCCTCTGTGGCTGCAGGCTGATGGCAACGGGCAACCTGAAAGCCCGCAGTGTCCAGGGCAGGAGGCACGGCCACACGTGGCAGTCGAGCACTTGAACTGTGTCTCCTTCAAACTGAGAGCCTGTGCATGTGTAACAGGGAAGAACAAATCTGACCCCATATTGGATCTGTTTCTTTTACTTTAACCTTTGTATTTCTATTGCTTTTGCTGCAAGTTAATCACTAAAGGCATGTTGCCTATAACCTTAAAGCATACATAATGGCCCCTTTCGGGAAACCCTGCTTCCCATGCCCGAGCATTAAGCTAAAAATACCTTCATTTAGCTCACAGGAATATCTTGACCAGGCCCACATCTGAATGGCTGCAAGAACAAAGAATTTAACACACCCCCTCCGGGGTCTGGCGGGCACCAAGACATGTGCAAGGACCATACCTCCTCCCACCCTTCCCCTCTTTGTAGCATAAAAGAAACTAACATCCGATTCGAGGCAAGCCGTTTCTTTAGGGTGCTACTCACTCTCTTCTCGGTCTGCTTGCTTTCCAAATAAAGTCGCTGTCCCTTGCCCCAGCGCCTGCCTCTCGACTGACTGGCCCGCCACGTGGTGATAAAGTCGCTGTTCCTTGCCCCAGCACCTGTCTCTCGACTGACTGGCCTGCCACGTGGTGAGCAGTGCGAGCCTGGACTCGGAGGAGCCGAGGGGCACGTGCATTTATAAGACGAGTGCAGAAAAAACACACAACATATCTCAGGAATTTCAACCCTGACCAGCAAGGAGTTCTAGTACAGTATTTTATCCACATTGAGTTACATGAACATATATTATGAAAATATACTTCATCTGTTTATGTTTGCCTCTGTTTACCTTTTTATATGCAGCTGGCAGAAGCTTTCAGACGCCAGCCTGCTTCCTATTCCCTTTCTAGACCCTCGCCCAGGGAAGAGAGCCTGGCTCCCCTCGCAGGAGGTCAGCACAGTTGCCAGCTTGGAGCTGGGTTGGGATCCTGTGCACCAAAGGCAGCGCGTGGACCGGTACTGATCATTCTGGTGGACGAGAGAGACGGACTGCGGGCCCCGACCAGAAGCTGCTGGACGCAACAGGAGTGAGGCCCTAACAGCTTCCTGCCCATCACACCCCTGCAGTGAGGACACTGCGGGGACACAGGGCACCCCACCCCGTCCTGCAGTGAGGACACTGGGGGGACACAGGGCACCCCACCCCGTCCTGCAGTGAGGAAACTGGGGGGACACAGGGCACCCCACCCCATCCTGCAGTGAGGACACTGGGGGGACACAGGACACCCCACCCCGTCCTGCAGTGAGGACACTGGGGGGACATAGGACACCCCCCACCATCCTGTAGTGAGGGCAGTTGGGGGGGGTGCCCCTTGGCCTTCTCAGCCCCATGGGCCTGTAGTGTCTCTCTGGCAGCTTTTTCCATTCCCATGGCCATGTTCCCGGAGCACCTACTTTGCTTGATAAGGAACTCACAATACTATTTTCATACTAGAGGAATTGCACTGCGCGTTGTCCTAGGTTTAATGCCAGGTTCCCGTGGATTCCAACATCCAGCTTGGGCCCCTCTGCAGCCCTGCAGGCAGAGTGTGTTGAGCGCATCACTCCAGGTCTTCTCCAGTGTGTTCCTGACATCACTCTGCAGCCAGCCCTTCCTCTCGCCCGGACCGACTGCTCTTGCCCTAGTCCCTCACTCAGAAGACAGTGTCAGCTGGCTTCCCTGGGCTGAGCTCAGCCGACTTACTGGAGGGGCCGCTTGAAGGCCCTCTTTCCACCATACCTCCCTCCTCTGTAGGCTCTTGGGATACGGGGACGGGGATGGGGACAGCTGCTGCCCTCCCGGAGCGAAGCCCTAGTGGGGAAGGCGGACAGCTGAGGAATAACATGCAGAGTTACACTGCGAACAGCAGCAGCTGCAGAGAGAGCCTTCGGGAGGGACCCAGCGATTTGCAAAAGGAGGGCTGAAGCTGATATCTGCAGATGAGCAGGACTTGGGTGGGGGATGGTGGGGAGCCGTCCAGATGGTGGGAACAGCATGGGGAACAGCATGTGCAGAGTCCCTGTGGGCACAGCTGGCCTGCCGGCCATCACTGTCCTCATCGCAGGACGGGGTGGGGTGTCCTGCTGGCTCTGTGAGCCCCTCCCCCTCACACTCCACCCAAGGCAGCTCAGACCTAACTCCGTGGCAGTCAGCAAGCTTCTGTAGCAGCAAGAGGCAGGCTGCGACGCCTCCCGCAGCTCCTCAGAGCCCTGCAATGTTCTTGAAGCCCAGACCTGGTTGGCACTCGGTGGCTGGGCCTGCAGCTTCTGAGCCATGCTTTGCGTGCACGTGGGTCCTCCCTGTCCTCTCATGTGGCCCTGCTCTGAAATAACTCCCACTCCAGGGCGGGGGGAATATGTCCGTTTGTGCTCTGGTCCATCAGTGGAGCTGGTGTGACCACACTGCTCCCTGAGTCTCCCACTGAGCGTCCTGGAGACGGGTGTGCAGGTCTACAGCAGGTGGATTTCGTAATATTTGGGTTTGACTATTTCTGAAATGAAAATAATTTTAATTTATATGCTCCAAGGTGCACTGCTAGTGACGGAGGGGGGTAGCTACTATTTTTTTCTTGGAAGAATTAGCAAATTAATGTGTTAGAAACTTTTAACATGTTAAAAATGCTTTGTCTCAGTGGTCTTAGAATTTTAATCGTTATTGAAATTTCAAATGCCAATAGTTTGAGGAAAAAACATGTAAACACGGCAGCAAAACTTTTAAACAAATGCAGCTCTTGTCGTACTTTAGTAAAACTTTCAGCTGCTTCACACAGGCACTTGTTGATCATGCTTGTTTTCCTACTTTGTCCACAGTGAGCAATTGTTTAAGTGTTTCTGGAGAAGAAGAATCAGGTAATCAGGACATGGGGATATCCCCTCAGGGCTGCCAGGGAGACAAATGCTCTCGCCTCACAGCCAGCGGCCAGCAGCGGCCAGCGTGCTTGGTGACCTGGCAACAGGGTCGGCAGCCAGCCCCTTGTCGAGGGCACGCGGGCTCAGAAGGAAAGTCCTGTTCTGGGTCCAAGAAGAGTTCATCTTTGTGCCGCTGTGTCCCTGAGTGGCCCTCACATCCGTTTGGCAGAGCTGCTCTGTGATGTTTGGTGACTGTGGACATATTTCCCGTTATCATATTCTTTGCTATAATCTATTGGAACAACAAGGGATTGAAACAAAATGAAATGAATTTTCCACTTTTTAAATGTAAGTGAGGTCTGTAAAACAAAAACTATGAAAAGTTTAAACGTTCTACAAGCAAGCTGTTGAAGAGTTCACAACAGATCTGGGTCACTGAACACGTGCAAAATGTCTCTCTATCCAAGACTTCCAAATGCACAAACAACAGAACCCAAAAGCTCCAACACTAAAAGCTAACAGTGGCTGGGGCCCACAGCCTGCAGGGCCTCATGGTCCCGTCACCCCTCCCACCCCCGGACACTTCCTATTTGCTGCTGTGGACGGCCGGCGGACAGCCACGGGTCACCCCCCGGACCCCCCGAGGCCGCACTGGCCGGGCCCCCAGCCCCCTCCCCGGCTCTCTTCTGCATCACGCTGGCTCTTCGCAGTCTCTTCCTGCCTCGGGGGCGCCTTGCCTGCTGTTCCCTCCACGAGGCGGGCCTGGCCTCTGACCTCTGGGCAGGGAGCCGCCCTCTCCCTTCAGCCTGACATGTCTACAGCTGGACCCCAGCCCCACTTGCTCTTGTCTCCTCCCGGTGCTTCTCGCAACTTGTTTAGTCTTTTCTTTGGTTGGGGCCTCTCTCCCATTGGGACTGGAGGCCTCTGGGGGCAGGGCTTGCATCTTCCTGTGACCAGCTCAGAACCCAAAGAACAGCAAGTTCACAGGAGAGGTTACTGGGTCCACAAGTGCTTCCCTCATCTCCTTGCTGCTTCCCCGGAAGGCAGACCTCATGGCCACCCTGGTGGGGGGTTAACAAGTGAGCAGCACCCACACCCACTCCCCAAGCACACTTCCCCTCTGTTTACCGCTCTCTGCATTTCCTTTATCTTGGGAAACAAGGGGTGAAAAATTCACAGCACAGGTGGGGCAGGCCGGTCCAATGCAGAGGAGCCCTGGGGTCAGGAAGGAAGGGAGGCTGGGAAGAAGCCAGGTGGGTGTGAGGGAGCCTGCAGGGCACGGGAGGTCAATGCGGGAAGGCACGAAGAACTGAACCAGGATGGGGCTGGCATCACCACGGGTTGCCGCGTTCTGTGTTGCCCTGGCCGGTGCACACAGCTGCTCCACGGAGGGCACCCAAGCTGGCCGCACAGGGTTTCCTCTGGCCTGAGAGCGGAGCTGCCATTGCAGGGAACTTCCAGCACACCCCGTGCGTGTGCGGCCTCCCTCAGGGGCTCCCTGAGCAGCAGCCCTGCACCGATGAGGGTGGCATGGGCTGCTCCTTTATAGAAGTCTCATTCGATATGCACTCCGTCCATCCTCTGCCTTCCCAAGACACACACCTGTTTCACGTATAATTGGTGTCTGTGGCCAACATATTTCCCAAGATAATTTCTGACTACAGCTTAAAATGAAAGCCGTAGCAAATGCAGACGAGAATAGAATTTTAAAGTTGAAAAGCAATTTGAACCACAGCCCAGCCCGTGGCAGCTCCCATAGCAGAAACCCCAGACGGCGCAGATCTCAATGAGCCTGGTGGTTCCTCATGCAACACCCCACACAGAGAAAAAGCAGATCTGGGCAGACACTAGCACAGGGTGCTCCTGGAGTAAAACCCCGGTGTGTCACTCCACGCACAATTTTAGGCTGTAACCGCATGAGCGTGTGTTGGTAGCAGTCCCAGAGCATTGTGGGTATTTCTAGGGTTACCTAAATGACACCATGCCGTTCCGATCCTTTTGTAATTTGCGGTGTTTTTACTCAGCATTGCTGTTGAGGCTTCTCTGTGTTCATTCACTGTATGTGCTGTATTCCTTTGCACACGGGTCACAATTCGCGTTTCCATTCTCACGTTGATGCGCTTAGGACGCCTCTGACCCTAAGCCGTTGCGGTGCTGGGTGAGGACCTGTGACCCTGCTGCCCGGTGCAGGTGTCCCTCGCAGGTGTGAGCCTTGAGGCGATTTGCTGACGTGGCTTCACTGCCACATCCGCCAACATTGAGCAAACAAAAGCCCTGGGATTTTAAAATCTCAGTATTAAAAAATATTAACTATTTTAGCTTTATATTACATTTTAGAAAAAATATTTTTAACTTTAAAGATTTTTAGGCCTTAAGTATTTTGCCAAAATGACAGGTATGAAATGCAAGCTTGTTTACACTTGCATTTTCCTAATTACCAGAAAGAGTGAACATTTTTTGTTTATTGAGCATTAGGGTTTAATGCCAATTTCAAGACTGACATTTTGAAATGCCAGTTCATAATTTGCCTAATTTCCCATTAGTCTGGTTTTTTTTATTATAAGTTTTTAGGAGCTCTTTATATATTCTGGACTCTGGTCACTCGTTGGCTACAACAGTTTCAAACACCTCCCCTTTCATGGCTCACCTTTTAAATTTATCACCCAGCAGTATGAAATTTTAATGTAGTCAAATATGTCAATCATTTTATTCATAGTCTGAGCTTTGTGCACCATCATTTATTAAATACTTCCCTATCCCAACTTTACAATGTTCTTCTTTTCTTTTTTAAGCTTCTGCTTCTCATATTTAGTTCTTCAATTTATTTGCAATTTATTTTTACTGAGGTAAAATGCACATAACATAAAATTCACCATTTTAACCATTTTAAAGTGTACAATTCAGTGGCATTTAGTACATTCAGAATATCATGCAACCATCACCACTCTCCAGCTCCAGAACATTTTCATCTTCCAAAAAGGAAACCTCATAACCATTTAGCAATCACTACCCATCAGGCCCTCTCACCAGCCCCTGGCAAACAATCATTTGCTTTCTGTTTCCTATGGATTTATCCACTCTACATATTTCGTATAAATAGAATCATACAATGTATGGCCTTTTGTGCCTGCTTCTTCGAGTCAGCAAAATGTTTTTAAGGCTCATCCATGTTGTAGGGTGCATTAGAACTTCATTCCTTTCTACGGCTGAATAATATTCCCTTGTGTGAATGGACCACATTTTGTTTCATTCATCTATGGACAGACTTTGGATTTTTTCCACCTTCTGGCTATTGTGAACAGGGCTGCTATGAACATTTGTGTACAAATTTTTGTGTCATCTTACATTTCCATTTCTCTTAGGCATATACTTAGGAATGGAATTGCCGTGTTACACAGTGACTCTGTGTTTAACTTTTTGAGGAAATACCGGACTGTTTTCCATGGAGGCTGAACCGCTTCACATTTCAAGAGCAATTACACTGATTCGAATGTCTCCACATCCTCACCTACACTTATGACCCCCCTGCTTTCTACAGTCACCCCAGTGGGTGTGAAGTGGCATCTCATTATGGTTTTGATCTACATTTGCCTAATGACTGATGATGCTGAACATCTTATCATGTACTTGTTGACCAGCTGTATATCTTCTTTGGAGAAATGTCTATTTAAGTCCTTTGCACACTGTAAATGGGTCATCTGTCCTTGTTGTTTTTAGGAGTTCCTTATATATTCTGGATATTAATAACTTATAGAATACATGATTCACAAATATTTTCTCCCGTTCTGTGAGTTGTCTTTTCACTTTCTTGACAATGTCCTTTGATGGACAAAAGTTCTTAATTTTGATGAAGTCCAATTTATATATTTTTTTCTTCTGTTGCTTGTGTTTTTGGTGTCAGTTTAAGAAAACACCACCAAATCCAAGGCCATTCAGATTTATCCCTGTTTTTTCCTAAGAATTTTATACCTTTAGTTCTTACATTTAGGTTTTCTGACCCATTTTTTTTTTTCTTTCTTTCTTTTTTTTTTTTTTTGGCCTCTCGGCTTATAGGATCTTAGTTCCCCAACCAGGGATTGAATCCGGGCCACAGCAGTAAATGTGCCAAGTCCTAACCACTGGACCGCCAGGGGATTCCCCCTTGACCCATTTTTAGTTAATTTTTGTATATGGTATGAGATAAGGGCCCAACTTTATTATTTTGCATGTGTATATCCAATTTTCCCAGCATCACTTGTTGAAAAGACTGTCCTTACCCCACTAAATGTTCTTGGCATACTTGTTGAAAATTATTAGCCTATATATGCAAGAGTTTATTTCTAGGCTCTCTATTCTGTTCCATTGGTCTATATGTCTGTCCTTATGCCAGACATAGTAGTAAAAGTTTCAATAGTAAGTTTGTAGTAAGTTTCAAATTCAGGTTCTGTGAGTCTTCCAACTTTGTTCTATTTTTCAAGACTGTTTTTGCTATTAGTAGCCACTTGCATTTCTATGTGGATTTGAGGATCAGATTTTACATTTCTGTGGAAAAGTCTGCTGGAATTTTGATAGGAATTGTCTTGAATCTGTAGATCATTTTTGGGCAGTATTGACGTCTTGACGATGTTAACTCTTCTTATCCATGAACAACTGACGTCTTTCCATTTATTTAGGTCATAATTAACTTCTTTCAGCAATGTTTTGTAGTTTTCAGCATACAAGTCTTTCATCTCCTTGATTAGATATATTCCTAAGTATTTAATTCTTTTAGATGCTATATTAATGGAATTATTTTTTAAATTTCTCTTTTGGATTTTTTGTTGACGGTATATAGAAACACAACTGATTTGTGTGTGTTGATTTTGTACCCTGCAACTTTGCTGAATTATCTATTAGCTGTGGATTCTTTCGCATTTTCTATATATGTAGGATCACGTCACTGTGAATACAGACATTTTACCTCTTCCTTTCCAGTCTGAATGCCTTTTATTTCTTTCTGTTATCTGTAACAGCTCTTTTTGTTCTCTGTACTGGCTAGGACTTCAGTACAATGTTGAATAGAAGTACTAAAAGCATGCATCCTTGCCTGAGTCCTGATATTAAGGAGAGAGTTTTCAGTCTTTCACCATTGTCTGTGATGTTAACTGTGGGTTTTCCATAAATACTGCTTAATCTGTTGAAGAATTTTCTCTCTAATCCTAGTTTTCTGAGAGCTTTTATCGTGAAAAGATGTTGGCATTTTTAAAATGCCTTTTCTGCATCAATCGAAATGATCATTTTTTTTCCTTTGTTCTGTGAATGTGATGTGTTTCATTGATTTATTTTCTTATGTTGAACCACCCTTGTATTCCTGGGATAAATTTCATTTGTTCATGGTGAATAATCTTTCTAATATACTATTGGATTCTATTTGCTAAAATTTTATCCATCTTTTTGCATTTTTATTCATCAGAGATATTGGTCTGCAGTTTTCTTGTTATGCTTTGGCTGCAGAGAATGAGTTCATTCTCTTCAATTTTTTGGAAGAGTTTGAGACGGAGAATCATCTACTCTTGTGACCTCATGTTGCTCAGCTCAGCCCTGCTCCCTCTTCCCTTCTGTCTGCACATTTAGTTCCCTCATCTCTAAACACGCCTATGTGTGGATACTTCCAGATCTGATTTCCAACCTGACCTCCCCTCTCGGTGCCAAGCTCACACAGCAATCTGTCCACTCAACATGTCTAACAGCATCTCAGTGTTCATGTGTCTTCTCCTCCCAAATCTGCTTCTCCCCCAGTCTCTCCCATCTCAGTAAATGGTATCAACTTCCACCTGCTGATCAGGCCCCAAATCCCTGAATTGCTGTCTTGGTGCTGATTCTTAACTGCAGACAGCAGAATCCACTGTAGCTAATTTAAGCAGTACGGAAGATATCAGGTGGGATAAAAAAGGTCCTACTGTACAGCACAGGGAATGTTCAATATCCTGTGATAAACCATCATGGAAAAGAATATGAAAAAGAATCACTTTGCTGTACAGCAGAAATTAACACAACATTGTAAATTAACGATACTTCATTTAAGAAAAAGAACATATCAGGTGGACTATACCATCTCTGAGAGGGTCAGGTAACCAGGAATAGCCAGAGACATCAGCAACCTGGAGGAACTACCGACAATGCTACAGGATTGTGTCAGGAAAATCCCCACTGCCCTGTTCCCTTCTACTCGACCACAGTGCTGCCAGGGACAAGACTTGAACTGCCCCAGAGGAACCAACCACCTCCACTGCCAATCTGCTGAGACAGCCACTACTCCCGTGGCTCCTCCCACGTCTTACGTGGTGCATGTAAAAGCAAAACCAGGCACATCTGTAAGCTCTGGGGCATGTAGTTTTGCGGTCTGCAGGGGAGCATGTGAGGTGTTTTGCAGGGGCCATGATCAGCTACTTCACTGCCTGCCACCTTCCTCCTCAGCTTCTTTCTCCCTCACTCCCCAGAGCCAGAGATCGGTCACTCCTCTCAGCTCTCTCTGCCTTTAAATAGATCCTGCTTTGACCATTTTTCACAACCTCTGTCATTCCTACCTTAAGCCAGCTCCCATCGCTCTCACCAAGGTCCTGGCAGTCGCTTCCTGACTGTTCTTCCTGCCTCAGGCAGCTGTGGTGTCCACACTGCAGCCAGGTGAGATGTTTGGAATGTATCCGATAATGTTGCTTCCTCTCCAAACTCTCTCCACGGTGGTTTCCCACAACACTCAGAATAAAACAAAACTCATCACTATGACTTACTTATCCCTTCAGCCTTTCCAGCCTTGTCTCCTTCGCACGTGCGTGCCCTCATTCACCGTGCTCCTGGGTACACCGGCTTTCCTGCTGTCCCTCAAGCACACCAGATCTATTCCCGCCTCAGGGCCTTTACACAGGTGGCTCCTTCTGCCTGGAAATCACAAGCAGCTCCCTCCCCCTCTTTCTTCTGGTCCCTGAACAGTCTTCTCTGGCTTGACCATCTGCCTTATTCAGAGGTATTTCTCTGTTCATTGGTTTATTCTCTCTCTCCATTGGAATGTCAGATCCCCAAGGGGCCTGACAGGTGCCATGCAGTGACTGGCCAAAAGCAGGTGACCAATAAACACCTTCTGAATAAACTGAGCCATTTCAATAGTCCAAGTTTTGGGGAAAACTTCTTAGAAGACATCCCTGACTCTACAGATACACAGCAAAGAAAGAATCAGATCCTTAGAAATTGCGGCTGGAGACAGCACATGAGGACTCCTGGGCTGTCCCAGTGCAGGCCCAGCTTTGCCTAGGTACAACAGAGGCACAACCCCTATGGGCCCCAAATCTCCAGCAAGAGTGAGCTCCCAGAGCTGCACCCTCCCCAGGCAGCCAGGCCACTCTTGTCCTCCCCTGACGTCAGCTCCTGGATCCTGGAGGGGCTGAACGGGCACAATGTCACCTGCTCCGGAAGCATGCCAGCATACCCCAGCTCCGGCCTGGCAGGTGCTCTGGGACCACAGAGATTTATGCAGCGCCTGTTTATGCGGAGGTTTATGTGGCCCCTGTTTCTGGAGCGTCATGGTTAGGTAAGGGGTGAGAAGAGGATGAGGCAGGGGGCCTCAGGGAGGTGCAGACGATGAGTAACACCCCAGCGCTGAGAGGGGGCTGAGTCTGCTTGGGCCAGTGGGAGGGGCTGGAGGTTCCAGGAAGCGGAGCAGAGGAGGGAGGCAAGGAGCCACCAGAGGGATTCAGAACACCGGTCCTGGGTGAGGGAGCAGAGCTCATCCCGCCACCCTTGGCTTCTTTCACCCTGTACCGGAAGCCACGCAGCTCCAGCACAACTGAACTTTCTCTCTAAATGAGGGCGTCTGTCCGCAGTGGGCGGACTGAGTCGGCGTCCCTGTTTCTAGTCGGGACACAGTACAGGACGAGACACCTGAGGGGCGGGGAGACACGCCCCCCCCCCCCCCCACCGGGGACGGGTTCCTCTGAGAACCCGGCTGCAGCCCCAGCGCATAGCAAGTGCTCCACGAGCCAGAGCCCTACAGTCGCCTAGCGACAGGGAAGGCGTCTGTCTCCCCGGGGTGGGGCTGGAGGTGGGGGTACTTTCTTTCTGTAGGTTCTCCATAAACCCAGGCATTCCAGTTGCAGAGCCAGTGAGAGCCTGTTCAACTGTCCGTGCGCTGCGCCCGACTCCCCAAGGAGGGGAAGGTGGCCGCTCGCTCAGGCCCAGAGGCTCACGAGTTCTTGTTTACCCGGCAGAGAGCGTCCCATAAGCCAGGGAGCTCGCTTGGCGGGAAGAGAAGGCCGGTCCTTCCACACCGGCGGAAATCGGTCCGCTCCACCTACACCAGTGGAAATCAGGGTCCGGTTATCTTCACTAGTCTGTCTACACCGTTGCGTGTCAGGTGTGAATCTATCTACACTGGGGGAAATCAAAATCCGATAGCGTTCACCAGCAGAAATCAGGGTCCAGTCTGTCTACACCCACGGAAATCGGGTGCAGCACCACCGCCACTGGTCTGAGAACAAAATGGTAGGTCCCCAGGCTCTGCGAGAACAAAAGTCACAGAGTTCCGCCCCCGCCCCCGCTCAGGGAGGGAGGAGCTCGCCCCCAGCCTTCCGCCCCTGCGGGGTCTTCTCCCAGGTGAGGGTGCGGCCCGAGGCACCTACAAGGCCGCCCACACCCCGCGGCTGCGACGCCCCCAACCTGCCTCGCCCAGCGGCCTCCGGGGATGAGACCCCCTCCCGCCTTCGCCCCGGCGCCCCCGAGGCAGAAGCGCCCCTCCCCGTCCCCCGCGGCCCCAGGCCCCGCCCCTCCGCCCCACGGGTGAGGCGGGCAGGGGGCGCGGCCGGGAGGGTCCACCCCTCGCCCGCCGCGCTTCCCACGCCCCGCGCGCTGGCGCTCCGAGCGCTGTCCTCTCCGCGGACGGGACAAAGGCGGCGCCACCATGGCTCTCAGCGCGGCGCTCGGCCGGGGCGACCGCGGCTCGGGCAACAAGGTAGGGGACGGCCGGCGGCCGTGGGGAGGGCCCTGAGGCCGCGGCTGCGGCAGCGGGAGGGAGCTTTCACTTTTCCCGGTCCCTTAAAAAGAGGGTTAGCAAACTTTTCCCTTAACCTCATGAATATTTATGAGGGAAGTATGCTTTTCAAGACAGATTTGCATCCCTGGCGTGTGAAGGGAGTGCAAGGGAGGGGGCTAGGACAAAAAGACGCTTGTGAAGTTGTCGCCAACAATGAGACTGTTCCTGAGTTATTCATTACCTCGAAACTGGTAGGACAAACCAATGAACTTTGTGCACGAAGACAAAGAACTTTTACTTAAAAAATACCAGGATAGACTTTCATATTGGAAAGGCAGTCGATTTAAATAATGAACACTGCCTAGGTGATTTCAGGTCTACAGTAGTGTGGTGGAAGCTGTCTTGTATTTCTTCCTGTGATCTGCAAAAAGTGCGTCGGGTTTGTCTTTCCCTTTTTCCTGTGAACTAGATTACAGAGTGTTTTGGTACAGTAATTACACTCTACTCCTGTTACCCAACAGCATTTTCACTTTAAAAGTTTAGCTGGTACTTTAAGGTGTCTAATTAAGACTTAAAACACATAATTAAAAAATTAAGTTGAAGGTAGCTGAAACTGTGCATAATTAACAACTGAGCATCAGGTCGGCTTCAGCGTCCTGAGAAGAGATTTCAAAGTGGACAGAAGTGAGGTTTGGCTTCCTGACCCTAATCCTCCAACTCCCGGCTCTCTGCATCAGGAGGAACTCCAGAGGCCACCGTTTGCTCTCCGTGGACACCTTCAGACTCTAAGATGTTTCCATTCCTGGTGGAGCCACATCCCTGTACTGGAGGGCTGGGCGTCCCCCACGGAGATAATGCACCCACTTCTGCTTCTGAGGAGACACCCTGTTTTGATCTCACAGTTTGGGATCCAGTCTGCAAACAGGAACAGTGGTCTGGGTTGGGATCACAAGTGGACTTGTCCAGGTGGGCCACAGAGAACAGAGCCCTGACCTTTCCAGTGGACTGGGGGCCTGGGTGCAGGTGACCTGTTGTTTTATCCCGTTAGAGGGGCCCCTGTGTAGATCTAGTCTGAAATCGCCTTTGTGAAATGTGGACCTTTGTGTCTGTAGTTCATGAGCCTGGTCGTGGTCTCACCTGAATACTTTATTACTTGTAAAGCATCCCAAAAATGCTGGGCTAAGGAAATAAAGTCGGCCTGAATTTGCCCCGAGACTCTCTGGGATGTGTGTTCACAGGTTGTATCATCCAGGCAGACACAGGAGACCCCAGACTCCCAGATCACGGCATTTTTTTAATGAGAATCATTCAAGCCCAGTTCCCATGCCTCCCTCCTTCCAAACAGAACTAATGTGTCCTCTCTTTGTGCTTGAACAAAAATCAAGTCACGTAGAGCCATCCAGCCCTAACCGCCATCCTCCAGGACAGGGTAGCCATTCTACAAATGGTGGAAAGCCAGGCTTCCGACGTGACCTGTGGCTCCCAGCCAAGAAGCAGCCTGGAAGCGGTGGCTTTCCTCTCCGCGCGGCTGTGCCCAGGGGCACTGGTGCCTCTGCTCTGTATTTATCCTCTTGCCCTGTCAGAACAGGGCTTCTGTGCCCTGCTCTCCATGGGAGGTTCCCTCGGGATTGCAGCTTCTTTACCTGCATCCCTCTGCCCCTTACAGGGCCTGGCACTCAGCAGGTGTGCACAGGCCAGTGCTCACTGGTCCAGCCAAGAAAAATGATCCCAGAGAGACAGTTGGTCTGACCTAAGAGCCCAGCACACTTCTGAAGGGGTCAGGAGCGTGGTGGGACGGAGGGGTGGGCTGCGAGGTGGCAAGTCCTGCCCTGAACCTGTTGATCCTGAGAAGCCTTGGGAATCTGGGATCCTGTGGGCAGAAGACATCCCACAGTTGCCATTTACCCTACGAGGGGGTCAAGGAGGGCAGGTGCCCGGGGAGTGGAGAAGAGGCTCTGGACCTCCACCTGGTGCCCAGAGAACAGGCCTGGGGTCTCGGATTGGATGTGCGCCCACATCCACCCCCTGTTATCTGCCAGCCTTTGGGCCGGTGGTTCAGCCTCCTGGAGTTTCAGTCTGTTCACTTACAGCATAACCTGTGGCCACCCACCTCTCAGAGCACCAGAGAGTCTAATTTTAAAAGGGATGAGTTGACGCTCCTTGAAAGGAAACCCAGGTCATCACAGAGCTGAATGTACCTGAGCTGAAGGCTGTCTCTGTCCTGATACCTGGGACAACTTTCCAGGTGTCTCAGTTCACACCTGGGCCCGAATTCTCAAAGACAGAGCTTTCAGATACTTTTAGACAAGTGTCCAGCCTTACAGAACTTTCCCCAAAAGTGAGAAAATCAGGTTGTGCAAAACTCACTTTGTGGTGAGTTTATTTTATATGACTTTAAAGCTACTTACGTTTCTGAGACCTAGGATAGGGATTAAATCTAATGCCAACAACAGTTTGGGACAGGAATTAATTTGAAGTTCTGCACTAAAATTGTGCAAGTCTGCCAGGTAATGAGTATGTGCACCTCCCCTGGTGAAGTCTCACCTGCCTGCAGCCCCCCAACGTGGGACCCCCAACCCTGGTACGCATCAGCCTCAGAAAGCTCCCATGGGTCATCCTGCCTGCAGCCCCCTCTGCAGCCCCCTGCCCTGCAGTGATCTGAACTGACATCACCTTATCCTGACTACCCTCAGTAGCCTGTTTCCCGAGGCAGCACTGGCTTTATTTCATTCCCCGTATTTCCGTGCATGGCACACAGTAGTTGCTCAACAAGTATTTGTCACAAGGTGGCAACTGTATCCCCTCCTCTGAAGCTCACTGTCACTCCCCCGCCGAGTCCCAACCTCACGGGGCTACACAGATGCAGGGCTTGCCCTGTGACCTGAGCCAACACGATTCCTGAGATTTTTAAGAATAAAATAACGTCCTCAGAGGGAGCAGCCAGGTTACAGCTGATTCTGGGAAACTTTACTTGCCTAAGTGCAGTATAGTAAAGCAGGTTCAAGGCAATTACGGAGAACAGCTTGGCAATACCTGGTGTGGCATAATGAATGAACTTTGCATGTAGTTTTTGAGGTGGAGATGATAGTGCACGGTGCAGAAGAGAAGAAATGCCTGAATTAATTTTCAGTGAATGGGAAAGGTTGACCCTTCCCTTCATTGTCAAGTGGTTTGGAATTAGCTGCGGGCCATCAGGTGGCCTTGCCCGGAGAGTGAAGAGGTTGGAATGAGTTTCTGAGAGCTCTTGGGCTCTGTCTCTGGCTAGAGTGAGACACAGGGCAGTGTGGATGGAAGCAGTGGGCTTGGTGGTTAGGGATGCAGGCTATGTGGCCACAGTGGCTTGGGTTCAGTTCTGGTTCCCCCACTGAGTGGGTGGGCAGGTAAGCCCCTCAACCTCACCATCTTTAGAATGGGGAAGATAATAGTATTACGATGTTCTTAGAATAGTGTCTGGCATACAGTAAGTGCTCAGTAAATGTTGGCTATTATTCTGTGACTCTGTGGTAGAGAGGAAGAGAGATTTTCATACAAATAAGAGAGAAAAAGGATTGAGTTATAATTTTTCATTGAATCACCTAAGGAAAAATATTCATTGAAGTTATCTTCAAGGTATGTTGATGCTCAAAGATATCACCAGGGAAGAGGAATTACAACTACAATTATGTGCTATTTTAACAATGTATTCATGAATTTTTTAAAGAAATGCTTTGTGAAAGTGCCCAAATCAATAGGTCATGAGCGCCACTTGAGTTCAAGGGTCCCAGAGGTTTCCCTATGGATTATTCAAAAAGACTGAAGAAAAGGTAACTGGAACAAGCATTTAGTCAGCCCAGAGTACCACGCTGGGTAAGGAGTGAGCGTTTGGTTCTCAGACTGATTCTTGCCCGTCCGGAGACGGCACCCCAGAGAATCACGGCGATGTGAACCGAGCAGACGAGCCTCAAAGCCCAGTATAAGCTCCCCCGAAAGCACATGTTTAAATAGGAGGAGCATGTGGAAGGGTTGTTGGGGACACAGAGCAACAAAAGCCACAATGAGGAGGAAACTACCATCACAATTTCTGGAAGGTACCGGAACTAATTCTTTTAAAAAACAGGTAATTGAGGTGAAATTCACATGACACAAATTTAGCCATTTTAAATCAAACAATCTGGTGGCATTTAGTACATTCGCAATGGTGTGCAACCACCACCTCTGTCTAGTTCCAGAACATTCCTACACCCCAAAGCAAAACCCCACACCCATTAGGCAGCTTCTCCCATTCCACCCTCTGCTCAGCCCCTGGAACCACTAATGTGCTCTCTGTCTCTATGGATTTGTCTACTCTGAATATTCCATATAAATGGAATCATAAAATATGTGACTTTTTATTGTGTTAAAATACATATAGCATGAAAGTTACCATTTTAACCATTTTTTAGTTCAGTGGTATTACATACATTCACACTGTTGTGCACCATCACCGCCATCCATTCCCATGACTCCCTGGTCTTGTAAATCTGGAACTCTGCACCTATTGAACTGTATAACTCCTCACTCCGCCCTGCCCCCAGAGCCTGGCAACCGCCATTCTGCTTTCTGTCCTTACGATTGTGACTACACTAAGTACCACTAAGCGTAAGTGGAATCATACAGTATCTGTCTTCTTATGATTGGTTTACTGCACTGAACATAATGTCCTCAAGTTTCATCCATGTTGTAGCATTATCAGAACTTCATTCCTTTTATGGCTGAATAATATTCCATTGTAGGGGACTTCCCTGGTGGCACAGTGGGTAAGACTCAACACTCCCAATGCAGGGGGCCCAGATTTGATCCCTGCTCAGGGAACTAGATCCCACACGGATGCGGCAACTAAGAGTTCACATGCCGCAATTAAGACCTGGCGCGGCCAAAATAAATAAATAAATAAATATTTTTTTAAAAGTTAAAAAAATTTAATATTCCATTGCATGGATGGACCATAAATTTGGTTTATGCATTTATCTGTTGATGGACATTGGACTGTTTCCATCTTTTAGGTTTGTGAATAATGCTGCTATGATTATGTCTTTACAGGTTTTTGTGTGTACATATATTTTCATTTATTTCATTTATTGGGTATATAACTTCAGGGCCATATGGTAATTCTGTGTTTAACTTTTTTTTTTGGCCTTGCCACGTGGCTTGTGGGACCTTAGTTCCCCGACCAGGATCAAACCCATGCCCCCTGCAGTGGAAGCTCAGAGTCCTAACCACTGGACCACCAGGGAAGTCCCCAACGATGTTTAACTTTTTGATGAACCACCAGATTTTTTTTTCACAGCAGCCTAATCATTTTACATTTTCCCAGCAATGTATGAGGGTTCCAATTTCTCCACAGCTCCACCAAGACTTTTTATTTTCCAGTTTTATAGTCACCCTAGTGGGTATGAAGTGATATTGTAGTTCTGGTTTGCATTTCCCTAATGACTACTGATGTTGAACTTATTTTCATGTGCTTGTTGACCATCTGTATATCTTCTTTGGAGAAATGTCTATTCACGTTCTTTGCCCATTTTAAATTGAGCTGTTTGTCTTTTTATTGTTGAGTTCTAAGAGTTCTTTATACACTCTGGACACTAGACTCTTAACAGATATATGATTTGCAAATATTTTCTCCCATCTGTTGGCTATCCTTTTACTTTCCTGATAGTATCTTTTGACGCACAAAAGTTTTAAATTTGGATAAAATTTAATTTATATATTTTTTCTTTCGTTGTTCATGCTTGTGGTGTCGTATCTAAGAAAACATACAAGGTCATGCCACATACAAGGTCATGAAGATTTATCCCTGTGTTTTCTTCTAAGAATTTTGTAGCTTTAGTGCTTACATTTAGGTCGTTGACTCATTTTTAGTTGATTTTTGTGTGTGTATTTTGTATATGGATATCCACTTTTCCCATCACCATTTTTTGAAGAACTTATTTTTTCCCAGTTGAATAGTCTTGGAACCCTGGTTGAAAGTCAGTTGGCTGTAGTTTGGGGGGTTTATTTCTGAACCCTCAGTTCTATTCCATTGGTCTATGTGTCTGTCTTTATGCCAAAACCACACTATTTTGATTACTGTAGCTTCGTAGCAGGTTTTGAAATCAGGAAGTGTGAGTCCTCCAAATTTGTCCTTCTTTTTCAAGATTCCTTTGGCTACTCAGGACCCCTTGCAATTCCATATTAATTTGAAGATTTTTTTTTCCATTTCTAGAAAAAAAGCAGTTGAAAGTTTGATAGAAATGGCATTGAATTTGTAGATCGCTTTGAATGGTATTGACATCTTAACAATGTTAAGCCTTCCAATCCATGAACCAGGGATGTTTTTCCATTTAATTAGGTTTCTTTAATTTCTCCCAGTAATGTTTTGTAGTTTTCAGTGTACAGGTCTTTCATCTCTTGGGTTAAATGTATTCTTCAGTATTTTATTCTTTTTAGATGCTATTATAGAATGGAATTGTTTTCTTAATTTCCTTTTTGGATTCTTCACTGCTGGTGTAGAGAAGCACAACTGATTTTTGCATGTTGATTTTGTATCTCATACCCTGCAACTTTGCTGAATCCACTTATTAGCTCTAGTAGCTTTATTTGTAGATTCTTTGTGATTTTCTACGTATAAGATCATGTCATCTGCAAATAGAGATAGTTTTACTTCTTCATTTCTAAATTAATTTGCCATTAATTTTTTTCTTGCCTAATTGCTCTGGCTAGAACTTCCAGGGCAGTGTTGCATAGCAGTGGAGAAAGTGGGCATCCTTGCCTAGTTCCTGTTGTTAGAGGAAAACCTTTTGGTCTTTCACTGTTGAGTATGAAATTAGCTGTGGGCACTGATAAGTGCCTTTTTATCATGTTGAGGAAGAGCCTTTCTATTCCTAGTTTTCTGGGTGTTTTTATCATGAAAGTGTTAGAGTTTGTCAAATGCTTTTTCAGCATCATTTGAGATGATCATAGGGGTTTTTTCTTCATTCTATTAATGTGGAGTATTATATTGATTGATTGTTGAACCACCCTTGCATTCCTGGGATAAATCCCACTTGGTCATGGTCAATAATCCTTGTAATATGCTGTTAGATTTGGTTTCCTAGTATTTTGTTGAGAATTTGGAACAAATTTTATAACTCTGCTTTAAAATTTCATTATATTGTACAAGAATACATCTTAAGAATGTACGTTTTGAAATAAGAAGTAACCTCTTTAAGAAACAAGTTTGTGTCAAAGGCCAAAATATAAAATTACTAGGAAATCTGCAGAAGTTTAAGACTTCAAAATGTAGCTACTGGGTAAAAAGCCATTTGGGGAAAGACTGTGATGAGGTTAATCTGTATAAAATGCTTAAGCAGTGTCTGACACATACCAGAGTTCACACGTTTCCATCATGTTGTCTTTGGGGTACAATCAAGCATCCAAGAGGTGCTTGCGTCCCCTCCTGTGATAATACCCGCCTCAGCACTATAGTTTTCACTTTCTTGTGATACACCCCCTACTAGGCTATCAGCCCAGGACATTGATCTTTGTATCCTTCAGGGTGCTTAGCACACAGTAGGTACTCCGTAAATGCACTTGGGTGTTGAGAGTGGAAAATATTTAGTGATCCAGGAGAGTGGTGCCTCTGTGACCAGTGTATCATGAGAAAGACCACAGGTAAGGAGTGAGGAAAGAGCAGAAACACAGGGTTGGCGCATCGGGACCGGGCCCTGGGAGGAAGTGTCCCCTGACACTGTGCTTCCTATGGGATTTCTGCTCAAACCACAAGGGGAGAGGAAGCAGAGCACCTGGTCCAGGCTGGACCGACAGTTGGAGAGAGGCACCTGGACCCTGCAGTGGGTTTCGGCAGCCCCTTCAATGGTGCTTAGGCAAACGAGGGCCCACCTCTCAAATCCTGAAATGCCAACACTCATAGATGCTTTCATTGGCCAACTTTCATGCTGCCAAAAAGTACAGATTTTATTTCAATATTCCCCTAAGCTTTGTCTTCCGTGTTTTCACATCAGTTAATATTTTGTCCCTCCTGTCACCCCATCTTGATCCATCACGCTCTTCCCAGCTAGAGGAAACAGATGCCTTCCAACCACACCCCACATGGTTCACAACCACCATGAGTTTGGGGGTCTCGGGCAGGCTGCATGGGGCGCTGTCAGTGCCCAACCCCTCCCCTGGTCTCCTGACCCTCGCCCTACAGGGGTGGCGCTCTTAGTGCTTCCCTGGGCCCTGGATCCTCAGGACGCCTGAGCTCTGTGCAGCCTGTGCACCCACTGGCCTCTGGCCCGCTTACCTCTGTGCATGGGAATTATACTAGGACAGCAGCCTCTTCACTGCTGGCTCAGATCTCCGAGGTGCTCACAGCCTTCGAGCGCTGCCCAGATGGCATTGTTACATGTGGCTTTTCCCTTTGGAGTCCTGGAGGGGTGGTTGTTCGGAGCAAATCTGGTAAAGGCCTCCTGAGTCTTGCACCTCCCATTCCGAGTGGCGGCACGACTTCCTCTCTGGACCCTGCTCTGGCTGGTCTAGGACAGACCTGGGTGTCACCGCTCTGTGACGGCCTCAGGGGTCTTCTGTTAACCCCCAACCTCATACACTTACAGCAAGGTGCTGGGTGGAGACTGACACCACTCACTCTTCCTGCCAAAGTGCGTCATCCCTGCCAGGCCCAGCACTGCATGAGTAGGGTTCCCTTGATCTCTGTTCTCCCTTTTCCTTCCCCCTCTTAGTTCACAGAGTGACATATTTCAGGGCCCGTTTGTTTTGCCTCTTGAATTCAAACACTGTCAGTAAAATGTAGCAAGTGAGGGGGGAGAATAGCGGTCCCCGCTCTGGGAGGAGAGGGGCTTCTGCACAGCACTGATCAGAGACCCGGGTGTGGGCCCCAACCTCACACACTGTTTCTCCGGTTTCCTTGCATGCAGGGGTGTTATTTTTACACCCCTGCGACTTGCTCGAGTCCACACACCCCTGCGCTACATTCCCACCCTCACTCTGGATTTACTGCCATTATTTGCAGAATTCCCGCCAATCCTTGTGAGGATTCAGTAACCTGGGTCAGGCCTTCTGCTATTGAAACACCGTCCTCTGAGGGCACAGATGTCAAATATTTACTAGTGTCTCATCAAATTCCTGAGCCATTGAACGGATGGGCGGACCCAGCACAGAGTCTTGATAAAGTGAGGTTCAACATACCCTGAATTGGTTTAAAACAGAATTATAACTGGAAACTAAAAAAAAAAAAAACCACTCCTCACTCATCTCCATCCTCACCTCTACCCTTGCTCACCTCCAGCCTCACCTCCACCCTCACTCACCTCCATACTCACCTCCACTCTCTCTCACCTCCACACTCACCTCCACCCTCACTCACCTCCACACTCACCTCCACACTCACTCACTCCCTCCTTTTGTTCGGTGTGGTATACCCATTTATAGTACCAATCAAACTGAAAATTCAGCGTTAAACTTTGGTACTTGAGCTGAGAGCTATCCCCTTATGGGCTCAAGGAAACCCACATGTTATAAGCAGACTAGCCATATCATTTATTGTCCAAATTCGAACACTTTGAGGAGAAAGAGAGAGCTATTGCCTTGACCACAGGTGAAAACCCAAACTGTGTGGGAAACACTGCCCTGGTTGCCGGTCTGTGACTTGGGGTATCCCCACCTCCTGGGGTCGTTCTTCTCCGTGGGTGAGGAACGCTCATGCACAGGTGTTTGCCCACCTCCCTCCTGGACCAGGTGTGTGACTCCCAGTGTGAGCGCCCGAGAGCCAGGCTGTGCAGACATGCTGCCTACACGGCCCCCAGCAGAGCCCCCAGCAGAGCCCCCAGCAGAGCCCCCAGCCTGCACTCGTCCGGCTCTGCCCGTCCGGCTGCTCGCGCTCTGAGCCCGGCCGCCACTGGGTGCTTCTAGTTTGCACCAGCACCCCCCCCCCCAATACTGTGTTTGCCCCCAGGGCTCCCCCTGCTGTGTAATTCCAGGAGTTGTAAGCGCCTGCCAGGCCCTTTCAGAGTGTGGTTTGGGGCTCCAGGGTTAGTTTCATCTTCAGAGTCGACATCCCTCCCAGTTTTGTTTGGCGAGTCCTTCTCTGTCCCTCTCAGGTCCCTTTCTCAGGAAACCCAGGGCCCATTCACATGGCAGGAGCCACACATGCCCTGCCTGTCTGTGCCTGGGACCATTATGCTTTGTGGTCACTTTCTTGGGGCAGTTCGGCGGCGGGGAGGGTGCATGAAAAGCACCGTTTAGCATTGCAGGTACACACAGTACAGGTTTCTTATTAGAATATCTGTTTTGTTCTTCTAATCATGCATATAGAGTTTGCATTTCCCCTCAAATACCTTAAATTTTGCTTAGACATGCTGCCACCTGCCTCTGCCTTCCTGCACTCCAGTATGGCCTCGTGAGGTGTCCCTGTAGCGCTTTCCCTGCGAGAACGTCTGCAGGCTTGAAACTTTCACCCCACCTTCCTTCTGGAAAAAACAAAGGTGCTCCAGCCCAGGCCCAGGCCCAGCCCCGATTCCCAAACAACCTCAGCCCACTGTCAGCAGTCTTCACCTGTCCCACCAAAACTAAAGATTAAGGCGAAATCATGAGGTCCTTTAAGAAAGCACAGGAACCATGTGTAAAAGCCCAGACATTGTGGGCTTCTTACCTTAACGGTTAATATCAAATTAGGATCTGGTAGCAGCTACCTTCAGGGCGCCATCAGGCAAGGAGCACTGCCAGCCTGAGGGGCACTCTCCCAGGGTTCCTGCACCCTTGTTTGAAGAACCCCAGTCAGACTGGTTCCCAACTTTCCTCGCGGCTGCTGTGTCACAGCTGTGGTCGGGGGTCCCCACTCAGAGGATGCTTTGGAAAGATGTTAGGTAACATTTTAAACCTAGCAGTGCAAACATACAATATCACACTCCCACTTACCGTCTCTGTACTTGCTGCTTCTTTATTTATGTAGGAATGTAATCCAAAAGTGTAAAAAGAAAAGCAAGCAAAGAAAAAAAAAACATGTAATTGGTGATTTAGGTGAAATCGGCTGTCAGATCTACAATTTAGAAAAATTAATTTCAGTTGTCCATTGAGTGTCGTCTAGAATTAGTTTTTTCTCTGTTGGAAACATGCGAAAGGCGCAGGGAGGCCAGGTGTGCTGGCTGAAGACAGGATGCCAGGCAGACGCCCGCAAAGCAGCTGGACTCAGACAAAAGGGAACTTGCTTTTGAAGGTGTTTTGTTTTGGCTCAGTTTAACAGTGATGTGAACAAAAAAGGACAACAAAACCTTGGAGGGATGAAAATGAGTTTTTATCTTTATACGTGAGAAGCCACACGTGTGATTGAGCTGACAAATTTCAAGAGCACTTTTCTTTCCTGACAAAGGGTTTTCCAGATAAATTAAGCAGGAAAGAATGGCTCCTATCAATTTTTCTCCGAAAGAACTGTAAATATGGCTGCAGAGGCAAATGGTGTCCTTTGGCCGAGCAGCCCAAACTCGTCTGCAGGCCTTGAAGCTCACGCACACTCTGCTGGGACTGGGTCTCCACGGAGGACCCAGGGTAGAAAAGTTAGGTTTGCTGTAATGAAGACTACGGGAGATTTCTCTAAGTTGACGTGATCTTTTCTGGTTTAGAATGAACAAAACTCTTGCTTCCAGCTGAAATTGTACTTCATCACGAGGACACCAATCTGGACTGATGGTGGTTAATGGCAGTTTTGCGCACTTTTTATCGAACACCTTCAAAGAACTAAATGAACTAAAGAACTAAATTCAGCCAAAATGCCTTAAAAGCCAACATTTCATTGTCAGTTTGCATTTTGTATTAAAAAATAAAAAGCTTTGAAGTCCTTTCAAGATGAAATACATTGTTACCTTGTGGAATAATTGGTGAATTAGATTCATAGTAGCCTTTCCATTTTACAAATGGAGAAACCAGAAGTGCAGAAATCTCGGGGACTTTGTGCTGTGCCACAGCTGATATAGAACCAGGGTTGACATTTACACGCCCTCGCCTCAGCCAGGGGACGCCCTCCACCACCTGGCCAGCCTCCTCTTCCTTGGCCCCTCCACACCAGCCCCCTCTGGCCCTTCCTTCCTTTGCTTCCCCGGTGGGTCCGTTTCCCCTCTGTGCTGAGGGCAGGACCTTGTCTGTTGGACTGACCACCGTGGGGTCAGCAGGTGAACAGTAAGCAGGGGGTCACTCCCTGGTCACTGCTGGTGCAGTGGGCTCCTGAGCCCAGGGCAGGCTTTGGTCTGGGACTTTGTGTTTGCAGCTGCTTCTGTCCTGGGTAAAGACCAAGTGAACATGTGATGGGGCTTCCCATGTGCATCCATCACTGTCTAACGGATGCTGCGTGAAAGACCCCTCCCAAGACTTTCACAGCTCCTGAGTTTGGGAGCTTCTCGATGGCTTCTGAGGCTGTCAGATGCAGAAAAGGATAACTGAGGACTTTAATTGACTCCTTTTAGACATTTTCCATGCACTTGACCATGAGTAGAAATCAAGAAGCCCCCAGAGACAGAGGCAGTAGGTGGCCATCCCCTCAGTCTCAGGCTCAGACCAACGACTGCCCAGCCTCAGAGCACACAGAGCAAAGCTATTCCGGAGCGAAATAATGAAGGATCACGTGTCACTGTCAGTGAGGTGGAACTGGAGTGCTGGATCCGAGAATGGTGGTGTTCACATAGCCCTCACCCCTCCGTGTCTTCACCCAGAAAGCGGCCGTGCTGGAGCCCATGCTGCAGTGTAGTCGCTGGGGTCCATGCCACTCGGATGAGGAAGCGGAGTGGGGCTGCCCAGTCCTCCGTCCTCACGCCCCCGGCCGGCGGCCTTGCAGGAGTCCCCTCCCTGAGAGTGGGGTCAGCACACCTTCTGTGAAGGGCCAGACAGGAGGGAGTCTAGGCTTTGAGGGGCCATTCGGTCTGGGTCACAGAACGAGGGGGGCTGCGTTCCAGTAAACTCTCCGGAGAACACCCAGGGGAAGAGTCTGAGGGTGTCTGGTAGAGGGCAACTCACCGGAAGATGAAGCAAGCAAATCTCTGAAGCTGCGGCAACACGGGCGTGAGAGGACGGCTGCTGACAGAATCGTGTACTAAGCGCAGCCTCGTGGGCCGGGGCCGTGCAGCCTGCAGCAGAAGTTAGAGGCGCAAACGTGGCTGTGAGCTGCGAGGGGCCGTCTCGTCACACCGCTGGGGTTGCGGCATCTCGGGACACGGGTCGGCGGCCGCAGGAGGGGCACGGCTCCTATGGGGGGGCGTCCGACGGGGCAACGGCCCCACCCCGCTCTGGCCGCTTGGACCCGCGCCTCTGAAGGAAGGTGCTCTGACGTTCTTTCTGTCTCTGAAGCTCTGTCTGGAGAGGATTGATTTTAGGAATGCTTGAGAAGTTCTGTTTATTTGATTTTGTTTCATAACCTAAGGTTGGTTCTATGTGTGCTTTGTTTAATGCCAAGTCCTGGGTAGGAAAGCAGGCACCTTACAACATGAGTAAGATGGGAAAATGAGGTTGTACTTGAACGGAAAAGGGAATCGTGTTGAAAAAAGTACTGTGGCTTTGCAGCTGGGAATGTTCCAGCCCCGAAGGCCAAAGGGCGTGTTTCATTCCGGAGTTCCCCCACTTGTTCTCAGGAAGAGAGCCTCTGGCCAACTGGGTCGGACACGCACCTGGCACCTGCCATAGCCAGGGCCTCTGCTGAGGCCCCAGCCCTCCATCCTTGCCGCTACGCTGTGTAGCAGCCGAGGGAACAGAGGCACGGCGTGAGACTGAGTGAGGTGCATGGGTCGGGCCTCCTTCCCACGCCTCAGCGCACCTGACCCAAGCCAGGGACCCACCGGGGTGGAGAGGGTCCAGAGCCCCTCCTGCAGAGCAGCCCCCACCCGCTGGCTCCGTCTCAGCAAGTTCCTAACCGCTCCTCACCGGTCTGGGCGCTGGGATAAGCGAGAAAAACGTAAATCAGGTTTAAAAGGAAATTGGTGGAGTGCAAGCCGCCTGGGAAATCCTTGCTCCAGGTGGACTCCGGCATCTGAGGAAGGGGGAGGGAAAAGGAAGTGCAGCCTCGGTCCACTCGATCCAGGAGAGGCGGCCGTCCCAACGCGCTGTAGGGGGGACAGTCCCTGGGCTGCGTGTTCAGCGCTGATGGATTTTCGTTGTCAACAATCCCCAGCACCCCATAATCCCCTGTAACCCTAACCTCACTTTAGAATTCCGCAGTCAGGTGATGGCGTGTTGCACCTTTAGTAAGTCATCTGTAAATGCAGAGAAGACATTTTCAGGGTTTATTTGGAATTATTATTTTCTGGATTCACCTCCAGGGCCTGTTACAGAAGGTACAGCCCTGAAGCTTGAACCCTGAAGTAGTTCCTTTGTTTAGGCATCCTCCTAATTTGGCCCTGGAAACTGAAAAGTGTTGGTACCATGAAAAAGCACAGTCTGTGGATGAAAAAACTCAGAGCTGAGATGTTTCCAGAACACACGGTCAGCCCCCGGAAATACAGACAGCCGGAACCACCTCGCCAACAGCGGGGGCCGGAGCCCCAGGCTCTGCTCCCGGCCCCGCCTCTCGGGGCTCGGTCACCCAGGAAGCTCCAGCTCAGGACTCTGGAGACAGCTGTGTCCCTGCAGGTGCACTGCAGAACACCTGTCCAGGGGGCCCCTCGGTGGAGATGTGTGCCCTGCCCGCCCTCGTGGGAGGTGTCCCCCGGATGCTGTAGTCACCAGTGACCCTGAGTCCCAGGGGTCGTCACATCAACTTTATCTGTGATCAGGTAAATCATGGAATGGCCCCTCTCTGGTGCTGCGCGGCTCATGGAAGGTTCGAGGTGGGGCACGAGCCTGCTTGCAAAGCTTCTGCCAGAACTGGCGTCCACGCGTCCAGCACATTTCCTTGTCACGTGGCCACACCTGATGTGGGTGGGCAGGGCGCACCGTCCTCCCCAGGGAAGCAGGGGTCCCTGAACAACAGCCCCACAGAGGGTTTGCCCTGTTTTCTGCCAGCTCAGCACCTTAGTGGAACACATTTCCTCTGTCCAGCATCCTGGAGACTGACTGCCCCCCAGAGGGATCCTTCCGTGTAAATTAAGCTCTTCTAGAGTCCGAGCTTCTTTGTCGGTAAATATTTGGTCCAACATTCCTCTGCCTTTCTCTTCTAAAGATGCTGCGGCTGTAACTCAGCCCCATCAACAGGCAGCGTGGGCCGCACGGTGCACTGGCTGAAAGCAGACCCTGGTTTTGGAGACATGGGACGAGCAGACAGTTAAGTGCTAAGTGAGCAGTCTGAGCTCCGCTGGATTAGGGAGACCGAGAAGCATTTGTGCAGGGTGTGAGGTGAGCTACAATGGCCCAAGGGTCAGGGCCCAAGGAGCACTGGCCGGGAGAGAAGACTCACCCCACAGGTGGCAGATGCTGCCGCCTCGGCCCAGGAAAGGTCCAAAGGTGGTGGCTGGATGGAGAGGTCCAGCTCCTGCTTCCCCAGCCAAGGACAGGCGGGTCACACCAATGTTGATCTTGTAAACCTTCCTTCCGCCAGGCCCTCCGCTTAGAGGCAGCTGCAGCAAGGCCGTCCTAAACCGCAAGTCATTAAGATCAGAAAAGACAGGGAGGGCTGGAGAGCCAACCGCAGCTCAGAGAAGAGGCTCTCTTAGAGGCTCTGTTCACTGCTATGAAGTTTAAGGACCCTTGTCTGAATATGAAAGAGCTAGGAATAGCATAAGGTGGTACCTTCCTTAATTATTTTCAGTGACCTGAGGAAACACAGGCTGCTCTGTGGAGACACTGGGGCAGGTCCACGTCCAGCCCCCTCATTTCTTCAGATGAAGGTCCTGGTCTTTAGACTGAAATTTTCCTTTTGGGATTTTAAAAACACTTTAGGCCTAAATACAAAGAGTTGTTTATTTTAATACTAGCATATTTATTTATTTTAATACCTTTTGTTGTTAGTTTGATAGAAAAATCTGTAAGCAGTGTTTAATATTTAATGTAATGAATATTTAGCACTGTATTTTTAAAAGTTTCAAATTAGAGAGTGTTTTCTCACGACTCTTCTCTGCCAGCTCCACACGCTGCTGAAATCCACTCTAATGGCTCCTCCTGCAGGACGGCCAGAGCAGATCTTGATGGAAAACAAGACTGCAGAAGTGAGACACGGAGTCCAGGGAGGTGCATGGCAGGAGCGGGGCGAGGGTGGGTGTGATGTGTGTGTGCATGTGTGTGCATTGTGCGTGAGGAGGAGATGAAGGTGCAGGGCACAGTTCTCATGGGTGCATGCGTGTGTGCGTATATGCATGTGTGCACGTGGGAGTGTATGCGTGTGTGCATGTGGGCGTGTGTGCATGTGTGTGGGTGTGTGTGCGTGTGTGCGCACACGTGGGAGTGTATGCGTGTGTGCATGTGGGCGTGTGTGCATGTGTGTGGGTGTGTGTGCGTGTGTGCGCACACGTGGGAGTGTATGCGTGTGTGCACGTGGGCGTGTGTGCATGTGTGTGGGTGTGTGTGCGTGTGTGCATGTGTGTGCACGTGGGAGTGTATGCGTGTGTGGGTGTGTGTGCATGTGGGCGTGTGTGTGCATGTTTGTGTGTGCCTGTGGGAAGACCGAGGTACGGGGCGCAGTCCTGTCCACTTGGCTTCCTCTGAGATTTGCTCATTGAGGACTGTGGGCAGCCTGCTGGAATATGCACTTTCTGGGGCCTGCCCACTGGGACGTGCTGACACAGACCTGCCTCTGTCAGGCTGTAGGAATTAAACACACGGGCTCATTATCAATCTCAGCAGCTGTAAAGTCAGCGCCAGCCCCGGCCTCTCTCACTGCTGGAGGAGGGCGTGTGCCCACGAGGACGGCCCCTGGTGTCCATGGGACACTTCCTCCTGGGAACCTAGCCCACGCAGACACCCTCCTTGGCCCACTGGACTCTGCTGACCACCCCCCTCAGCTGCCCATCTCCCATCCCAGGCACTCAGGCCCTGGCTGCATCCTGTCCTCCTGTTGTGGGTTCCTGGATAGCACCTGGCTATCGCAGGAAGAGAGAAGGAATCCCTGGAATACTCCTTGCCCACAGCTGCCCCCTGCTTCCGTGGCAAGGCCAGCCTGGACCCCGGGCTTGCCTGTCTCCTTGCCCTGTGCTCCCGCCTGCACGTCCTGCCCCCGGATCTGGCCTCGGTCCCTGGGGTCAGGTTTTGGGGATCCCCTCCCCCGCAGACTGTGAGTTAGTGAAGGGCAGGGTTGCCCTGGGCAGGGCTTGCTGGCTGTGTTGGTGTGGACAGAGGGAAGGCGCTGGGCCAGCCGTGGGCATCCTGAGGACATAGCCTGGTATGGGGAGGAGACCTCTGGCCAGGTCACAGTGGTGTCTGTCACCAGCGTGAGACGTCACCACGAGGCCCAGTGGCTCAGCCAGGCCACCCCCAGGTCCTGAGAATTCTGGGTGGGACTGTAGCGTCAGACCTGGGTCCCAGGTGGGCCAGTGTCCCTGGGCTCCAGGGAGGACAGGCATTGGAGTGAGAGGAGGAAGGCCGTGCTCCTCCTGCACGGTCACCGCTCTGGGCTCAGTGGTAACCGAGAGGTTTAACAGGTGGCTGTCGGATGGGCTGTGGAACTCAGAGAGAAAGGGTCTCAGCAGTCAAGGGCTCCCTGGAGCCGCCTCCCCAGCTGCCGGCATCCGGAGTCTCCCGGAGGCTTCCTGTGCCAATTGCGTTAGAACGCGGGTCAGGAGAGCTGGACACGTGCCAGGGGCGGCTGCTCACCACGGCCCAGGGTCTCTAAAGCGAGGCCAGCGGGATGGGGGCACACGATGCTTTCGGTGACCTCCGAACTCTTCCGGGAGCCTAGAGCGCGGACCTCAAGAGGCCCAGGCACTTTCCCTTCCCAGCGCTTCCCTCCCTGTGCAGCTTTGGGCCTAGAAGCACCTTCAGCCTGCACAGCCGGGAGGGCCAGGAAGCCCTAACATGCAGCAGCTGGCCAGTGGAGAGCAGGGCCGGGTGTAGACCGGCCAGGTGTGGGCAGGCTGGATGCAGACAGCTCTGGTATAGACAGGCTAGCACACCAGCCCAGCCAAGGGGACCAGGCTTCCTAGACAGGTTTTCTTTGACTCAAAGGTGGTTTCTGGGTCTCTGCACACAAGAAATCAGAGATGGCCATCGGGGCCCTGGACAGGACACCGGGGGCCGCCACTGGGCCCTTGCAGGAAGGAGACCTCTGTTAAGAGTACCTGAGTGGCTGTAACCAGGTCGGCTGCCCAGAGCAGCCCTCCTGGGAGTGTGGGTTTCGTGCCAGCCTCCTCATTCACGCCGATGGGGCTGAGAAAGTGGCCATTGATGGAAAGTGGGCCACAGGGAGGCCCACTGCTCGGACGGACTGCCGGAAGGGTTCCAGTGTCCCGTGATGGGTACCTGCTGCCGCCCTTACAGCCTGATTTTTATTTCTAAAATCTGGCCAGAGGCAAAGGCCACAGTGGTGAATTTCTGGGGCGGAAGTGCCTGGCTGACAGGCACCCCAGCTCAGATGGTCCCATCCTAGGCTGTGCGCCATCTGGGGTGTGTCTGGGGGCTGGTCATGGGGATGCCGGAGGAGCCGACTCCCAGACCAGACGGGGGCCCTTTGTGACCGCCGCCCTCCCCCCCCGCCACACCCACCCAGGGACGGTGCCTCTGGGACGGTGCCCCAGCCCACTTCTGTTTGCTCTCTGCACCCTGACATCAGCCCACTGTGGATTTTCAGAGCAAGGTGACATGACTGTGTCCTGGAGAAGCCCCCCAGCCTGGCTGAGGCGGGTGCACAGGACTGGCTGCCCGGTCTTCCCCTAACCCCATCTAAGACCCCGTCCTGTGTCCTAGACGTGCCCTACTGTCCCTGGGCGTGATGACCCAGATGTCAAGGGGTCACCCACAAGATTGGGCATCTGGGCTCCCTGGTCGTCGGGGTGGCCGCAGGGCAGGCGTCCCCAAGGTGGCTGTGCCGATGCCTCTGACTTTCTTGCGCTCTCCGTCCCCATCGCGACGTGAGGGGCTGCACTGGGTCAGAGGCCAGCCCATGTCTGTTCGGGGTAGTGGGGGAGGGTCTCGGAACCTGGTCTGTGCGCCGCCTGCTGGGGACCCTCTCTATCCAGCACTCTGTCGTCTTGGGTGCCTTCCCTGGGGTGGCCCCTGCAGACCCTCTCCTGATGTGTGGGCTGCCTTGCCATGGCTGCAGACGGCCTGCGGCTCCATCCTGGGTTCACACCCTCACTCATCCTCATGGATGCTGCACTTGAATTAAAATGTGAGCACTGCACAGCGGGCCAGCCTCGGCTGCATCTCTCCGGCCAGCCGGCCCCTGGACGGGCACCCTGCTGGTCCCTCGCCCCGTTCAGCTGGCATCCTTCAGTCAGCACAAGCCTCCAAGTGAGAAGAAACTCCGTGTGCTGTGACATTTGGCTGTTGCTTGCCCCCGGGAGGGAGAAGCAGGTTGTTTCCAGCGGGCATCTTTCCCGAGTCTCTGCAACCGGCCCCCACTAGGCCCCAGCCTCTGTCTCCTCATCTCCAGCACACGCGAGGTTAGAGGGTCACGGGGCGGGCCTGTGCACCGAGACTGGGTCCTCACCTGCAGGGGCAGGGCAGGAGAAACTTGCTGCCACGAAGTCACTCTCATGTCACCCAAATTTTACTAAACTTAGCGGGAAAAACAAATCCTTTGTCAAGAGTGAAGCTTTAAAATGTTTTTCCAGATGTAAATTTTCTGTTGTTATAAGGCAAAAGCAGTTCTGCTGTCGGCCAAATAACACAGGATTCTCAGTGCAGCAGACTGGTAATCAAATGCCTTCACACCTGTGCTGTCTCAGCCATCCCACTAATGTGTGTTCACACTTGTCACAGTCTAAGCCGCGGTTAGATTTATGATCAAGTAAACAGGCGCAGTCCTACGTTCTGAAGCCAGCCATGTCCGTATGTGCATTTGCTTCAAATGGGAATCCTGAGTTGTTTCAGAAGTCAGTCCTTTCCTGTCTACTTGGGATGTTTTGATGGTTTGCCAGGTTTTGGTGAATGGGTGAGTTATACCATGTGGAGAGCGGGCCCAGGTGGAAACAGTTAGAAATGCTCAACGGACATTCTCCCTCCCTGTGTCCACTCCCTCCTCTGCCTCTGCACCCAGAGGCCTAGGAACGATTTTAAGAATTTGCCCACTTGGCTCCCTACTTATCTAGGTGTACACACACACACATAAACATACACACACACACAGACACCCCACAAAGACGCACACATAGACACCCACATGCACAGACACACACACACGACACCCCACAAAGACGCACACATAGACACCCACATGCACAGACACACACACAGACACCCCACAGGCTCACACACAGACACACACACACGCACAGCCCAGCAAACATCAGGGAAGACGATGCTAAACAGACAAATGTACCAGATGATGGAACTTCACCCTTTAAGATACTAAACAGTCTTCTCTTTTTAAGCATTTCTTATGGAAATCTTTCTGAAACGTACTGTATACTTTCCTGTTTTCTTAAGCAGAACTGAGTATATTCAAGGTAATTTGGTTTTGCTATGATGTAATGGTTTCTGCCTCTCTGCTCTCAGGCTCCTGTATGTCCGCTGCCCCCTCCTGTAATTTGTGTGCAAGTAGGAACATTTGCCTATACCGAGCATGCCAGCCTGGGGCACGCTTCAGGCTGCGGGGTGGTTCATGTCTGTTCTGGGGTGCAGGCCCTAGACGTCCGCCTCTGGTCAGGTAACCTGGCTGGTCCATCAGAACCCTCTCCCCTAGGACAGGAGAACCCCATCATCAGGGTGGCGGGGGGCTCCCACGGCAGCTCCCCGAGAGCGGCGACAGCCGGACAGGGCTGTGCAGGCAGCGCCCTCGGGCACGTGAGCGCAGAGAGGCTAGAGGAGTCGCTCCCTCGGCTTTCCCGAGGCTTCCTCGCCTCACCTAACCTAGGAAGTGGCCTCTCGGGCGGCAGGCAGCTCCCTTGGGCAGCTCTTGCCAGGACCAGCCTCCGAGTGGGGGACCCCAAAGGGCATGGGGGCTGGTGGAGGGGCGTCCCCCAGGCTGAGTGCGGGGCCAGACCTGGTCACTGCGGGAACCGAAGGGCAGAGAAGGGGCCGGGGAGGCCATTGCTGCCCGTGGGTGACCAGGGCTGTGGGGTCTCCAGGAGCGGCCCCTTCCCCCCGACACTGGGCAGCTTTCAGAAGGTGAGCTGGCGAGGTGGGAGCCGATATCCTGCTGACCACAGCTGACCAAGGAATCGGGGCCTGCCCCGTGGGTCTGGGGGAGGAACGGGCCTGGGTTTGGGCATCTGAGCGGCAGGTGGACATCTCTCCCAGGGAGGGCCTGAAGTTTGCATTTCAATTCAAAGTAGGTCCTTAGAGACTGTGCTCCAGGGCCGCACCCCACCTCCTTCCAGCCGATTTGTATCTCTAGTAACTTCCGAGGAGGCTGAGTCCTGCCCCCGCTCCAGACCAGCTCCGTTCAGTCCCTGGACTGATGTTTGTTTGTGACTCAGGTGTGATTTGAGTTCTTGGAAGCCAGAGCACATGGCACTTTGGGGAAGAATCGGTAGGTAGAGAATTCCTGTTGGCAAGGGAGTGGCCCTGCCTGGCGGGGGAGCAGGAGGTGGCAGGAAGGCCGGTGCGGGCCTGGGAGACTCAGCAGGCTGACAGGGAGGTGGGGGGGCTCCAGCCTCTGAGCTGACCTGCAGCACATGGCCCTCGGCCCTCGGCTCTCGGGCAGGACAGATGGCTTCTCTTCGGCTCCTCATTTACTGCAGACTTAGAGGATTCACTGCTTTATTTTCAGTTGCCTTGGGAAAGTATCCATGATTAGCCATTCAGAGGAGTCTCAGACAGTAATCATTGTTCCTTTAAAAATCAATTATGCAATTTTAACCTCTTTGGCTTTTAACTGTTATTTGTGGCCTTGCATTTCCTCTCCAAACAAATAAACCTTATGGCATTTCCTCAGGAAATGTTACATCTAAAAATAGAATTAAGTATTTAAGCTTTCTGTCTTTATATAAAAGCATGTTGCACCAAAATTTAAAGGGGAAATCAGATACCAATGATAGCTGTGTTTGGAATGACTGAATGAGCACAGTTCTGGGATTTTGATGCAGGATGCCCTAATGGTTTCTATTTAAATTTTAAAAAATCATCAGTACAAGTAAAATGTATTTCCTAGGATGAACTTCCTTTCTGAGTATAAAATGGCATATGGACCAGCTCTGTCCTCCCCACAAGGGCCCCCCATTCCCTGTGCAGAGCCAGGAGTGCTGGGGAAGGGGGATCAGGGAAGGGGGAAGCCCCTGGGAAATTCTCCACGCTCCACGGAAGATCCTAAAAAGCAGCATTTAAGGTGCATGTTTCAGAATTTGATGGGATGGAACTTATGTCAGACCAAACTTGGTGGTGCCTCCTATGGTAACAATGACAGCCGTCACTCACAGGCATTAGATAGGGTTCCCCTCGTGGGCACAGGTGTCAGGTGTACCTGTTACAGACATGGGCACTTCCTCAGATGCTTCTGCTCTGTGACAACGTGGGGACCAACAGATCCTCCCCAACAGGAACTCTTCTCTGTGCTGGGGATTCGCCCATACCTCCTGTGTTTCACAAAGATAACTCACATCCCCGGACATACGCCGGGTGCCTTCACAGTGGACACCTCAGTGCTAGCCTGTGAAGGTGTCCAGTGCACCTGTCTTATTAGATGTATTAAATTTCCCAAACCTCTCTTCCACTTCAGGATCTGGAATCCCTCGACACCTACATACAGAGCACACTCTCTGCCCTCTACCCACCTTTTGAGGCCACGGCAGCCACGGTGCTCTGGCAGCTGTTCAGCGTGGCCGAGAAGCTCTACGGTGGGGACGGGCTGCGCTGCCTCACGGACTTCCTCATCCCAGCCAAGAGGGCCCTGCAGCACCTGCAGCGGGAGGCCTGTGTGAGTACCTCCTCGGGGATGGAGCCCGTGGGAGGCCCGCCCGTTCACTTTTGACTAGGGAGAAGAGACAGGCAGTGTTTTAATCTGGTAGCTGGAAAATATCTAATCTGAGCCGTAGGGATTTTAGATCCAGGGGAATATGCTGGTGAAGGAAGCAAAGGAGGATATGCTTCTGTGCATTTCAGACTAATCCAGGGTTTAAGCGGACATCATTCAAGTGAGCATTTGTTGTTTTCTTTCTGAAAGAAAGCAGGGTATTATTTAAAAGTAAAAATAAATTGTAGTCTCAGCCATTTTTTTTGTAGCGTTTAAACACATAACTGGGGAAACCGTCCCATTTTCCTCTATTCCATTGGGTCCTTTGGGCACTGGCTCAGCTTATTCCCTTTGGCTTCTGGCTCCACCTTTTCCTGGTTCCAAATAATTGGTGAAATAAGGCATATGCCCCAGAAACAGGGCTTCTCAACCTGCCAGTGAGCATGGAGCCCACTGTCTGCAGACTTGTCTCTGGTGCCCCAGGGAACTCTCACTCCAGTCTATGTACGAAGGGACTAAGTCCCCCTCCTGAGTAGTCATCTCAGAACATACGGGAGCAGTTCCAGTATATACAGACAGACCCTGCTGAATGAATCTCTTATGTGTTTTGTTTATTTGGAAGATATTTTTATTGTAGGTTATTTCTGCGGCAGTGTTAAAACTAATGACAGCCACGTTGCAGGTATGTTGCAGTGAACTGCAGAGATTCATTCTAGATCTTAAAAAGTAAGATCTTTATCAATCATCACCTTTTACTACTCCAGTCACATTGAATTAGGGCTTTTTGAAAAACTACCACTGGGCTACTTCGATTTATTAAACTCTTTGAATGTCTTTTAACTGAGTGTGGTAGAGAAATGACCATGGATATCTTAGATTTAATTCTTTGTTTGCAGTAGTCTGCCTAGAGGATATTTCCTTCATGATTATGTACCTTTGCACATCTAAAGGGTGTTGATTGATAGGGAAGAAGCAGAGAAATTTGCCTGTCAGGAGATAAAAGCAGCACACAGAGCCAAGCTGCTTTAAGTTGGATCTGAAAACACTTGCTCCCTTTCAAAGGCATGTCTTGAAAAGCTATTCTGAACTAATGTTTTGTCTTTCTTCTAATTTTCCTTTTCCTTCCACTTTAACAAGTCATCACCCTTCCCACTTCCAAACTGCTTATCTTCTGAAAAAGCCATATGAATAATATTACTCTTTAATATGGATGCATATTTATAGGTATTTAAAAAGCATAAAATGAAATTTAGGGACAACCTTACTGTTTTCATATTTATATTGCTTTTTACTTTTTAATTAAGAAATTAAAATTTGATCATCTATATGACATAGGAGAAAATGAACATATCTTGACAACTGTGAATATAAAAATATTTTAGTTAATGTAAATTCAATGCAGTTTTTATTCATTTACCAAGTATCATCGAAGTATGTGGCTTGGAGATCATTATTAATCATATTAATTTTAAGATAAGTTTCTATGTTAACATAAGAGTTCGATGACCACCATTTTCCCATCCCTCTGTAGGAACCAGAAATGCTTAAAATCACTCACTGACTTATTTGTAACTTTGTTTCATCACGGTTTGTGTCCAAAAAATGCTTGGAGAAGTTTAAAGAAAAGTAATCAGAAAGATATAAAACAGAATGTTTCTGCAAGGGGGGAAAGCAGGGGCAAGGGATTAGAACTTAAAAAATGAAATCAAATGGAAATCAGAAAAGGAGAAGGGAATAAACAAGATAAAAACATGGAAAAAAAAAGTACAACATATATAATAACAGGTTGAAAATGGCAGGCCAGCAAAATTCTAACCAAGGATAATGGATGTAGCGATGTTCACAACAAACTAAATATAGTAAAAGGCAAATGCATTGATAGGGCTAAAGAGGACCATTCGATAATAGTACTGCTAACAACCAGGAAGCTATAACAATCTGTAAACTCCTAACAACATAGCCTGAAAATGCTTGAAGCAGAAACTGAGGGAATTACAAGTGGGAGATTTCACCTCCCTCCAAAGCAAACAGGAAAAGCAGGCCACTTACATATTACTTAAGATAAACATCTGAACACGATATCTCTCTCTGCTAATGGGCATGCGTGGAGTGCTGAGCCCAACAATTTTAGAATACATATAGTTCCCAAGCATAAATGGAACCTTCTCCAAACTTAACCAATATCTGATAAAATTCTAGCCAAGTTTTACCATTAGAAGATATACATTTATCTCAAGAATGTATACAATTAGAGAATATTAAAGAACATACATTCTTAAGCATTCATATACATTTACCAAATTTGACCAGAATTGACCATTAGCAATAACATGTTAACAAATACCAAAGAATTGATATCTTAAGACCACAAAGCAATAAAACTAGAAATCAAGTTTTTAAAAGACACCCTTCTATTTGGAAATTTATACATGTACTCCTAACAGAGAACCACAAAGGAAACTGGCAAAACAGTTAGAGCTGATGAACAGGTGAGCCCTATTTCCAATTAGGGTGTAGAAGTGTATGAAAGACTTTACTCTTGCCAAAACAACAAGAAATTCTGATACAAACCAAACAAGTACACCTTCCTCTAAAGCCGTCCAAGAGCTGTGGGTACACAAAGAGCTAAAAGAACTTAACTGTGGAGTGACAGTGCCTTCCTAAGTGAGCAAAGAGCAGAAGACACTTCCATCCCTGGGGCTAGTCACCGAGGTTTCAGGGAGGATGGATGAGGAGCTGCCAGAGAAAGACCATCTCTGCTCAGACTAGCAGGAACCGGACTTCAGAAACCTCAGGGCTGGAATATCAGATTGGAATCTGGAGGAGCCACAAACGTAATGATAATCCTCTCTACTAATCCTAGAAATTCTCTAACAGAATAAGTGGAGACTGATGGGTGGGAACAGAAAGCAAAATATATCAAAATCTTAAAATCACACAGTTTCAAAGTGTTGTGATTTCCAACTCTCATGGTCTCATGGTCTCACAGTCTTAAAATTTTTGTCTCATAGTTTTAACATGTCCCAGTTCAGAAGTCCAGCAGCGGTTGGTACCAGGCCTCCCTGGATGGAGAGTTGTGAACCCAGCCATTGGAGCACTTGAAACAGTTGGTAAACCGAAATTTATGAAAGTTGAACCAAGCCTCAACCAATGTAAATTTTATAAGCTATTCTTGGTGGCCAAGAGAGTCGGGGGCTGAGCTGAAAAGTGAAGAGATATCTCACTGGACTCCTGGAGAGTTTAAAGCCACAACCCACCCCAAGCTTGCTCTGTTTCTAAGTGCTTTAAACTGATAAATGCTTCATCCTAGCTGTCTAACAGGGTAAAGAGCATTTCCTCCTTTTAAAAAATTATCTGCTTTAGGCAAAAGCTCAGGCATAAAATTTAAAAATTACAAGACATGCAAAGGCACCAGATTATCAACCCATAAAAAGGAGAAAAAATTGTCAATAGAAAGAGACTCACAGACTAGCCAGGTTTGGAATTATAAGGCCGACTTTTTAAAAACTATGATAAACATATTAAATAATCTACAAGTAAATATGGATGAAGTGGATGAAGAATTTCAGGAACGATTTGGAAACTGTAAAATGAGAACAAAGTGGAAATCTTAGAACTAAAAATACTGTATACGTGATTTGAAGACATGCCAGAAGAAATGAAGCAGACGGAAGCACAGAGAGGAGAGAGAGGAGGGAAAAAGGTGAGCAAGCTTCAGTAACTTATGGGAGTGTCAAGTCAGGCATATGTGCAATCGGATTCCCAGAAGGGAAGGAGTGAGAAAATAGGGCCGAAAAAAATATTTAAAGAAATATTGTTGGATAATGTAACAATTTGTTAAAAAACACAGATCTAACACATAGATCCAGGAAGCTCATCAAACCCGGAGCAGGATAAATACCAACAGAACAACACTTAGACACATTGTAATTAAATGCTGAAAACCCATCATAAAGGGGAAATCTTAACATACAGGGGCAGCAATAAGAATGATGGTGGCTTTTTATCGGAAGCATTGGACTTCAGAAGACAATGGAAAAATATCTTTAAAAAGTTAAAGGAAGAAAAGTCAACCTAAAATTCTATATACAGCAAAAAATATCTTTCAACAGGAAGATAAAATAATGACATTTCCAGATAAATAAAAGAGTAGACTAGCACAGATGCTATGCAAGAAATGCTAAAGGGAGGTCTAGAGTCTGAAGGGATCTGGTACCAGGTAGAAGCTCAGATCAACAGAAGAATGAAGAGCGCAAAGAAAGGCTAAATTTGTAAGTGTGAATTTCTTTTAAAAATTAGTGACCACTTAAAGCAATATATTGTGGGATTTATAACAAATGTAGCAATAAGACATATGACAACAAAAGCATAAACTGTGGAAGGGAGTAAATCGAATTATAGCATCTAGCATTATAGCTTTATAACGCTAAAATTTTACATTTGAAATTATAGCTTTAGCATTTCTTGCATAGCATCTGTGCTAGTCTACTCTTTTATTTATCTGGAAATGTCATTATTTTACCTTACTGCTGTAAGGTTGTTACATTGTTTTAAAATAATATATTGCTTTAAGATAGACTGTGATAAGTTAAAGATGCATATTGTAATATTGAGAGCAACCACTAAAAATAAGACAGATAGGTATAACTAAAAATTCAATAGAGGAAATAAATGGAATCTAAAAAATAGAAGAGGAGATAAAAGGAAGAACAAAGGAACAAAGATAGGGCAAATAGAAATTTTATGCCAAGATGATAGATTTAATCCAGCCATGTCAATAATTATATTAAATGTCATTAAGTGAATTTAACATTCCAAGTAAAATACAGAGATTGTCAGACTGGAAAAAAGGCAGGACCAACTAAATGCTGGTTATAAGAATTGCCCTTTAAATGCAAAGACAATCCAAAGACTGAAAGTAAAAGAATCAAAACAGATATACCATGTGGTCTGAGAAACGCAAAGCAAATGACAAGACACAAGTTTTTGCTTACTAATGAGCAGAAAAATAGACAGGTTAGTATTCAGAGCAGAGAGAGTTCAGGACGATAGACAAGGTGATGCTTTTCTCATTGTGGTGAAAATTGTAATGACCTCTCTGGAAAGCAGTTGTTTTAATATGTATGCAGAATCTTCAAATTGTCATGCACAGTTTGACTCAGAAAGTTTAGCCACAGCAAGTGACCTAAAATGCAAGTCCAGATTCATTCCCAATAATATGTGTTGCAGTGTTACTTATAATAGTAAAAAACAGGTATACATATTAGGAGGAAGGTTAAATCAATAATGTATAAATATACACAGATTAAAATGTTTTAAAGAAATGTTTTTAAATGAGGTAATGATTGTGATATAATATTAAGCCAAAAAGAGGTTGTAAGTTTGTTTTATATCTGTGTTTTTTAACGTACATTTTAAAAACAAGCACAAGGGACTTCCCTGGTGGCACAGTGGTTAAGAATCTGCCTGCCAATGCAGGGGACACGGGTTCGATCCCTGGTCTGGGAAGATCCCACATGCCGCGGAGCAACTAAGCCTGTGCACCACAACTACTGAGCCTGCGCTCTAGAGCCTGTGAGCCACAACTACTGAGCCCACGTGCCACAACTACTGAAGCCCACGTGCCTAGAGCCCATGCTCCGCAACAAGAGAAGCCACCACAACGAGAAGTCTGCTCGCCGCAACTAGAGAAGGCCCACACGCGGCAAGGAAGACCCAACGCAGCCAAAAATAAATAAATTTATAAAAACTAACTAAATAAATAAAAACAAGCACAAGAGGCCATGCAGTGACCTTAGCATGTTGTGCTGTTGAAGGCCTGTGAGTGTGGATACAGGGCAGTTCTGCTTGTTCTTCTTTCTTCACTTTGGAAACATCCCCTAATTAGCAAAATAGAAAGGAAACCTTAAAAAGTTGGAGATAAGAGGTGATGTTCTAGTCTATGGCAGCTTTAACTGACTGCTCAGGACCCGGGTGTTTCAGCCCTGGCTGAAACATACAGACACTGACGAGGCAGCAAGTTGCGTGTGGCAGCCAGACTCCATGCACAGAGCTCAGGCCAGGGACACGTTGAAGAACACCTAGTCACGATCTGGGAAGCTGGTCAGTCTTCTTGAAATATGAACAAATATGTTCAGGTGCTTCTGGTGCCTGGTAATATGTTGTTGAGTGGACCACCTGGGGACCATCCTCTGCCACAGGGTCGGGGAGACAGGACCCCAACAGTCAGATAGTTGGGACAGTGTTCCACGGACACACGCAGAGGGAAGCTTGTCCCCCTGTGCCCAATCAGGCCCAGGAAGGTCGCCTGTCCCCTTGCCCAGGACAGCCTGGACAGTGGTTGGTCTGCACGGGGCAACAGTATGTGAAGTTGTCAAGGACCCAGGGAAGCTCAGCTGTAGTTTTCACATTTAATCCACAGCCAGGTCCCTGTTCTGGCTTTTCCAAGGGACGAGAAAAGTTTTGTTTTGTTTTGTTTTTAGTCACCCAAGCAGGAAAGGAATGCTGAGATTTTTGGAATATTGTTAATAACTGATATGATGCGTCTATGATGATTGAAAACCTGCTATGATCTTGTGACATGCAGGTTCCTGAACCGCTTTGTGAAAGCTCATTATAAAGAAAGACTCTGTACTTGCTTTTAGCAGCTGAACTGTAGCTCTTAAACAGTGAAGCCCACCCACCTCCTTTTGAATAAAAAAGCTTTGGTTCTAACACCTCTTCCTTGAAACACCTCAAACAACCTTTTTTTGTTTTGTTTTGGGGTTTGTTTTGGTTTTTTTTTTTTTGGCTGCACCGCCCGGCTTGTGGGATCTTAGTTCCCTGATCAGGAACTGAACCTGGGCCCTTGGCAGTGAGAGCATGGAGCCCTAACCACTGGACCGCCAGGGAATTCCCTCAAACAACCATTTAGAGAAGGTGTTGAAATGAGAGAAAGAAAGCTCCTTTTCAACCTGGAGTTTTCTCAGAACTGGAACTACTCAGAACATGACTATATTTATAGCATCTGTTGAATTTGGATTCCAGAGGAGTAGAAAGATTTACAATCAAAACTGTAGAGAGTTTGCCTTTCAGAACTGTGGTGGGTACGTGTCCGCTAACGGTGAGTGCAAAAAAATTTGCACTGTCTGTTAAATGTTTTTTTTAAATCTCGCAGTAACTAAGGCAAAAATAGGACCACAATTCATAGAAAGAGCAAAAGTACATGAGAATTTACAGAAAACAAGCATCAGAAAACTGTTGGCTTCGCAATCACGTGATGTGAATTAAAACAACAATATTCCACAGCATACGTGTTAATTTAGGAAACAGTTTCTTGATGTAAAGCCTTACGCTGCTAATCAGCGGGCACGGTGATACCTTACTGTGATACCCTACTGCTGACAGTATGTCTCTTGATGACAAATTGGTCATATTGTCAAGAATCATAAAAGACATTCATAGCCTTTGATCCTGTAATCCTAATCCCGGAAAATGATAATTTAAAAGAAGAAGAATATCATGAAAATGATATCATGAACACGTTCCTTGCATTTTTGATTTACAATAGAAATCCATAGAAGCACTGTCGATTCTGACAATAGAGGATCCTTAAGTAGCCATCAAGATGGCAACTGAGTAACAGAAGTGCTCGCTTAGGGTGACTGCTGACAAGAATACCAAATTCTGTCTACATTACTATTGCAGTTTAAATAACTAATAATAAACAGTGGATAAGGGCACAGAAAAGTTAAAAGTCTCTAGAGGTATATTAGGATGAGATTCTTTCTTCTTTTTCATTTTCTGTATTATTTAATTAGGGGTTGTGCAGTAAGTCAGTGCTGGAGTAGGGAAAGCTGCAAAAAAAATGCTGGAACTAAACCCAAACAGTAGAATGTGATCCCGTTTCAGAACCTGTATCTGCAGCTCTGGCATGTGGGCGTCCCACTGCTGTTCCCTAACAGCCTGACACCCTCACACCCCACGGAGACACTGGCTCATCCATCCTGAAGTCGAAACCTTTTTTCTAGAGCAAGTTCTTCTCAAAGAGGTGGTTAAGGACTCACCCCATAATCGACAGCTTGGTTGCAAACTCCAGTGACCCCTTCAAATAAGTAGAAAGGACGGCTGCTGTGGGTGGGAGCTTGCGTGACGTGGCTGCCCTAGATCAGTGCCCTCTCACCGTGGTCCCCACCCTGCAGTTCCAGAGGCCGTGCTCTGCCTGCGGGCTGCCCGTGGGTGCCGTGAGCTTAGACCAAGGGCTGCAGGGGTGAGAGGGTGAAAGCCCAGCCCCTGCCCAGGTGGGGCCGACCCCTGGGAGTGGCTCAGCCCACAGCCCCTGGGGTTGAGCCTGTGCCTGGGGTGGCTCCCCGCCCCCAGCTGTCCACCTCCCCCAGCCACCCAGGAAGAGCTGTACAAACGCGTTTCTAACTGCCCTGTCTTCAGTCCTGATCCCTTGGGTGTTCTGAGGTGCTGGGAGCCCCAGTCGCCCACCCTCCTGCTGGACAGAGACCAGAGACTCTGACAGGTTCCATGTCAGCCGCTAATCTCCCTCCATCGCTCTCGTCCCAGGCCAGGTACGCGGGCCTCCTCTTCCTGCACGAAGGCTGGCCGCTGTGCATCCGCGAGAAGGTGGTAGTGCAGCTGGCGCCCCTGCGCGGAGTCAGCCTCAGGCCTGGGGACTTCTACCTGCAGATCACTGTGGCGGCGGGGAGGCAGCCCGCCAGACTGGTCTTGAAACGCCTCTCCCGGCTTGGGCAAGGCTCGGAGGAAGTCGCTGTCCCTGAGACCATGTACGGCTGTGTCTTCACGGGACAGTTCCTGGAACTGGTGAACGGGGAGCAGAGCAGTGTCCCCTTGCAAAACTGCTTGCTGACCTCGGGCTCGGCGGTCTACCGCACCCCCTGGAACAACGTCACAGACCCTGTCTTTGTCGCCACCACCGGAACCAACCTGCGCAGCTGCCCCAGCCGTCCTGGGCCTCAGCAGCCGCCACCCGGCAGCACCTCGGAGGCTGCAGCCCCGGCACCAACCGCGGCCAGCCCCGCTCCCCAGGGAGGCACGCCTTCCAAGCACACCCCAACCCTGCCCCACTGCGCCGGGCATCCCAGCAGTGACCAGCCCCGCCGTCTTCCTTCCCCAGGAAGGGCTGAGTGCGAAAGCCCCAGGACCCTATCCGGGAGTCCCAGTGGAGGCCTCACGGGGGTTGGCCCCTCAGAGCAGGACCCCTGGGAGTGTCCTGAGAGCCCTGAAGGACCAGGAGGGAGGCTGGACCCCACGGACAGCAAGGACGGCTCCAAGGCCCTCGCCTGCCACGCAGAGGGGGGCAGCCCGAGCTCCAGGAGGCAGCCGCCCAGGGCCCCAGCCAGTGTGGAGGCCAGGCGCTGGTTCAGGAAGTCCTACATGGAGGCCCTGCGGAACCCTATGCCCCTGGGCTCCAGCTCTGAGGACTCCATCGGGGACGAGGCCTGTGGCTCCCAGACCCACGGCCGCAGGGCCTGGGGGGCCAGGGCAGCGGCCAATCTCACCCAGAAAGAGATCCCTGGCCCTGGGGGAGACCCCCAGGAGATCCCGAGTCAAGAGAGTGGTCCAGGAGCTGCAGGGAGAACCCTTCCCAGGAGGTCTCGATCCTGGGATAGGTCCCTCAGAAGCTCCCGAGGTGACACCCGGCGGGCCTCCCAGCACTTAGCCAGCACCAGGCCCAGGGGTCTCCTGGGAGGACAAGCGGTGGGGACCAGAACCACAGGCTCCAGCTGTCCAGGCATGGTGGAGAGTCCCAGCTGCACAGGAGAGGAAGGTAAATGTCCACCCCTGCTGCCCCCACCCTCCCCTCCCCTAACACTGCCCTCCCAACACTCCCCTCCCCCACACTCCACTCCCCCCACACTCCCCTCCCCCACACACTCCTCCCAACACTCCCCTCCCCCCATACTCCCCTCTCCCCACCCTCTCCTCCCCCCACCCTCCCCTCCCCCAACACTCCCCTCCCCACACTCCCCTCCCCCAACACTCCCCTCCCCCGCACACTCCTCACCCCCACACTCCCCTCCCCCACCCTCCCCTCCCCTAACACTCCCCTCCCCCACCCTCCCCTCCCCTAACACTCCCCTCCCCACACTCCCCTCCCCCCACACTCCCCTCCCCCACTCTCCTCCCCCCACAGTCCCCTCCCACACACACTCCTCCCCTCAACACTCCCCTCCCCCATACTCCCCTCTCCTCCCCCCATCCTCCCCTCCCCTAACACTCCCCTCCCCACACTCCCCTCCCCCAACACTCCCCTCCCCTCCCCCATACTCCCCTCTCCCCACCCTCTCCTCCCCCACCCTCCCCTCCCCTAACACTCCCCTCCCCCACACTCCCCTCCCCACACTCCCCTCCCCCAACACTCCCTCCCCCACGCTCCCCTCCCCCCCACCCTCCCCTCCTCCTCCTCCTCCCCTCTCCCACCTGTGACAATTGGTCTGGTCACTTGATTCAGTAGAAGCCTGTCTCCATGTCCATATCAACTGTTGAAAATGTTTACATGTATTCATTTCCGGGGCTGCCACAGCAAAGTACCACAGACTTCATGGCTCCGAACAACAGAAAATTATCCACACATTTCTGGTCCTAAAGTCCAAGATCAAGGTGTCCCAGGGTCCCACTCCCTCCAGAGGCTCCAGGGGAGGGTCCTTCCTGCCTCTTCTGGCTACTGGAGCCCCAGGCATCCCTTGGCCAAATTCACTGCCCTTCACCCTGTGTCTCACTGTGTCTCCAGCCTCCCTCTCCTTTCTCTTGTAAAGACACCTATCATTCAATTTAGGGCCCACCGTAAACTTCACTAGTTCACTTCTGCAAAGAGCCTTTTCCAAATAATGTCACATTTGTGTGAGAGTGAAGCTTCCATCTCTGAGGTGATGTGTGAGAGTGAAGCCCCCCTCTCTGAGGTGATGTGTGAGGGTGAAACCCCCCCTCTCTGAGGTGATGTGTGAGGGTGAAACCCCCCCTCTCTGAGGTGAATCTGGAGGGAAGGCCCCGTTCTCTCTTGTGACAAGTGACTCGAGGACCCATCTCTGAGGAGATGTGTGAGGGCGAAGCCTTTCTCGTTGAAGGGGTGTGTTTGGACGAGGACCCCCTCCCAGAGTTGATGCTGGAGGATGAGGCCCCCCTCGCAGAGGTGATACGTGCGTGGAGATCCCCTTTCTCAAGAGGTGTGTGAGGCGAGGAAGCTCTCTCTGAGGCACGTATCTGGCCAGGCCCCCACACTGAGGAGATGCGTGAGGGTGAAGCCTCCCTCTGTGGAGAGGTGTGTGAGGCAGCGACCACCTCTCTGAGGTGATGCTTGAGGTCGAGGCTCCTCTCACTGAGGGGATGCGTGAGGGTGAGGCCTCCTCTCTGAGTTGATGTGTGAAGCAAGGACGCTTTCTCTGAGGGGACGAGTGAAAGCGAGGCCCCCTTCTGACATGATGGGTGAGGGAGAATCCCTTTTTCTGCGCAGCGTGGAGGGTAAGGACTCCCTCTCTGAGGTGATGTATGAGATCGAGGCCTCATTCTCTGGGGTGATGCAGAAGGTTGAGGTCACAATCCGTGACGTTATTCAGTATAAACTGTTTCTCCCTTGGGTGTTTTCTGGTTGTCAGGATCTGAGAACCTGTTTATTTATGTGATTTATTCATTACTCCTCAGGAAAAGCCTGACCTGCAGATGTGCTCACTGACCTTTCCCACCAGAAATGGGACAAGTTCACAGGTCTCCTGTTTTCTCCTTGCATTTGTAGCTGCCTTCAAACCAGAGAAATGCATTATCTTTGACCAGGTCTCTTTCCTTTGTGCAGCTGGCGTCTGTGCAGAGGGCAGCAGCTTCCGAGGAAGCAGCCCCATCCGGTGTTCAGACCTGCTTGCTGAGCCGCTGTGCCCCGAGGGTGAAGGGTGGACACCTGGCCCAGGAGACCTGCCCAGCCAGGCGCCCAGGCAGGAGCTGGAAATCGACCAGGAGCTACTGCAGTCCGGGGTGGTCACCCTCCCAGGTGAGCACGGCTGTCTTGCTGACAAAATACCGCGGGCCAGCAGCTCATGAACACCAGAGCTTTACTTCTCACAGTCCTGGGGGCTGGATGTCCACGCTCAAGGTGCAGCATGGCGGGTGCTGGTGAGGCCCCTCCTGGTTCATAGTCAGCACCTTTTCACCGTGTCCGCACGTGGCAGGTGGGCCAGGGGTCTCTCTTTTATAAGGGCATTAAGCCCATTCATGTGGGCTCCACCCTCAGGACCAAAACCCCTCCCAAAGGTCTCACTTCCAAATTCCATCAAATCAGGCATTAAGATTTCAACATCTCAGTTCGGGTGGTTACGAACAGTCAGAGCATGGCGATGGCCCTCACCCTCCCAGGTGAGCTTGGCTGTCATCCGCCCAGGTGAACACCAGGCTCTGCCCTCCCAACAGATCTCGCATCTAAGCCAATAACTCAAATAGTGTTTGCAGGTCCTGGCTCCATACTCCTCGAGCTTGAAGCCGCGGGTGTCCCTAGGGGCGCCACCCCCTTTCACGATGGCCCCTTGTTAGTTCACAGCCTCCTGGGACCTTCCTGGGTGGAACCTGAAATTGCCCACATACTCACAGAGGGCAGAGAGAGACCGAAGAAAGAGGCCACACTCCACATTGGCAGGTGGCAGGTAACTTATATACCAGGCTTGTATAGGGCGGCCTCAAGATTTCCACCCCGCCCGCCAGAATCTTAAAGTTTACCTGGAGGCCTTAACTGGGCTCAGTCACGTTACTCTCCGGTCGGTCTCAATGCCACACCATTATCTCAAAGGTGCGTCTTTAGGCAGGTTCTGGGAGCGAGGAGGGCAGAGGAGCACAGGGGCCTGGGTCCAGCTCAGGGGTCAACTAGCGGTCACATCCTCTCAATGACCTCTTCCAACACCTCTTTTTCTGCAGGAACCCGAGACCGTCAGGGAAGAGCGGTGGTGCAGGTCTGTACAAGGGGCCCACTCTGGTCCAGCGAACACACGTCCAGTGCTGAGCTAACCCGTCTGCTGAAGTACCTCCACACCATCCCCAGGTGGGACTGAGCCCGCCTCCAGTTTTCAGACCCTTTGAGGATAAAGCCCACTGAGGTGTAATCTCGGGTGGCTCCTGGGCTCTGCTGTCTGGCGCGTCACTGCTGCAGGTCCCGTCTCCCACCTCCCCCTCTTTCCGGGCCCTCCTGCCCGGGCTCTCACGTGCCGTCCCCCACGCACCCCTTCCCTCCCGTGCGCCTGGACGCCTCTCCTCTGAATGCAGGCCTGAATTCTGCATTGCTCTTCATTGCTCAATACTTGCTTTAAGCATTATTTATCTCATGTTTTCTGCTCCACCTCTTTCTAAAAAAGATTTGAAGTGACCTTGAGTAAAGACACGAGCTGATACAAACAGAATGTTTAGTATAACCAGGTGAAGAAATCATACAAATAGGAGGTACCTGGTACCAGAAAGCAGAGAAGACTGACTGCTACTAGGCCTTGTGTCATCGCTGGGCCTCCGGGCAGCCAGCAGCACATGTGCCAGGAAGAAAGTGCACCAGCCCCTCCAGAGCCGCATCTTCCTGGTATGGAATTCCAGGGGACCTTGCCTCCTGCGCCCCACGCAAGGAAGCAGACATGCTTGGGTGACCCTCTCCAGGGCTCTCCATGGACCAAGGACAGAGATGGGGGTGGACGGAGAACCGGAGTCAAGGACGGTTAAAGCGCATTGTTTGGGGCCCCTCCCTCCCATCAGGTGCAGACAGGCTTTGGGCTCCCTCACGGCCATCAGACCAAGAGCCTCCACGGTGCTGGGTGGACGCAGCCCCAGGGCTCAGTCCTAAGGACAACGACCCAGGTTTGAATCCCGGCCCCGAATCCCAGCCCTGCCCTTGGCTGGAGTCGGTAGTGTGCCGTGATGAAGGGATGTCTCATGGGTGTGCTAGAGGGGCTAGAAATAATCTCTGTGCAGTCCCTAGGGTGAAGTCACGTGACCTCATGTGAGCGCATGCTGGGTGACTCACCGCCACGTGTGAGCGCGTGTGGGAACACGCTACCTGGTGTGCCCTCGCGTGACATGGGAGCGGTCCCTGGTACAGGATCACCTGTGACCTCATGCTCGTTTGTGGAGTATTGACTTTCTGTTGACATTTTTTCTAAGTGGCACGGGTACAGTCAGTGTGGGAACACATAGGCAGGAAAGGACTTAAAAGTACTGCATTCCCCCAGGCTCCTTCGCAGAGCGAGGCTCCCAGTTATTTGCAGGGCCTACTTTCACTGCCCGGAGCCTAGGATTTCAAACTTATCTTTCAGCACAGATTTCAAAATATAATGAAACGACTCTGAAAAAAATTAGTTTCATCCTTGCACTAGTTCATACTCTATACGCCTCAGGTAAACACCTTCAAAGCCCTAGAATAATGACATTTTCTGTTTACCAGAAGCTTTCCTTTGACCACTGCAGGGAGGTCCTAATTGACCAGGGCCCCCCACTGCTGTGGAGTCTGTGGGACCGGGGCTGAGCTGGATGTCCAGACCCCTGCTTCTTCCACTTTGCCGCAGGCGGTGCAGACAGCCCGCCGCTGCTCACCGGCTCATGAAGACCTGGGAGGAAAATGTTTCTGAAGACTTAGAGGAACTTGTTCTGGAGCCCGAAGGTGTGGCTGGTTATTCCCCCACAAGGGCTGTAGCTGTGAGCGTCCTGATGGAGAGCGGCACCGGGAGAAGCCACATGCCCTCAGCTCTTGGAAAGGGGCGCCTGAGATGCCGCATCTTTGGGAGGAGCGCCCGGGAGAGTCTCATCATCGGTTCCCGCGGGCGTGTTACAAGGAGCCCCGCGTTCCTATGAGTTTGCCTCGTGAAAGGACTGCCATCAAACTCTTAGATACACAGAACCTTAAACTCGGAAAGGATCTTGGCTGTCGTCCATGCACCCTCCTGCGCCATACAGGAATCCACCCCATCCATCCTGCCATCCACACTTACCTGGGAATACAAAAGGGAACAGCAGAAGTTCCTGCCCTGATGGAGACACACACGTGAACCGGAATTATCGCAGCTCCCAGGGTGAGACAAGCCCACAGTGCCGAAAGGGACTTCCCAGACATACTGTGCCCTGGAGGGGGGAGAGGGTTTGCAGACAAGAGGGGGAGCAAGGGCACACACAAGGCCTGGAGCAGTCGGGCGCTTTCTGAGGACAGAAGACGCTGTGAAGACAGCAGGCCCCCCCGGGCCGAAGACCATGGCGTGTGGCAGGCCGAGCGGCCGGCAGCTTCAGGAAGACAGTTCTGAGGCTTCCGCAGAAATGCAGACCCAGACATCCAGGGCAGGTCTGCACAGCGGCCTGGGGTGGACCAGGGACCCCAAGGGGCCAGACGGGGGGCCTGGAGGCCGCCGGCCGGTGGGAGTGAGGGCGAAGCAGAGGAGTCAAGGGGTCCAGAGCAGGGGCAGGCAGAAGAGGAGCGGATCTGGTCTGGGGTTCCAGTTGGCACCAATGTGGATGCAGGAATGAGCAAAGGGATCTGTCTCAGCCGCTCAGGACCAGGGCCCAGCAGCCGTCTGACCCCGGGAGCAGCCCCCAGGAAGGGCGGGGCTGTCCTGCCAGCTGCCAAGTGGGTGACGTCGTAGAGGAGCGCGTGTGAGTCACTGAGCACGACCGCCCCTGTGGTCCTGGTGCGGCCACTTGCTGGGCTCTGGGGCCGTGATTGATTTGGCAGATGATGGGAAGCCCCAGGGCCGGGGGCGCCAGGGAAGGGAGGCCCACGACGACAGAGCGACATCCAGCCGTCCCTGCTGGAGGCCGCCGGCCTGACCAGCAGGGTGGACACGAGACCCTCCGAGGAAAGGGAGCATCTCGCCCAGCTCGTGGCAGCACTGACCAGGACCCGTGTGGCCAAGCAGGTGGGCACCGAGAAGTCCCTGAGCAGAGACATAGCGTCCACCTGCCTGCTCCCACCTGGGCCTCGAGGAGCAGGCAGCACCGGGCGCGTCAGCTTGGGCTCCACAGCCCCACTTCTGTCCTCGTACCTGGCCTCCCCCAGGAAACACCCTTTAAAATGTTCTTTAGCAGTTGTACCCCAAATTGAGCACACCTGACTGGGGGGCGAACGGGAACATGGCACTAAAACCGTGCAGCTCTGCCAGCCTTGTGTAAGCCGGCGTCGGTCCCGGGCTCAGTGTGGCTGCATGTGCATCTAGAGACCAGCGTCCAGACAGGCAGCTGAGTTAGAATACTCGCTGACCCCGGAAGCTACAGCGGAAGGCGGTTCCCAGGGACACTGAAAGCTCTGAAGAGTGAACGTACCGACTTGTCCCGGCCTGTTATTCTTTCCTGTTGAATCTGGAACCGAAGCTTCTGATCACACGCACAATACAGACAACGGGGTTTTCCAAAGCACGTGGCGAGATTTTTAGTTTCAGGGGGTGCTCTGCAGTCCTGCATCGACCCCAACAGACGAACTAGTCCAAAGACTCCCAGGAGCCTCTGGCTCCTGGATGAAGGCCCTGCTTCACCCTCCCGGAGCTGCAGCTGGGTGGGTGTCGGCGGGCAGGAGAGAGGAAGCAGACCTCCCCACCACTGGCCCACCACAGTGAGTCCCGGTTGCCCCACCTCCAACTGAGAAGCCGCTGATTCCTCAGGAAGCGGAAGGTCGACGTGTGTCAAGTCAAGAGTCCCGAACTCGTAGAGCCAAGAGCATCTGGGTGGGGACGCGTCTCATGGAGAGACAGGGAAACTCGTTCTGGACGAGATTTAACACCTCCTGTCTTTCTTTCTCCAGGAAGGAGGTGCGGGAGCTGGGGCTGGTCATCCTGGTGGACGCACGCAAGAGCCTGGCCGCCCCCGCCCTCTCCCGGGCCCTGGCAGCCCTGCAGGTGAGCAGGTGGGTCCTGTCCTGGGGCTCCGAGCTTCTCCAGGCGCAGGGGGTCAGCAGCCGCCGCCTCCCTCGTGTGAATCTGGAGACGTGGGGAGGGGCCTGAGCTTAGAGGTGCAAGGAACAGAGCAAGTTCCTGCTCCTGCCCCCTCCCAGTCTCGCTGCAGACCTTCAACTCCAGCTGGCCAGGGTCAGCCGTGCAGACGTTCTGGTTTGTGCTCTGACTCAGCAGGAACGGTGATGACGTCCCTTCACAGCGTATCCGTGTCTACTGTCCGACTAAATCCGGGCGCAGGGTAGATAGTCACCCTCCCAGACAGGAATGGAGGCCTGCAGGGGCGGCCGCCACTCACGGTGGGGTGTGGGCCCTGGACCTTGGGTGGCCAGGAGTCCTGGAGCCCTCTGGGACGGGGTCAAGGCCAGTGGTCTAGCGGTGGCCTCAGGAAGCCCCAAGCCTGGGTTCCAGGTCATGAGTAGAATCCAGGGAGTCCCTGGAACGGAGAGAGGCACCACTGGATGTTTCAGGGACCCAGGGCCAGACGGGAGCCTGAGAACATTCAGTGTCCCTCAGACGTGTGTACACAGGGCTCCTGTGTGCCAAGCGCCGTGCTGGGGTCCGGGCTCTCAGGCACCTGGAAGCCTCCACCAGCTCCCTGAGCTAAAACCGTTTCCTCTGTTCCATCTCTAACGGTGCAGCACTGGCCGCTGTTCTCACCCAGGCGCCTACATTTTAGGGACGCCAAACAGAAATTCTTTCAAGGAAAGATTTAGTGACTGAGGTTGGAGCAAGTCTGATAGCTGGAGAGCAGGGTCTGGGGAAAGGAAAGAGGGACCCAGCAGACAGGCTCTGCGCGGGGCGGGGGCTGGGGGAGGCCAGGCCGGAGAGGCTTGGGGAGAGGATCCAAACTTCCAGGCGAGAGGAGAGGCGGGCACACCGTGCTGCATGCCATGCCGCGAGCTGTACCGCGTGTGTGTTGTGTGCGGGACGGAGCAGAGCAGGGCCAGACAGCCAGGAAGACGCAGATGCACGTCTGCACACTCTGCGGGCGTTTCCTAAAGCGGGAGGACTGGGGCAGCTCTGCTCCTGTGGCATCCGATGGGAACGTGAATATCAGCAACCATGAAGAGCCCATGGAAAATCAGGGGTCCAGCCTCAGGCAGAGATGAGTGAGCCCTTCGCAGAAAGTCTGCCGCGCTTCCCCACCCTAGCTGTTGACCTGAGTTCTAGGCAGATCGGACCTGGCCACTTACCGGTTTCCCCAGCATTTCTTTTTGTACAGACTTCCCTTAAATCCTGGGCCACTCAGGTCCCATGGGGGAGACAGACCTGAGAGAGGTGGTCCCTGACCACCCACGCAACTCCCAGAGCAGAAGCTAGGAGCTGGGAAAAACGTCAGCTACATCTGGGACTTTTTATCACACGCGAAGAGTCTAAGGAGCTTCATGATGGGGTTACGAGAGGAAATCGAATTCTTTTCCATGTCTGGACATAACTATTCCACAAAGCTGGCTTTCAGACTGCCCTGAGGGCCTTGCACAGAAAGCTGGCCTGCAGACCCCTGCCCTGTTTTTGGCTCAGCTGACAGCAAGATTTCTGATCCAAATGAGAGGAATGGAAATGAGCTGGAATTTAAGGATCATGTGTCCATTTTCAATTTAAGTTTTGAGGGATGTATAAAAGTAGTTAAATATTTTTACAAAGGGCAAAAAATTTCAGCTGTTCTTCATATCTACCTCAAGTAAGTATACTTCAAATTTGTCAAATTATTAAGGTTCAGATACCATAGAAAGCTTTCCATTTTGAAAAGGGAAGACTGATTTTTTTCCCTTTTGGTGGAAGAAAACCCTGAGAATTTGCTCATCCCTACCCCACTCGCAGCAGGTAACTGTTACCTTCTTAACATGGTAATTGTCATAGATCATTAACTGTTCTCTCTTATCTGAGAATTAACATTAATTCTCTTTGGAATAGTAACAAATCCTAATAGTAAAAATTCACTCAAATAGGAATATATAAGAAATATAAAACACTTTTCCAAACTGTTTGTAGTTTTAATACATGATAACTCAAAATTTTAGCTAAACTGAGTAAGAGAAATAGAATATGGCTCTAAAATAGGAAAACAAGATTGTTCTTTTCTATGGCTTTTCTATGGCTTATTCATTCAACAAATATTAACAAAAAGTGTCATCCACAAGAAGCCACTTAACAAAAATATAAGTATACAGGATGAACTTAAAACAGGTAAGATATCAGTTAGTCCTGAGGCCCATCCAGTAAATTCATTTCAAAATAGGGGACTACAAAAAAGCCTAAAATTTGTTTATCACTATAAGAAAGTATTAAAAAGTAAAGCCTTAGGGAATATGAATGAAGAAACACTGGGTAAATAAAAGCATTTTATTGCTGAATGATCTGGCCTCAATGTAATCTAGCAAACAGAGACAGGAGTTTGATTAAAGTCATAAACACTTTTTAAAAATAAGATTTTTTTCAACCAATAGAGTTGGAACAATTGGACATCTGTATGCAAAAGAAAAGAAAAAAAAGAAATCTTCAACACATACCTCATATGATATATAAAAATTAACTGAAAATGGATCTTAGACCTACATGTAAAATCTAAAACTGCAAAACACCAGAAGAAGACATAGAAAATCTTCATGACCTTGGTTTAGTCAAATATTTCTTAGCTCTGACCCCAACAGCATAATCCATAAAAGAAAAAAATGATAAATTGAACTTCATCCAAATTTAAAACTTCTCCTCAAAAGACATTGTTACTAAAATGAAAATACAAAGCCAAGACTGTGATAAAATGTTTGCAAAACACATATCTGATAAAAGACTTGTATCCAGAATGTATAAAGTCTCAGAACTCAATAGTAAGAAAAAAAAAGTCCAGTAAAATATGGGCAAAATATTTGAACAGACTTTACCAAAAAAAATTTATGAACGGGAAATAGGCACGTAAAAATATGTTCAACATCTTTAGTCACTGGAGAAATGCAACTTAAAACCAAAATGAGATCACACATACAACTACAACCACAAACTTGACAAGAACAAGGCCGTGGTGTTGCTGGTGGGATGCAGGACAGTGTAGCCACTCGGGAAGACTATTTGGTGGTCTCTCACAAGATAAACATACACTTAACCACAGCACCCGGCAAACCAATGGCTGGATATTTACACCAAAGAAATGAAAACACAGTGTTTACAGGCTTTGTTTATGATTGCCAGAAACTGGAAACAACACACATGTCCTTCATCTGCTGAGTGAGCGACAAGGCTGTGGTGCCTGCAGTCGAGGTAACATGATGAGCAGTGGGAGGCGTGAGCTGCTGACCTCCCAGCGCTGGGGATGCGTCTCAGGGCCGTGTGCTAAGTGAGAGAAGCCGATACTGCACTGCATGAGTCCGTTCATACAATATATGCAAAGGCAATTTACTGAGACAGAAAACAGATGGGTGATTGCCAGGGACTGCGGAGCTGGACTACAGAGGCACATGAAGAAATGTGCGGGATGCTAAACTGTCTTATATCTTGATTGTGGTGGTGGTTACATGACTATAAGTTATGTCAAAACTTAGAGAACTGTACACTAAAAAGGGTGAATTTATCCTATGTTAATTATAATCAATAAACCTGATTACCTTAAAATTCATAAGGGCAAATAATTTATATTCACAGAGAAGGCAACTACATTTTATGCATTTTAGGAACTTTTGGAACATATCAAAGTAGAACCAATAAAAATTGGACAATTTTATTAACTCAATGAAGTTAAAAATTAGAAAGCTAATCAGTATTTCTTATTTCAGAACACATCTCCTCCCTTAATTCATAGTATTTTGCTGCTGGTGGATAAAGAATCAGCATTTAGGCCTGACAAGGATGCAACAATTCAGGTAATGGTTTTAGACCGTAAGCACAAGACTGACTGATGACTCTGACAGATAGACCCTGAGTGATGCATAAAATTAAATATCAGGGCACCTGGATGAGATAACGTACGAAAGAATTTCTGTAAGATCTAGTTGCTTCCATACAGGAGCCTGGAAACCTGTCTCCAATGCCTTGAATTCTTGCAGGACCTCTGCAGAGCATAACATCAGAAAACTTCTAAAAATCTGGTTTTTCTTCTCCACCTCATTTGTGTTCTTTCCTTCTCTTCTTGCTTCTTTCTCTTTTATCTGAAAATGTCTTTACTTTGCCTTCATTCATTTTTTTAAAATGTTCTCTCTTCCCCTCAGATTTCTTTTCTGTTTTTCTTTATTTATTTTTATTTACTTATTTTTGGCCATGCCACGTGGCTTGCGGGATCTTAGTTCCTGACCAGGAATCGAACCTGTGCCCCCTGCAGTGGAAGCACAGAGTCCTAACCACTGGACCGCCAGGGAATTCCCAACCTTCATTCTTGAAGGATATTTTCACTAGATCTACAATTCTGGCTTGACAGTAGTTTTTTTGTTTGTTTGTTTTTTCAGCACTTTAAAGATGTTGTTCTGGTGTCTTCTGGCCTTCCTAGTTTCTGATGAAAAGTTCATAGTAAAAAAGTTCATCTATAGGAAATGTGTCATTTTTCTCTGGCCACTTCTAAGATTTTCTCCTTCTTTTTTGGCAAATTGACTATAATGTGACTCAGCATGGTTTTCTTCTTATTTATCCTGTTAAGTTTGGCTGAACTTCTTGAACATTTACGTTTATGTTTATCACCAAATTTAGGAAGTTTTCAATCATTATTTCTTAAGAGTCTTTTCTGCCTCATTCTCTCCTCTCTTTCTTGATTTCAGTTACACATACAGTAATGATATTGTCCCATAAGTCTTTGAGAATCTGGGAGGTTTTTTCACTTTTTTTCTTCTCTTCAGATCAGATTGTTTCTATTGATCTATCTTCAAGGTCACTGACTCCATCCAGCTATTAAGCCCATCCAGTGAGTTTTTTAGTTCAGATATTGTGTTTTTCAGCTATAAAATTTTCAGTGGGTTTTAAAATAGATTTTCTATATCTCTGCTGAGATTTCCTATTCTCTCATTAATTGCAAGCATCTTTTCCTTTACATCATTGACATAGTTATAATAGCTGCTTTAAAGTCCTGTCTCATTACAACATCTGTGGTCTTTTCTGGGTTGATCTCTGTTGATTGTCTTTTCCTGAAGCTTCAGAATGTGTCACATTTTCCTGATTCTTTGTGTGTCAAGTAATTTTGGATTATATTTTGAACATTGTGAATATTCTGTTGTAGAGACTCTGGATTCTGTTATAAACCTTCACAGAATGCTGTTTTAGCATGCATTTAACTTGATTAGACTGAGTAGGTCCAGTTACACACAACTGGAGCTCCCTTTCCCCAGCTTTCTTCATGGGGTGGATATTGACCTTCACTTTCTGCCCCAGCTCTATCCTCTGGCTGTTTAGGCCAGAAAGATGCCCATTTTCTATCAGAGCTTCAGCCACTCCAGCCTCACCATATTGGCAGCCTGCCTTCAGGCCAAAGCCACAAAAACAGGGAGCCACCCCATGCCAGTCCTCTTACCCAGTTTCAATTGCCTCCATGGTGGCTTTGTTCACACTCCAGAGCTTTCAGATGGCTGTCGTTATACTTTATCCAGAGTCTGGTTTTGTCTGGGGAGGGTCAACTCTGCCAAACCAGAAGTAGCTCATCCTTGATTCATCCTCTCACTTTTCCCTTCCTCCTCCTGCCCTTTCCCTTTTCCTGTTAACATCTTGCCATCTCTTCTTCCCCAACTTTTCCATTCTTTTGGTCTTTCCTCTATTTCTCTTGCTGTCTCTCCTTTCACATCTCGGTTAGATTCCTGTGTCCAACCACATATACTCCAGTAATGCCACCAGAAGGCAGGATAGCTGAACCCTAAAGTTGCTTCTCAATCCTCTCAACCCAGTAACCCAGCAGTTTTCCCAGGAGTGAGCCATTCTAGTGGTTTTTCCTGAGGGCTGCGTCCGTGGCCATGACCAGTGAACACCTTCCTTGGCAGTGTGAGCTGGTGGGTTCCCTGAAGGCCCTGCACAAACTTGTCGACAGCTCCCAGCTGACTGCAGACCTCGAGGGCTCCTTTCCCTACAGCCACAGTGCCTGGATCTGCTTCCGTCGGGTAAGGTGCAACTGACAGCTGCTGCACACCCTGGGCTTCTCCTTAGATGGATTTTTTTACTTAAGTCAGAAAAGGGCACCCCCCCCCCAAGTGTCACACCTGTCATAGTCACCATCAACAGTCTGTTTCTGGACAACCACACCGTGGCGCACTTGAGAATGCCACTGAAACCCCACCCTGGGCGGGGGAGGAACTTCTGTAGATGTGCAGAGGTCACCGGGCGGCCGCATGGCAGGCTTTACAACCTGAGATGGGTTTAAATGTGGGAACTCACAGCTGCTTGTTTCAGCATCTAACAGAACCTGTCTTTATGTCTCCTGGCTCTCAAACCTCAATAGAAGCTGGAGCCCTTCACCTCAAACTGCAAGGAAGCCATTGTTTTCCTACAAAATTCAGTCCACTCCCTGAACACCCACAGGACCCCAAGCACAGCACAGGTAGCTTCTCGTGTATTTTATTTTATTTGACAGATAGGTGGGAACACAACAGTTCGGTCAAAACCATCATCCTCAGCAAAAATTTTCAAGCCCTTTTTCATTCACAGATCCCTTTCAATTAGCAAAAAACTTCCAAAAGACCACTTCCTCCCCCTTGTGACCAAAAAAATCCCACTCTGCCCAGAAAAGAAACAGCACCAGTACATTTGCTGACATGCCACCAAGGCACAAGTGACTGCTGTCAGGAGTGAGTGATTCAAAGGAGACACACAGGCAGACTGTCTGTAGGGGCCCCGACGGCCCAGGGACCAGGGGCCTGGAGACGCCTCCCGGTGCCCAGGGTGCGCGGTGAAACCCACGGCCTCGTCTAAACGCCAGGATCTCCTCCTGCTGCCGCCTTTAAGCCTCCCTCTTTCTTTCTGCCCCCAGACCTCCCTTCCCTCGGGCAAGGGCATCTGGAGCTGTGCTACGTCCTGCGGGGGCTGGGTGGCGTGTGGGGTGCGCCGAGCCCACCCGCCTTTAGCTCGGTTGACGGAGCAAGGATGTGGGTCACGCTGACATGTCCACTAGCGCTAGGCTTGGGAGGACTGGAGGAGGGCCTCCAAGCACGTTTCTCCCGCCCGGGCAGGAGGTCGCAGAGTTGATCGGCAAGCACAGGGCGGTGATGAAGCACGTCCTGGAAGACGCGCGGCTGGTGGCCCTCCGGCTGGAAGGCGGCACCGTACTGGCACGGCTGAGGAGGGAGGAGCACGGCGCCGGCCAAGACTGCCAGTGAGTGTCCCGCTGGGGCAGCGCTGGACCGCAGCCCAGCCGGGGCGATTCCCAGTGCTCTGCCCGCTCACGGGAAGCCCGTCTTCATCACCTGCAGTGTCTCCAAGGAGTTCAAAGCTCCATTCCTCTGACGGACACACTGTGACTGACCAGAGATTAATTCCCTTTGTAACTAAAGGAAGCCTAGCAGATTCCTTGGAAGGCTCAAGTGGAGAAAGGTCACTTCCTGGGATTCAGCGTCAGTCCTAACCAAATGCTTCCTTGCCTGTTGCCTCCCAGGCCCCGGGTCCACCCACCCACATTCCCCTGCCACCTCCGGGGTGCCCGCACCTGTGGCTGGCAGGGTGTCACAGCTCACAGGCATGTTTATGCTCTGCTCAGGCTGTGGGCCTCCTCGGGGGCTTCCGTTTTTGTCAGATGTACAGAGCGCAGTTGGTGTTTGTAACCAGGGGTCACCGACGCGGGGCTTGCTGTGAACAAACACCCCGACAGCTGCCTTCCCTTTCCAGGGACACCATCGAGGCTGCCTGCAGGCTGTACAACCAAGTGGACGAAGAGGTCCACAGGCTGGTCCTCGCCTCCAACAGGTGTCTGCAGGAGCTGGAGAGTCTGCAGGCACTGAAGAAGCTCCAGGAGCGAGGACACCAGTCAGGGCTCCAGAGGGGAGGCGACCAGGTCAGTGTCCTGGGAGAGGTGACCAGTCAGGGAGCCAGGGGGAGGTGACAGTCAGGGCTCCGGGGGGAGGTGACCAGTCAGGGCTCCGGGGGGAGGTGACCAGTCAGGGCTCCAGGGGGAGGTGACCAGTCAGGTCTCCGGGGGGAGGTGACAGTCAGGGCTCTGGGGGGAGGTGACCAGTCAGGGAGCCAGGGGGAGGTGACAGTCAGGGCTCCGGGGGGAGGTGACCAGTCAGGCTTCCAGGAGGTATGGAATCGGGTTACCTGAAATAACCAGTGTAACACTCACTATTTTAATCCAGATTTTCTTTATATTCATATGCATATAACGATTTCCAAAAGCTTATATGTTTTTCAAGTAAAATCCTTATTATTTTATCAGCCACTGTTTCCTGGTTAGTGAATGTGAAGCCAGGACCCCCCGCCCAGCCAGCACCATAGGGGCAGTGAAGAGTGGCTGGAGACTCTCTGGACCCTCAGCTGGCCCTGCATCCTCCAGTGTCTGGTCACCATGGGGCAGTCAGGGTGGGAGGGGCGCCACCCCCAGGGCACCCCAGACTGGTCCCCAGGACAGCCAGTAGTCACGGTGGGGTGTGCACACTGTGTATTTTCCCTCCCTGGCCTCCCCACAAACAGCCCTAGCGCCCAGCCATGGGCCAGTGGGGGGCCTGGGTGGTGGGAGATGGTGACCCAGCTGATCTAGGCTGCAGGGAAGGGGAGCCAGAGGCTGGCAGGGAAGCACAGAAAAGAGGCTGACCAGCTCACCTGGTCCTGGTGGTGGCAGCCTGGAGCATGGCTGACTCGGGACACCCCAACCTGGAGGCAGGCCCTGCCTGGGGCTCCTCCACCCGCTCCTCAATCCTGTGGGGTCCCCTGTCTACCCTGTAGGGTCGATTCCTTGTCCTCTGGGGCCTCCTCCATCCTATGGGGTCTACTGTTTCTTATATATTATGTATTTTATTATAAAATGCCCTCCAGGACTTCCCAGAGAAAGGATGGAAACTCTAAGACCTGCACATCCGATGCTGTCTCTTCTCCTTCACAGTTCTCAGTAGTTTGTTTTCCCTCCGCGGCAGAGGCACCATATGGTCGTTTAGCCTCGCGGGTTGCAGGGGAGTCTGCTCTGCTCCCCTCTCGGCCTTGGGCTGGGCCCTGCTTTCCCCCCGGAACCTCGCCCACCTCTGGTCCTCGGGCCGCCTCAGCCTGGTGAGCAGAAGCTCCTCCTTGGCCCCCCTAGCTCTGGGGATTCTGGGGTTCCTTGATGAGCACCCCCGTTTCCCAGATGCCACGCTTCCTGCTGGTCCGCTCATTTTCTTCCTTTTCCATTTTCCACGTCGCTGGCCTTTTCCTCTACTTTCAGAGTAGATTTTATGGACTTTATCTCCTAACCCCACTGTGTGCTTTTGCTTCTGCTCTAACATTGGTAACTTCCATGGAGGTTTCGTTTGTTTATTCCTCTCAGTGGCCCTTCTTTACAGCACCTGACTTGCTCTCGCTGAAATACTGATCATGGTGTCTGCTCAGCCTCTCTCCCCTCCAAGGGGGCCTCTGCAGGCTTGTTCTGGCTTCTCTTTCTCATGCTGGAGGCTCTCCTGGTGATCCTAGGTTGCCTGCCCAGCTCACGAGTGGGGCGGGGCCATTGGAGGCCCCCTGCTGGGCCCACCTCCGGAGATGCCACCTCTGACCCCCGAGGGGAGGGCCTCCTGCACGTCAGGGAGGAGGTGAGACTCAGCCTTCCCGTGGCCCCGTGCCTGCCTGCCCCTCTGTGGAGAGCACCCCGGGCCCCGCGGGGTGGACGGGGCGTGCACTGGGGCCCCTGCCTCGCCACGGCTCCCAGGCTCCCTCAGCTTCGCCACCTGCTCAGGACACCCAGGGCCCCCAGTGTCCCTCCTCCCAGCCTCTCTGCTGTCCCCATCCGCTATACCTTGAAAGAGGTTACTGACGCTTTAGCAGTGTTTCAGGAGGGATCAAAGTTAGATATGTTTTAGTCTGCCATCTTCACCCAAAACTAAATACACTTTAACCTAAACATGGGATCATCCTATATAGTGTGTTACATTGTCTTTTTTATCTAAGAAATTGCACACACGCTGTGGAAGAATTAGAAAGGAACTAGGTTTTAACCATGGTGAGATCCTGCCACACACGCTCCTCTGGCTGGCGCTGAGGGGGGCCCTGCGTGGGCACGCACGCCCGTGGGAGTCTCCAGGGCTCTGCCGTGCTGTTCGCTATTACAGACATCACCACCCGCACATCCTTCACACTTCGTGATTGTTTGCAAATTCCTAGGCTGGATTGGAGGGTCAGGGCGCACATCTTCTGAGGTTTTCAGACATCTGCCAGCGGCCTTCCAGACAGCTGGCCCAGCCTGGGCTCTCGGCAGCCTTTGGAGGCCCGCCTTCTCGTTTGCCAATCTGACAGGTGACGATAAAGTGTCTCATCATTGTCTGCATTCGGATTTTTTATGCTGCAGTTGAACCTTTTCTTCCTACATTTATTGGTTATTTTTACTTCTCTAATAAATTGCTTTTTCATGTACTTGGCCAATTTCTATACAGTTTGTAATAGTTTCATTATGTCACTTCTAATCCTTTGTGTTGCAAATATCTGTAATTTGTAATTTGTCCTTTAACTTTGCTTATGATTTATGTGGCCTTTCCTATCTTTTGGTTACAGAACGACTAATGTATTCCATTATAAGACTTTCATGGTTTGAATTTCTCCATTTAATTTTTCAAACCGACTGGAATTTATTTTTTCTCGAGGTCGGAAGTGGGACTCCACCTCTGAGGTGCCTCTGCCCTGCTGACCATTTCCTCGTCTCTACCTGGCGGTTCTAGGACTGCAGGTGCTTCCTTGCAAAAATCTAGGTTTGATGGTTTTTTCCATGACTCTGTCCACAAAGAGCATGTACTCTGGTCTCTCTCCTCTGCTCGTACATCTGAGTTCATTAAATACAATTATTGTCCTGATAGATCCAGCCCAATCGCTCCATTTTTAATAGCAAACCTCTTCCTGGGTGTCTAACGACCGGATGCCCCTGCATTGCCCTGTGAGGGTTTGCCTCCGACGTGCCCGCGGTGAGCGTAGTGCTGTTGCCATGGGAACTGTGTCTCTTAAGTGATGACCGTGACCTCATCGGACTGTGTGGGTGCAGGCAGGCCTGCCATCGCCCCTCCGTCCCTCCCAGGTGCCACCAGCCTGAGGAATGTTTCTGGAGTTTGTGTAGCATAGTAACAAGTTTCGAAACTGAAACTTCTGGATCCGTTTTTCAATAATCTAAATTTCCATTTCCAAACAATTAAAACAGTTATAAACTTGAGCCATGGAGATCTGTGGTCATCCCAATCCCTCTCCAACCCAAGCTCATTCACTCCCATTCACAGATTGAAAAATCACGAGTGAAAACCATGGTTCAAACTGAGGCCGAGTAGCCTTCGGATGCACTCAGGAGAGCAGTTTGGACGAGGCGTGTGGCTGTAGGAACCAGATGCACCGGCCCCGAGGCGCCGTCTGACACCTCCTTTGTCCTCCGAAGTCTTAGGGCCGGACTCCTTAGCACGTTTAAAAGTAAAACCTTCTAAAAAAAAAAAAAAAAAAAAGTAAAACCTTCTTTTCCTATGTAGATCACATCGTGGTTTGAAAAAGAAAGAGAAATTCCTCGGGCCTTTGGAGCTGCTCTCTCTGGGGAACACAAAGCAGTGGCAGGCGTCCCAGGCTCTCCTGGACAGGCTGATGGTGGGTGCCCACGAGGACACATGCAGGGACACCCAGGGCACTGCTGGGGCTTGTTCTGATTGTTGGCTCCTTGGGCCGCAGCAATACCGTCCGAAAGGGCTGCGGCTGATGGAAGAGGACTTGCAAGGCGCAAGGAAGGGACCCAGGCCTTCAGAAGGAGTCTGAGCGCCAAGGCCAGCCTGGCTGAGCAGAGGGAGGGCGAGCTGGCCAGGCAGGCCTGCGGGTCCAAGTTCTGCGAGACGGTAAGAGCCCCGGCCCAGTCCCTCCCAGAGTGTGCACGCATTGCCCGGTCCTTGCTGCGGACATTCGCTGCGAGGTGGGTGCCCCCCCAGGCTCTCCGTAGACCTGTGAGGGGTTTATTTATTGTACCAGACAGGCCACGAGGACGCGTGAACTGTTCTTTCTGTTTACTGGCTCTGTTATAAAAGTCCACTTACTGTCAAAGATCCCAGAACGATTGCTGCAGCACAGCCGCACCTGCACTCTCGCGAGCGCCCTAGAATACCTGCCGTTAGGGCGCCAGGGCCAGAGTCCTCGGGAGCACAGAACCCAAGAGGCCAGGGCAGGCCGGGAACTCTCGGCCCGAGGTCCCTGGCCCATGGGTCCCACACCAGGCAGGGACGCAGACCGTCTCACGGCCTCTCCAGCCCTGATGCCCATGGTCGACTCCGGCCGGCAGTTGCCACCGCGAGCACAGGGTCTTCCTCTCGCTCTGGCCTCTGGCTCACCCTGGTCCTCGCTTTGGGCGACCTGGTCAGCAGGCAGAGCGTGACCTGAGTTTACTCAGGGTGCTGGCTGAGGCCGCCCAGGCCGTGACCGTCCTTCACTGCGCTGACCGGCGCCCTCCTGTGCCAGGCAGGTGGGCGGGTGGACGCTGCGGTGCAGTCAGTGCCTGGAGCACCTGGACCCAGAGCTGGTCACCGAGGGTCTGACGCGCCGTCGCCGGGCGGCCGTGCAGAGCTTCCCCAGGACGAGTGTGGTGGTGGTGGGCCCCGGCAGCCACTGGGTGCTGCCACGGGGCCAAACCTTGTGGCTGCAGAGCCGGCAGACCCGACGCCACTGGCAAGAGGCCCTTGGAGAGGCAGCCCCGGGCCCCGGCACCCTGCCTCTGGGCTGGAGCCCCCCGAAGCACGAGCTTGCCCAGGGACCCGAGGGGCAGCCCCTTGAGCCTGCCTGGACCCCTCCCGCTGACCCCGAGGCCCGAGCTGGGGAGTGGGCCGGACAAGCTGCTGTGTGTGGCCAGGAAGGTGAGTACCTGGGCCCAGGTGTGACGCACAGGACAGCAGCTGCACGTGCTGCTCCGCCCGCCCCAGGAAGCACCCCCTGAAGAAAATTAGGGAGAAAACACAAAGCTTCGCGACTCCTCAGCTTGACAGTGGCCCCAGGGACTCCCTCCGGCTGGGCCACACTGGGGTCTTTATCAAAGGCCTGGAGGTGGCCAGCACCACCGTGGCCTCAGAGAAGCAGCCCCCGCTGAGGCCACGTGCCGAGAGCCCTCGGCTCCCTCGGAACCGGAGTCTGTCCTCTCCCTCCAGGATCCACCCCTCCGAGGAGGATGGGAAGGGGCGAGCTGGAAGGTGAGGCAGATGCCCTCAACCTGTGGGCCTAGTGGTCAGTGGGATCTAGAAACCCAAAGCCGTGAAGTGCCCTTCCACAGCGTGGGAAACCCATGGACGCCCCTCTAGGCCTTCCCCGTCAGGTCCAGGCTGAAGCACTCACGTCTGATTTTAAACAAGACATTAGTGATCTCCCTGTGCTCAGAACAGAATCTCTAAAAGCCGCCTCCTTTTTCAGGGCATGTAGTGACCTAGCACACCCACTCTGATGGTTAAACAACCAACTCTAGTTGTTTAGAGCCCATTTCTAGAAAATTATAATAAGCAAATCAAGCCCCCAATGTGAAGAAATTACTTTAAAAATTGCTCTTAAAAAAGTCTGTAAGTATTGAGGTAAGAAGTGTGTGCCCGTTTATCTGTTGCCCAAATGAAAATGTCCGTTTAGTTTGTTAAATCTTTAGGAAGATGTTTGCAAAAAGATACGTCCTATTAGCTGTCTGGATAAAACGTGGTCAAGGACCCCGCCCACCCCAGTGACAGTCAGTGACGCCAGCCTGGCCTCACAGCCTCTGGGTTGTTTGTCCCTGATTATAGTGAGCCCTGGCTGGAGGGGGGCATCCTCCTGGTCTCCTTTGCTCATTGGATGGGTCCACATGTGTTTCCTCCAGACAGCAGCTCGAATCTGAACTGAGATGGTTACAAAATGCTCTTCTGAAACAACCTTCAACCACCTTGTTAAAGGTGGACCTTGTGGGGTGTGGGCAGGCCACAGGGAGAGCTGCAGGTCTGTGGACGGCCTTCCAGCTCATTTTGAAGGTGTCGGGGCAGCAGAAGGCAGGGGTAGGCGTGGTCCACTCACCGGGAGCCGCCTGGCCACCCAGAGTGGACGTCCTGGGTCCGGGAGGGAGCAGGTTGGCAAAGCTGTCCTGCCTTTGCCGCTGGGGATGGGTCCCCCTCCCGCCATTCACGGGCCTCAGACCCACCAAGCCCAGGCCTGGCGGTGGGGACCCCGCGCACAACCTTCAAGGGAGCGAGTCCTCCCAGATGCCAGGGCCAGGGCAGGAGCTTTGCACGAACCACCCCGTCTTCCCGGAAACCCAGCTGTCCGGAGGGAGCTCCTGTCGCTTGGCCAGCAGTCATTTCCCCAGAAATTTCTATCCTTTATGAGTCAATTTCCATTTACTTGGTCCAGATGCCCAGACCACGCTAGTGTGTATTTCTTTTCTGGATATTGAAGAAGAACGCTTGTTTTCGGTGAGTGTCTACAGGAGGTGACTCGGCGGCCGTGCGTGGGTGTGACAAGGGCACCTCGCGTGGCAGCAGCTGCGTTTGTCGGCACTGCCGAGGGCTCCGGGCCCCCGACCAGCAGAAGGCGCCGTCTTCCCGGAAACAAGAAGCACCTGTAAGATCCGTGCTGCAGGCGTGGGAGGGGCCGTCCAGGGTCTGCTGCAAACAGGGTGAACTCACAGCGTTCTGGCCACGGTGTATTTCCTATCAGTTAGCTGCTTTTTTTCCAATCAAAAAAAAAAAGTAAAGACAGATAATGGCAGGAAAAACTCTACCAACCCCCACTGGTGTCATTAGGATGGAGTAGTTTCAGAAGGTGGCTGGTGGGATGCTATCAAATAGGGAAGGAACGCGTCGTGTGCGTGGGGACCTCCAGCCCAGACAGGGCCCTCCGCTCGCTGTCAACCTCCGCGCCGCGCTGGGCCCCAGGCCTACTCTCCGTCCTCTGCTGCAGCGGCTTCTCTGCATCTGGGTCAGAGGTCACTGAGTAGAGCTGACTTTTCAGGAACACCTTGTGGTAGGTTAGCAGCCGGTGTGCGCCGGAAACCGGTTTTCCCGTAAAGCCGCAGCACAGCCTTCCCGGCAGAGGGCTCCCTGCTGCGGGCGTGCGAGTCTTCTTCCTGCCAGAGCTGCCCCCTAAAGGCGGTGCTAGAATCAAACCGCCTGGGTTCAGGCTTGAAGTTAGGGAGCCTGCGAATCTCTCCTTTTCAGTTTCCAAAGGGCTCTCTCTTCTGAAAAGGCCGTGATCGGCAGCGTGGAAACGTCGATGCAACAGCTTTCCTTCTGCTGTAACCTCCCTGTGCTTCTCTACATCAGAGGAGCGACTCCAGTACCAGTGCGAGGACAGCTCAGGTGTGAAGCGTCTCGACATTACTCGTCCCCGAAGACAGGAAACCACGGGAGAGAGTGCTTTTGTGCGCCTCCCGTCTGTGTATACCGCGTTCATTACTCTGGAGTTTCAGTCCCTTGTTTCTTCCGAGGCAGGAATAGCGTTGACGAAGTGCTTCCTGAGGCTGGCGGCCGCGAGGCCTGAGTGTCCCCTCGGCTCTCTGTCTTTCAGCAGCCGACCGCAGCACGTGATGGCCGAGATGATCTCCACGGAGAGGCAGTATGTTAGGTCCTTAGGTTGTGTCATCAACAACTACTTTCCAGAAATGGAAAGGACGGACCAGCCCCAGGACCTCCGAGGGAAGCGCAGCGTCATTTTCGGGAACTGGGAGACGCTCTACGCCTTCCACCGCGGGTACTTCCGGGGCTGGAGCGCTGCCGGCACCGCCCCTGGGCTGTGGGCCACGCGTTCCTGAGATATGTGAGTCCCCAGCCCACGGTGTGGACAGGGTGAGGCCAGCCCCACTCGTGCTGGGAGCGGCCCACGTTTCAGGCCAGTGGGTCCCTTGTGTCCGGGTCAGGAGATACGTCCCTGCCAGTTATGACCTGGCTCTGGACACTTGGGCCTCGGGGTCAGCAGACGGCACCCTGGTCGAGAGCCCCTCGGCACTGGGGTTGCACCTGTGTCATCACACCTAATCTGTCCGCAACCCACCCCTCACAGCTAGCCGGCCCAAAGCAGCTTCCAAAATCGGTTTGCTCCCTGCACGTAGGAAGCCCACCTGGTCCCCGTCACGGTCTTCCTGCGAGCCTGCCCAGCTCCCCTTCCAGAGGGATGCCAGACCCTCCTGACCAGCTCTGAGAGCCGCATGGATGTATAGATTATTCTGAGGAGACCTGAGGTTTTGATAAGTCTCTTCTCAACCATGAATATTGAGTCTTTATAAAATTCTTAATTTACTCTGAAAAGAAAGTTCTTTCAACAAGTAGTTACCAAACACAGTTTTGGGCACTGGGGCAGCGTCTGTGCTGGGGGCAGGTGACACTTCTGCTTCAGCATTGTTAAATATGAATTACTGTGACAAAAACACCGGTGCTGAAGGACATCCCACGTGCTGTGTCTTTTCAGCTATTTCTTAAAAAATGCTTTTAGCCATAATGTGCAACTTCCATGTTTTTATGTTGACAGTAATCTTGAGAATTTTAAATGTTTAGACAAACTTGGTTCTCGACTGTTAATGAATATTTCAAACCCTCCCTCGGGCCCACCCTCTGAGCACCCCCTCTTGCCTCTTCCCCAAAAACTGGCATTTTGAGACGGAGTCTAGGGCTCCCACCACGTCCGGGGAGCTGAGCGCCCGCTCCCGACTGCGGCGAGACCCTGCGGAGCTGGGTGGCTTCTGACCCAAGCCCTCCCTTCGCAGGAGGAGCAGCTTGGCATGTCCGCGCTCTACAGCAAGAACAAGCCCCGGGCGGACACCCTGCTCTGCAGCCACGGCAACGCCTTCTTCAGGGTCGTCCCCCCGCCCGTGAGCCTGGCCGCCCGGCCTGGCCCAGGCTGACCCTCTCGCCCGCCTTGCAGGACAAGCCGCGGGAGCTGGGCGACAAGATGGACCTGGCCTCCTACCTGCTGAAGCCCGCGCAGCGCGTGGCCAAGTATTCACTCTGCTCCGGGCCCTGGTCAAGGAGGCTGGCGGCTGCCCCGCCCATTAGCAGGAGCTGGGGGAGCTGAGGGCCGCCAAAGATGCGGTGCGCTTCCAGCTGCGCCACGGCGACGACCTGCTGGCCCTGGACGCCGTCCGCGGCTGCGACGTGAGTGCTCCGGACCCTGGTGGGTAGAACAGGCCTGCGGGGAGGCGCCCACGCTTGAGACCCCACAGACCCCCGCCCAGAGGGAAGGGAACGCCCGGGAGAGGCTGTTGGGGCGGCAGCCACGGGAGGAAAGGCCAGCGGGCTCTCAGTGCTAAACGTCGGTGTTTGGGGCTGCTCTGAAATAACTGGATATGGGAAAACTGAGCTTGGCCTTGGCTTTGGGCCTGAGCCTACCGATTCGCCCCTGCTGGGGGCCGGGGTGGGGCCAGCGCCCAGGACCAGCAGGAGGAGCAGACCTCCCGGTCAGGCAGGACCGCCACCAAATTCCCCGTTCCAAGTGAAGATGCAGGTGCCTTTGTTAAAGCAGCATTAACAAGAGTTTCAAGACGACAGATCAGCCCCAGGTGGCCACCCGCAGACCCGAAGGCCCCCAAGCCCTCTGTCCAGTGAGCTCAGTCCAGCGATTTGGGACAGCCCAGGCGTCCCCCAGGACAGGGCCGTCCACGGGAGGGAAGGGGCACCTCCCATGAAGGGGCGGCCTGGCTGGGCACAGTTGACCCTCACGCAGCCATCGCCCTGGCTTGTGGAGGCTTCGTTACAGGGGCGCGAGGTCAGGGCTGGGATCAGGTCATGCCCCGTCCCCCTGAGAGAGGCCGGCCCGCCTGCAGGTGGATCTGAAGGCGCAGGGGCGGCTGAGATGCCAGGACGAGTTCCTCGTTTGCTGCAGAAGGAAGAAGCACCTGAGGCGCGTGTTTCCGTTTGAAGACCTCATCCCGTTCAGCAAGACCCAGAAGGTGGACGGAGGCCACGATGTGTACGCGTACAAGCAGTCCTTCAAGGTGCCGCGTCGAGCAGGGCGCTGGGGGCCGGAGGGAACACCAGGTTATTAGTTATTGTGGCTCTTGGGCTGAATTTTGGAGCCTGGGGCCGCCGGAAGCCGCAGGGAGCCATTTGTCCTTCCTGTTCCACATGCCAATCCAGGGGCTAGAAAACAAATGTCTCCTCGTCGGTGACTCCATTTCAGGTTTGGGTGAAGGTGGGCAGAACACAGAGGAGGCCTTCCCCTGGGCGGTCTCAGGGCATGGGCCTCACCCTTGCCCCCAGACAGGCCCTGGGGGTGAAGTCTCCCGGGAGAGGCCCCACCGCAACCCCTTCCCTGCCAGCGAGCTCATCGGAGGGGTCCTGTGGTGACGCGCCAGGGAGCCCTTCTGGGGGGGACTGAGCCCTCACGAGGGAGCCAGCGTGGATGGCAGGGGTCGGGGCGAGGGGCAACGGGGAGGCAGGGGCGACAAGCCCCCGGCCCAGCCTCGTCCACACCACTCGGTGTCTGGGTGAGGGGACCTCCGGCACGGAGGCGCTGGGGTCAAGCATCAGCCAGAGAGCAGTCAGTTGTCCAAAGGGCAGGATCTGAGGTTCCTCCCGGTGCTTGTGGCTGCAGATGGCAGAGATTGGGATGACGGAGAACGTCGGGGACAGTGGCTTGAGGTTTGAGATCTGGTTCCGCAGGCGGCGGAAATCCCAGGACGCCTACGTTCTCCAGGCGAGCTCCGCAGAGGTCAAGACCGCCTGGACGGACGTGATAGGGAAGATCCTGTGGCGGCAGGCTCTGCGGAGCCGAGGTGGACAGAGCGGCTGGAGGGCGCTCGGCGTGCAGGGCCAGCTCGGGCTGGGCTTGGGCTGGGCTCAGGGCTCGTGGTCGGGCCGAGGGGCCCCTTAGCACCATCCATCAGCACACGAACACTTACTTCTTAAAACGATAAGCAAGACCCCGGCCCCCACACTCAGAGAGAGGTCTCAGCCCCAGCTCCCAGACGCCCTCAGACCCGTGGTGTCAGCTTTCTGCCCTGCCCTGTGGTCAAGGCCCCTGGCCTCCTGGACGCTGCGCCGATGGCCAGCCTGTGGTCTCCCCACAGGTAAGACCCCCCACCTCGTTCCCTCTTCCTTCATGTCTGCCCTCAGTCCCTCCTCTCCCCTGAGTTGGTCACTGGGACACCTCTGTCTGCTTCAGAGTGGTAGCTCATCCAGGCTGGCTGCCACACGTGCCATCTTCATCGCAACCCCTCCAAGCTGGCCCTCCTTCTGGCGGCTCTGACCACCCTGCTGGGCCTGAGAAACCCTAATATGCTAACACCCTGACATCCAAACACGACCACTTGGCACTCGGAGGCTACCACCCTGGCCAGGGCCCTGACCTGTCACCAGAGATGCCCCACGGCCTCCTCACTGCCACGTCCTTCAAAGTGTGGGCCCCCCCCATGCACACAGACACAGGCAGGCACAGACATGCACACACTCAGACATACATGCACACGCAGACACACACACGTACACACGTGTGCACACAGAGACACATGCGCACACGCACACATACACATGCACACACACGCACGCACACACATGCACACACATACACATGCACATGCGCACACAGCAGCTTTGCTCGGGGCGCCCGGTGGCTCCTCATCCTCCTTGGAGTCACTCAGCCCTGACGAGGAGCAGGAAGTCCCCATGGCCTGGTCTCCCCACCCCTGCTGTCCCGCCTGCTCCTGCCCCTCCCTCGCAGCCCCCCCAACCGTAATGGCTATCCTCTTTCTCTTTGCTGGGTTTACCGAGCATTCATTCGTGCTCAGGCTCTCACCCTGTCCTTGGATCCCCTCTCAGTTTCAAGCGTGTGTGGATACCTGTCAGTGTGTCTTTCCTGGAGCCATGCCCTGCCTGGAGGCCTCTGCCCACTCCAAGGTGATGTCCCTTCATCCGCAGACGGAGACCCGCCCCTCCCCGGTTGGACACCCAGTTTCTGTGGTCCCACATCTTCCTTTTTCCTGGTTCACCCCCTTGGGCTCCCTGAGAGAGGCCAGAACGGGCATCTCAGCACGTCCAGTCCCCCAGAGACACTCAGGGTGGAATTAAACCCAGGGAGCTGCTTAGAAAACTCCCCCACATGCTCCTGTCTTAGAACTCAGGACACAGGAGCTGGTGTCCACGGGGATAGGCGGCAAGCCGTTCATGGACGTCAAGCCCAGCAACGCGGCCATAAGCGACCGGGCCGTCAGTTACACCGCGGGGGAACAGGTTAGCGGCCACAGCCCCGGCTCTCGCTCGGCCCCGCCAACTCAGACCCAGGTGCCGCAGTGCGCCGGGCCCCACGGGCCAACACGTCGGGCTGGACGGGCGGCCGCCCCGTGAGGCCCGATGGGACCGGGGCGGAAGGAACCTAGTAGTTTTCCGGATGGCCATCTTGTTCTTGAATCTAGGCTGCACCTCTACAGCAGAGGCCAAAAGACTCGTTTTCTGTCCCCATCCAGAGGCACGGACCCCAGCGTCCAGAGCCGTGCCCTCCTGTGACCACACCGCCCCCTCAAGGGACCGCACCCCACCCTCTCAGACAGCAGCACACCCTCCTCCAGCGGCCGGTCCTCCTGCGCCCTGGGGCCGCTGCCCCCGCACGCGCCCACAAGCCCTGCCCGCTGCCCCTGTGCGTACGGCGTCCACACCTGCATCGAGGAGGACGAGCTGGAGCAGGAGGCGGAGCGCCAGCCTCCCCTGCGTGAGCGCATGCGTGCGCTGGAGCCAGCTCACGTGTTCATCATTTCACCTGATTTCATGTACTGCCAAAGGTTTCCAAACAGATTAGAGATTTTCATTTACTTAAAAAAAAATTTCCGCTTCCACTCAAGACAAGGTAACAGGGAACAAGTTTAAAACAAACAAGCAAAAAGAAAAACCAGACAAAACAAACCAAGTGCCCTCCGAAGCCCAAAATGTGCCACTGCCACCATGAAGTCGTCCCTGAGGGCGTCCCCACCCACCACAGAGGTGCCTCTGCGCAAAGTGTTGGGCGTGAGCTTCTCAGAGCAGGCAGCGGCCACGGGGAGCACGCACCGTCGCCTGCCCAGAGCCACCACGCTCTCCTGGACACGTCGCTCAGGCTCCAGGACCGCGGGCGGCTCCCATCTGGGCTGCGGCAGCCTCTGGTCAGCCCCGAATCTGGAGGTGGGGCTTCTCCCGGCAGGAAGACCGGGCGGAAGCGTCTGCATCGGAGGGCTCAGGTCTGCCATCCCCAGCGCAGCCCGCAGAGGCCACCCGTCAGCCACACTCGAGGTTGTGGCTGCACCCTGGCAGGGGCCCCACCCTGGGGAGTGACCCCACGGGCCGCGGCTCTGGGGTGGCACAGGACAGGCCCCTGGGAGCGCGCCTCCCGTCCCGTCCTGTCCCGCTTTCCGTCAAAGCCGCGTGGCCCTTCTTGCCACATTTTCTGTTGTCCCCCGCTTGGGCTCACTCTTACCGCCCAGGGTGAGGCTTCCTGCTGGGGGAGGGGCGACCTCCCTCCCGGCCTTCCCCTTCCGGCTGCACTGGGCCTCCTGATTTCCGAAAAGCAGAGTCACAGACCTCTTGTTCATGAGCGTAAGTGGCGTCTGACCTCCAGCAGTGCCGTCCTCCTGCTTTAGCCCGGCATCACGGGTCACCTGGTTATAAATCTGTACATTGTAAATCATTCTCGTTGTGCAAGCCTCAGGCCCAGAGTGCCGGGCACAGTAGGCCTGAGGGGCAGCCGGCCAGGCCAGAGGACGGTCCTCACTGGGCTTCTCTCTGCAGAGACCGGGATCTCCGAGTCTTCCCACCGCACGTCAGGGGACAGCGGCCCCAGCCTCCACGGGCCGTCCCTGCCGCTCGCGGAGCTGTCCTCTGACGAGGACCGTCAGGGCGTCTCCCTGGCCCTTCCCGCGAGGGGCTCACAGCAGCAGCCTGGTGGGGACCAGTGCATCACGACCGTGAGTACCCCTCCTCTAAGCCCCCACGAGAGAGGCCCAGGTGCTGGGTGGGGGGGGTCAGTACCCGCCCAAGAGATGCTGGGCCGCCAGTGACCACACAGAGCCCCCTTGTGGGCCATCCTGTGTGTGAATCAACCCCACACGCACACTCCGGCACCCAGCGGGCTGCCTGTGAAACCAGAGGCCTGGCTCCGTCTCCAGCGATTCTGAGTCCCTTAGAGAGATTTGCAGGCCTCCTGAAGCATCACCTGAACTCTGCCTGCCATGCGGAGGCCGCACCTGTGCCATCCAGCATGTGCCGGTTCCAGGCTCGGCGGAGCCCCGACTCCAGGCGGGCCTTGTTAGAGCCCCCGCGGTCCTGGGTGAAGGAGGGCTACTGGTTGGCCAAGGAGGTTTCTGAACCCAGCCCCAGATGGACCAGGGTCAGGGGCTCTGCCCTCCCTGCTATGCTTGCTTGGCCCCCAGTCCCGCCTTCTGACAGGATCGCGTCCTGGGCAAGACGCAGTGTTTCCCTGCATTGATGCAGACGTGTGTTTCTACCTTCAGGGGTGTCAGGAGAGCCATGACACCTGACCCCGCCAGTAGGGAGCACAGGAGACCCCAGAAACCCTGGACGCGCACACAGAGACGCCATCCCCTGAAGAGGAGAGACCGAGGGGACCAATCCAACAGGAAGCCACTCGTCACCAGCCGGGCCTGCCGGTTCAGTGCCTTCACCCACACGGGGTTGTAAAGCTCTCCTCTCTGCAAGCGCGTCCCAGGTTCTGGGGCGATGCCTCCGGCCCCCTCCTGGGCAGCACCAGAAGGGGAGGTCCGACTTTAAGTGTGTGCTGAGCCAGAGTCCAGGGACCAGTCCTCGGTGCTCACGCCCTGGGTCGCTCACAGTGACCCGATCCCTTTGCCAGAACAAAACCCCTCACGTCTCAGGCGTCTGGACGGTGGTTTGACTGGCAGGCCACACGCTGCACCGTGATCCCTGAGGCGCTGGGCACGCTGCCACCACCCAGGCTGCCCGACCGTGTCTCCACCTTGTCCAGATGCTTCCAGAGCGCAGATGCACCGCGGACGTAACGGCACACCGGGAGGGGGCGGCGGGCCGGGCCTGGCTGCTCCCCCGTCCCCCCCCCCCCCCCGACTTCCCCCGAGAGGAGGCTGCCTCCAGCGAGAAGACCCTCCCGCCGTGCTCGCCAGACGGCACAGCTGGCACTGTCACTCCTCCCCACAGCCGACTCAGCGGGGGAGTCCCCTGCGTGCGCCGCACCTCGCGCGCGCCCCACGCACCCCGCGCGCGCCCCACGCACCCCACGCGCGCCCCACGCACCCCGCGCGCACACCATGTGCGGCACTGCCCTGGGTGGGAGCCGCGGGACACACGCCGTCTCTAGGAAGAGGCCCTGCAGGGTCCTCATCTGTGAGGCCACTTCCTCCGCTGAGGTCTCAGCGCCTGGGCGTCTTGGGGGCGTGTGAAGGGCGCCAGGAGACCGTCCCAGGCAGGGGCCCGCCTGCTCCCACAGCCCCTCCCTCCACTCCCGCGAGGGCCTGCGGCTGCGAACGTGCGCCCAGATCCGATTAAAGGCCTGCCGGTAAAGGTGGATTCCTTGTGCCTGTCAAGTAGACTGTTTTCCACAAACCACATGCGAAGTTGTCCAAGTGCTCCCATTCACACCGTCGGCTGCTTGCGGGACACGTGGGCAGACAGGCACACTTACGCTCACGTGCTGGGTCAGAACGGCAAACACTGAACTGACACATTTCAGGGCCCAAAACCTTTTACCCTGGGACTCGGACGCCCAGGGATGCCGGCTGAGGCTGCAGCCGCCACGCTGCTCACTCCCTCGCCCGGACCTGTGGGTGTCAGCCTTAGAGGACGCGCTCGTTTATGGGGCCCTGTCCCTGGCCTTGCCGGGCCCCAATTGCTTCTTCAGAAGGTGCACGTCCCGAGTCCGAGAGCACCTTGGGGGAGGAGGGGACCTGCATAAGAGAGGTCCTTCTTTTGGCAGCTGTGATGGATCTGGATGAGATGTGGCCTCTCAGGGAGAGCCCCCCTCAGGGCAGAGGAACCTCGACCCTGACGTGTGCACAGGAGGTCACGAGGTCTGGGAAGGAAACACTCAAGCCAAGGCTCCTGACCACCTCCTCCGCCAGCCACGGGGCCACCAGTCGGCACACCCCTCGGGGCCTGGGCATCACGTCACGGGTCCCCCACTGTCCTGCCTACAAGGACGCCCCGTGATGCCCTGGACGCTCCCACACTCCTAGGCTGCAAGAGGCCCGGGTAGGAGCGCGTGGACCCCCGAGCAGAGTCCCACAGTGGACGTGGGGTGTCTCAGAGCAGGGGGCCCTCTGGGAGCGTGTTCCCCCGCCTTCCAGGCGATGCAGGCCATGGACGGCAGTCCCCAGGCGCAGCCCCTACGAGGTGCGTCCTGGACGCAGGGGGAGCTTTCCTGAGTTTAGCTGGAATCTCGGTTTCGTTTTCTTCTCAACAAGCTGTGTGTGGCCAGCGGCACTCGAGTTGGGCTCCACCTGGGAGTCTGGGACAAGGGTGCCTGCGTCCCAGGTGGACCCCAGGTGGAGTTGGGGACACAGCAGCTGGGCCGGAAGCTCTGATCCAGGCTGTGCTGGGAGGTCCTGTCGTGTGGATGGGGCCCTGAGGGGGCCCCCCTCACCCCAGGGAGGAGAGCCTGGGTAGAGGCAGAACTCAGCGCACTTCCTGCCACAGGTGCTCCCCCCAGACCCCGTCCTGGGGCAGCGGCGACATCAGGTGCCACCCACCCAGAACGGGAGCAGGGGGCTGGGGCACGGCCCTCGCCTTTGTGATCTGCCGGCTGCTGTAAACTCTCTTCCTTGTTACCCTGTTTCAGGGCTGACTGTTCCAAACTTTAGGAACATAAATAAATGGGACATTTTTTCCTACCACATGGTCGTGCTTCTTCTACTGGGTTCTGTTGTGTCAGGGACGTCACCAACAGGCCTCCCCTAGGGAGCTCAGCCCCTGCGACTTTGAGGAGACAGGGCGTGGGCAGCAGAGTGCCCTCTGGGGTCTGCCTGGTCCACGTCCTTGCCTCCCATCGGGAGTGAGGGCAGGGGGAGGTCCCCGCCGTCTCCCGCTCACACCTGGCCTGCCTGCCAACGCTGGGGCCCCCGAGCACGATGCCTCCCCCTCCCTAGGGCAGGCACTGCTGAGGCCCTGAGGGACCAGCAAGCAGGACTGTCCCTGACGGAGGGTCCCACCTGAGTGTAGGGTTGGGGGGTCTGGGGGGTCCGGCCCGTGTGGGTCCCCATGAGCGGCACCTGCACCCCCTGCACCCACGTCCATATCCACAGCCCTACACACAGCCCAGCACGTCCACCGGCCCCTGACTCTTCCTCCCCTCCTAGTGCCTTTGTCTGCCTCTCCCCTCCTCCCTCTCTTGATCTCTGTCTTTGTGGCTCTCTGTCTCTCTGTCTTTCCCTATCTTACTGTCTCGGTCTCTCTCTCTGTCCCACTGAGGTCCCTCCCAGACCAGCGCTTGTCCGGGTAGCCTGTCAGCTAAGTGCTCCAGCCCTGCCCCAAATGATGGTGACATGGGGGTGGGGGGGAGGTCAAGTCATTCAGTGATGATCTAACACCCGTCAGAGCTGGGAGCTGTAGGGAGGAAGAATTTTTCTCTGTCCACCTTGGGTTCTCTTCTGGGCTCTGTAGCAAAGAACAGACTCATGAAAGAAAAGCACGCAGATTTACTGAATGTAAGTTTTTGATGACACGGGAGCCCTCATAAGGAAACGAAGACCCCAGTGGCCTAAGTGTTTCTGGACTAAGTTGAGCGAGGAGGTGATCCCAGTTCAGGGAGGGTGGCTTGCCCGGAGTTCCATCTGCGTTCAGGAAGAAAGGGGGGGTCCAAGCGCCCTTAGCTCAAAATACTCCTTCTGCCCAAGCGGCGTGGTCTGGGGCACATGTTCTGCCACCCTCCAGAGCGAGGAACCAGACACCAGGCTGTGCGAGCGGGCTTCCGACTCCTGGGGGCCCCGCACGTCACCTGCAGCCCCGCCCACGGCGTGGGTCCTGGGGCTCGGCCCAGGGAGCCCTGCAGCTGGAGGGCGCCAAGCTCCCTCCCATGGACAGTGGGGAAGCCTCGGCCGCGGTCCTCAGTGATGATAAAGGAAGGGGGGGGGGGTGGGCAAGCAGCGTGCCGGCGCCTCATGGGGCCTTTATTTATCTTCTCTTAAAGTCAGGAAGCAGTTATCAGAGGTGCCACCACATGCCCACTGCCGCGTCCCTAACTCTGGACGTGGGGCAAAGGGAGGGACTCGGCTCCCAGGGGTCCAAGAAAAGGTTTGTTAGTTCCTCGGACTGTGGGATGGCCCAGGGTTGGGGCAGACCCACGCCATGGAGGGGGTGAGGTACCCCCAGGACAGGCCACCCCTGCAGTGGACACGGCCGGTAATTCCAGGGGCCCAGCCCCCTCCCCCTAGCCAAGCACTCAGGCAGCTCTGCTTTCCCCAGCTGAGCGCCAGCAGGACAAGCTGGACACCACCAGACGCCTCCACAGCCAAAGCCAAACAGGCACCCAGGACGAAAATAGCCGTCAGATGACCAGAGGGCTGGCTCACCACAGCCCAAGGCAAGCTGCTCACAGCAGCTGCAACTAAAAATAGGCGAGAAGGGGACACGTCTTTGGGAGAAGCACAGGGGAGAGCTCTGTCCTGTCTCCAGCCGCTGCAGGCGGGCATGATGCAGTCACTGCGCTTCATTTCTGCTGAGGCCTTGGCGTCCCACCCCCAGGTGGCCCAGCAGAGCCTGGGCGGGGTGGCCCACAACCTCTACCCGCTGCTCTTCAAAGCCAGCTACTTGCTGGAGCAGGCGGAGGTGATCCGTGTTCTGCTGGAGCACTGGCCGCTGGAGGAGTTCCGGCTGGGTGCTCTGCTGGGCCCCAGCGCAGACCACCCCGGGGACCTGCGGGACCGGGCCTGCAGGGCCTGCCTGGAGGCCTGCGTGCGCGGCCTCGCGGACCACACGCTCTGGGGCGGGGGCCGGCGGCGTCTGCGGGTGGCCGACCTCACGGGCATCCGAGACGTGCAGGTGCAGGGCTGTCCCTGTGGGAGGGCGCTGGGCAGGTGGGGCCGCACCAAGCTGCTGGCCAGGACCTGCTGCGAGCTGCAGGCGGAGCCCCGTGCGGCCCGGCGCCCCGTAGAGGTCCTCACCGACATCTTCGTCACCGGGGGCAACTTCGACTTGGTGGTGCGGGCCCTGGGGCCGGAGGGTCCCGCCCCACTGCGCGTGCGCTGCCTCTCCTTCCGGGCCGACAGCCTGGGCCCCGGGCAGCTGCTGCACGTGCTGCGTCTGGCGGGGCCGGGCGAGCTGCGCCGGCTGGAGGTGGTGCACAACGTGCGTCTGCACGCCGGCCACGTGCAGCAACTGCTGGCCCAGGTGGGCTTCCCCCGGCTGGTGTCGCTCACCCTGCCCGCCAAGGCCTTCGACGCGCCCCCTACCAGCACCCCCGCCCCTGACGGCGAGGACCCCCTGCTCACCTCCATCGCCCGGGAGCTCAGCCGGATGACGCACCTCACCGAGTTGAGCGTGGCCTTCTCCACGCTGACCGGGAAGCTCCAGAAACTGCTCGGGTGAGTCTAGGGTGACCAGAAGGAGGGCGGCGGGGGGAGGGCATCTGCTCACAGCCCCTCAGCCCAGGTCGGGGCGACTCGGGGCCCTGGCTGAGGACGCACTAGGGGACTGTAAAACAGACCTGGTTACTTACAAGGCCACGAGCCCCCGTCCCCTCGGTTTTTGCCCAGCCCCGAGCAGCCGGAGGGGACAGGCAGAGGGGGAGGTGGCCCGGCTGGGGCTGGTGTCGGGTGCACCCTGGGAGCACCAGAACCCAAAGGAGACTGCCTCCAGTTCGTAAGAAAAAGAGAAGAGTCCTAATTAGCAAGCAAACAACATAGAAGTAACTCCATTACATTGTATTAATTACCTGTCATTGTAACAAATAACCCCAGTGCTGAGGCTTAGGAGGGCAAGACAGGAGCCCGGTGGGGGCAGCTGTGGTCTCCCCTGAAGGCCTGTCGGGGCGGGAAAGCGGAGTGACCCACTTGCTCGCTCATTCTCATGGCTGTCGGCAGGCGGCCTCGGCTCCTCGGCCCGTGGGCCCCTCCACAGGCTGCGGATCAGAGGGCCAGAGGCCCTCCGGAGGGAGGCCCGCCTCCCGTAACCTTCCCTGGAGGGCACTGTGCTGATGCTTCCGCCCACTGCGTGGTGAGGGCCCGTCCCTGGGCTGGGGGGGCACCACCGAGGGTCGCAATACCCCAGGGCCGTTGGGCCACCTTGGCGGCCACCAGCTGTGAATATACTCATGAAAATTTATGGAAAATCAAACTTCTCATTTCTTGAGAAGAGAAATTTGATGAGAATCAAATTTCTCATTTCTTCTCATTTCTCGTTGAGTGAGGGTGAGGATGTCTTTCCTGGTTTAGGGAGTCCATGGCTTACAGGAATTTCTCTTTTATACAAAGGAAACCCAGAAGTAGCTGGCCGCAGCTGGCCAGGGCCCACACTGCCTGTCCTCCCTGGGGGGCACCTGGGATCCCGTCACCGTCCCCCATCCCTGCTCCTCCACCCCTGGAACCCAGTCGCCCAATTCGGGAAGGGGTGGTCCTCGAGCCCACACACAAGTACGACTCTGCCATGTGGTGGCTCCCTGGGACCCTCAGGACAGTACTGCATTTGGCTGGCCTGGGTCCTCAGCCAGAGGTGCCTGTGCTCTGGGGAAACATGTTCCACAAGCCAGATGACACGTCACAAGCCTGCAGGGCTATCTTGTTAGCTCGGCCCTGACATCGCCTGTCACACTCTGACCTTCTGTTGTACACGCTCGGTCTTCAGTCAGCTGGTTGCTGAGAGCCTGTCCAAGGCCCCAGAAGGTCCAGGCGTGGAGTGTGTCAGGCCTAAGTGGGAGGGAGATGGGTGAGTGGTCAGGGAAGTCCCAAGGTGACCTTTGAGCGGAGACCAGGCACAGTGAGCCAGCGGAGGGCCCGGAGAGAGTGTGCTAGGCAGGAACCCCGCAGGTGAAGGGCTGGAGCTGGGGGTGTGGCAGGGCCATAGGCAGGGATGGGGTGGGGCGGGGCGGGGCGGGGCGGGGCTGGGGCAGCGGGGACGGGGGCTGTGGTCCTGGGCAGGTGAAGAAGGGAGCAGGGAGAGGAGGAAAAGAAGGACGGAAGAGCCAGGCCAAGCCCTGGAGGCTCTGAGCAGGGCAGTGGGTGATCAGCTTCATATTACAAGGCTCACTCTGGCTTCCCTGGTCCACACAGCAGACCCAGATGGAGGGGCAGGGAGAGTGGCAGACAGAGCAGACATGCCGAGACCACCCAGGTTTGGTGACTCCCTGGGAGGACTCACTGCTAAGATTTATTACAGCAGACGGACATGGGGCAGAGTCTGCCAAGGGAAAGGGCTTGTGGGGAGGGGTTCGGGGAGACAGGGCACGAGTCCAGGGTCCTGTCCCAGTGGAGCCAGCACGGACTGTGGTGACACATGGGGGGTGCCGTCCACTGGGGAGGGCATTAGAGACCCAGGCCCAGGGGTTTTCCTGGGGGCTGGCTGGGTGGGCACCTCAGCCTGGCATGTACCGAGATTCCAGACCCCAGAAGGAGGCAGGTGTCCGCAGGGACCACGTTGCTTGTGCAGACAGCTCAGGCCAGGGACCCCTTATCAGTTGAGTGAGGGACCCTCCCCAAATCCAAGCTCCCAGACGCAGTTCGCAGTCAGGCCTGTCCTCTGACCCTTGTCCACACAGGAGGCCCCCCGAGGGGTTGCGAGCAGCGCAGGTGGGGAGAGGGTTCCTCGTGGATGGATGTGGGCGTGGGAGAGATGGAGGTGGAAACACGCCCCACAGCTCAGGGCCTCAGCCACCACCGCCTCCTCAGGGCCGGGCGAGGAGGCACAGAGCCTGCCGCGGGGTGGACCGTGCCGGCGGCAGGCAGACCCCAGACGCTCTGTGCCCAGAGTACAGGTGCAGGAGGCGGTGGAAGCAGCAGCCTCAGCAGGTGAATAGAGAGCGGAACCCGCCCCACCCCCGGCACTCAGTGCCCAGCCCGGTGAGTCCAGACCCAGGCCCAGGGTCCCGCAGGGCCGCTGTGGGTCTGTTCCCAACTCTGAGAACTGCTGGGCAGGGAGTCACCGACTGTGCGTTTCCCGATGGCCGCCGCCTACACACCTACAGGAGAGCACGGAGGGTCTCTGAGGTCCCAGGCAGTGCTGAGGGTGGACCGGACGCTCCAAGGGCCCTCCCAGCCCTGAAATCCTGTGGGCTCAGGCTCTTCTTTTTCAGAGCCAAGCCAGTGTTTCATTTCCTGCCAATTCACAGGCAGCTCACTGCCCCCTCAGCAAGCTTGTGAATACACCACGCCTGGTTGACAAAACAGATTGATCACTTTAATTGCTGAGGACAAAGGCCAGGCCTGTCTTCGGGTGAAGTTAAGTCTTCAGGGCCCCGTGGCTATGCATGGTCCCAGCTCTGCCGTTGCCCCAGGGCAGCCACAAACGGGAAGTAAATGAAGGTCGCGGCTGTTCTGATTACGCTTTACTTACCCGCACTGAAACTTGAATTTCATATAATTCTCACGTATCACAAAATAATTCTTCTTCTTTTGACTTGTTCGACTACTTAAAAAGGTAAAACTCATTTCAGCTCTCAGGGAGGGTGTGTGTGGCCCCCAGAGCGCCTGCCGGGCCTGCTCTCACCGCGCTGTTTCCTGCCCTGCCCGCAGCCCCCTCCGGACTCCGCTGAAAGTGCTGGACCTGGGCAACTGCGACCTGAACCACGCGGACATGGCCTTCTTGGCGAACTGCACCCACGCCGCCCACCTGGAGGTGCTGGACCTCAGCGGGCACTGCCTGGTGGACCTGTTCCCCTCGACCTTCTTCCGGCTGCTGGGCCAGGCCGCCCCGACGCTGAGGGCCCTGACCCTGGAGGAGTGCGGCCTCGCGGACCGGCACGTGGGCGCGCTGATCCTGGCCCTGGGCCCCTGCCGCCGGCTGCGGGAGCTCCGCTTCCTGGGGAACCCAATGTCGGCCCGCGCGCTCCGGCGCCTCTTCGTGGCTCTCTGTGAGCTCCCCCGGCTGCAGAGCGTGGAGTTCCCGGTGCCCAGTGACTGCTACCCCGAGGGCAGCGCCTACCCCCAGGACGAGCTGGCCATGTCCAAATTCGACCAGCAGAAATACAGCGCGATCGCAGAGGACCTGCGCGCGGTGCTGCTGCGGGCCGGCCGCGACGACATCCGGGTCTCCACGCCCCTCTTCGGAAGCTTCGACCCGGACATTGAAGAAACGAGCAATGAACTCGGAAAGCTCTTGCTGCAAGCCTTCAAAACTGCTCTGGAAAACTTCTCCAGGGCGCTGAAGCAAATGGAGTAGGCCCTGGGCTGTACGAGGCGGGAGGCGGCGGCCGCGGCGGCGGTGGCGGTGGCCGCGGCCCGGGCTGAGCCTCCGCCCCCGCCACCACCGAGGCATCTCCTAGTGGCAGCTGCACGCGCATCCTTCAGGCGCTCCGGGAGCGACGACCCTGCCTCCCAGGAGCTGTGACGGAGCACAGCGCCCAGCATGGCGGTGGCGCCGGAGAAGCAGCCCGCGGCGGGCGGCCGTCCTGGTCACGGCGCCTCGGCAGCCGCGGGAGGTGCGGGCCGCAGGGAGCAGGGCGGGGGCCGGGGCGGCTGGACGACCGGCCGGCGTGAGCGGGGGAGGGAGTGAGAGGACACCTCCCGGGCACAGCGATGAAAGCGCCCAGCTGAGGAGAGAGTAAAACCGAGGGCAAGCCGCATCCCTTGCCGCAGCGGCTGGGTCCGGGGGTGCAGGGCGCCGGCCCGGCGCCCTCCCGTCGCGGGTGTGCGGCGCTGCCCTGTCTGGATGTTTACAAACTCCCGTCCAGCGAGGACATGGGCTTTGGTAGTTGACGGCTCTGCCCCTGCCCTCGGGCCAGTGGGCGGCAGGCGTGCGCTCTGCTGGTGTCAGGCTGAGCCCCGGGCTCCGGCGGCCTCTGGCTCTGAGGGCACGACCGCGGTGCCCCGCCCGCCGCCGCCCCCACTCCCACCTCCACCGACTCTAGGCCCGGCGGGCGGGGGCTCCTGCTGCGGGGCGGGCGGGAAGGCTCCTCCGGGAAGCTGTCTGAGTCCTGGTGCTTGAGGAGTGGTTAATGCCAACGTCGGGACTTGGTTTCTACTGAGATCTGATTTGTGCAGCGCTGAGTATTAGGGTAATTAAATACTAATAAAGTGTGGCTTATTCAGATGTGGTTTTCTTTCTTTTTCAATCTAATGGACGAAAAAAATGTCTTGCATTAATTTGTATTTCCCATTTGTTCATGAAACTGGGCATGTCTTTTTCTCTTTTTTTATAAATTTATTTATTTGGCTGCACTGGGTCTTCGTCGCTGTGCGTGGGCGTCTCTAGTTGCGGCGAGCGGGGGCTACTGTTCACTGCGGTGCGCGGGCTTCTCATCGCAGTGCCTTCTCGTTGCGGAGCACGGCCTCTAGGCGCACCAGCTCAGTAGTTGCAGCACGTGGGCTCAGTAGTTGTGGCACGCAGGCTCTAGAGCGCAGGCTCAGTAGTTGCGGCGCACGGGCTTAGTTGCTCCGCGGCATGTGGGATCTTCCCGGACTGGGGCTCGAACCCGTGTCCCCTGCATTGGCAGGCGGATTCTTAACCACTGCACCACCAGGGAAGTCCCTGGGCATGTCTTCATATGCTTGTTGCCCACTTGTATTTTTTTTTTAATAATTTCATTTATTTACAAAAACAAAAACAGTTCACCCACTTCTCCCTTCCCCCCACAGTCCCCCCCACCCCGGCCCCACCTCTGGTTCTAATCTGTTCTCTGCACCTATTAACTTGGAGATATATATTCCACATATGAGTGAGATCATATGGTATTTGTCTTTCTCTGACTTATTTCACTTAGCATAATGCTCTCCAGGTCCATCCATGTTGTCACAAATGGCAGAATTTCATTCTTTTTATGGCTGAATAGTATTCCATTGTATACATATACCACATCTTCTTTATCCATTCATCTATTGATGGGTACTTAGGTTGCCCATATTTTGGCTATTGTAAATAATGCTGCAATAAACATGGGAGGGCAGATATCTTTTTGAATTAGTGTTTTCATTTTCTTCGGATAAACACCCAGAAGTAGAATTGCTGAACCATATGGTAGTTCTAATTTTGATTTTTGAGGAACCTCCATACTGATTTCCATAGTGGCTGCACCAATTTACATTCCCACCAAAAGTGTACAAAGTTTCCCTTTTCTTCACTTCCTTGCCAACACTTATCTCTTCTTTTTTTTTTAATTTATTTTTTTATATTTTTATTTTTGGCTGTGTTGGGTCTTCGTTTCTGTGCGAGGGCTTTCTCTACTTGCGGCAAGCGGGGGCCACTCTTCATCGCGGTGCACAGGCCTCTCACTATCGCGGCCTCTCTTGTTGCGGAGCACAGGCTCCAGACGCGCAGGCTCAGCAATTGTGGCTCACGGGCCTAGTTGCTCGGCAGCATGTGGGATCTTCCCAGACCAGGGCTCAAACCCGTGTCCCCTGCATTAGCAGGCAGATTCTCAACCACTGCACCACCAGGGAAGCCCTATCTCTTGCCTTTTTGATAATAGCCATTCTGACAGGTGTGAAGTGATATCTCATTGTAGATTTGATTTGCATTTCTCTGACGATTAATGATGTTGAGCATCTTTTCATGTCTCTTCAGAGATTCTGCCCACTTCCTAATTGAATTATTTTTTATTTTTTTGCAGTTGAGTTGTATGAGTTCTTTATATATTTTGGATACTAGTCCCTTATCAGATATATAATTTACAAATATTTTCCCTCATTCTATAGTTTGCCTTTTATTTGTTTTATGACTTTGTTTGCCATGCAGAATCTTTTCAGTTTGATGTAGTCCCACTTGTTTATTTTTGTTTTTGTTGCTTTTGCTTTTGGTGTCAGATTTTTTAAAAATCATTGCCAAGACTGATGTCAGGGAGTTTACCACCTATGTTTTCTTCTAGGTCTTATCATTCAAGTCTTTAATCCATTTTGAGTTAATTTTTTATGTGTGTTGTAAGATAGTGGTCCAGTTTCATCCTTTTGCATGTGGCTGTCCAGTTTTTCTAGTACCATTTATAGACAAGAGGGTCCTTTCCCCTTGGTATATTCTTGGCTCCTTTGCCGTTAATTAATCGACCATCTATGCATGGATATATTTCTGGGCTCTCTATTCTGTTCCATTGATCTATTTGTCTGTTTTTATGCCAGTACCATAATGTTTTAATGACTACTGCTTTGTAATATAGTTTGAAATCAGGGAATGTGATGCCTCCAGCTTTGTTCTTCTTTCTCAAGATTGCTTTGGCCATTCAGGGTCTTTTATGGTTCCATACAAATTTTAGGATTTTTTTGTTCTATTTTTGTGAAATATGCCATTAGAATTTTGATAGGGATTGCATTGACTCTGTATATTGCTTTGGGTAGGATGGACATTTTCACAGTATTAATTCTAACAATCCATGAGCATGGAATGTCTTTCCATTTATTTGTGTCTTCTTCAGTTTGTTTCATTAACATCTTGTACTTTTCAACATACAGGTCTTTCACCTCCTTGGTTAAATTTATTCAGAATTTTTGATGCAGTTGTAAATGGGATTGTTTTCTTAATTTCTCTTTCTGATATTTCATTATTAGTGTATAGAAATGCAACAGATTTTTGTGTATTCATTTTGTAGCCTGCAACTTTACTAAATTTATTAGTTCTAACAGTTTTTTGATGGAGTCCTTAGAGTTTTCTGTATATAGTATTGTGTCATCTGCAAATAGTGACAGTGTTACTTCTTCCTTTCCAATTTGGATTCCTTTTATTTCTTTTTCTTTTCTGATTGCTGTGGCTAGGACTTCCAATGCTGTTGAATAAAAGTGGTGAGAGTGGGCATCCTTGTCTTATTCCTGATCTTAAGAGGAGATGCTTTCCACTTTTCACTGTTGAGTGTGATGTTAACTCGGGGCTTGTCATATATGGCCTTTATTATGTTGAGGTACATTCCCTCTACACCCACTTTATCGAGAGTTTTTATTATAAATGGATGTTGAATTTTGCCAAATGACTTTTCTGCATTCACTGAAGTGATCATATGATTTTCAAATTCTTCAGTTTGTTAATGTGGTATATCACATTGACTGATTTGTGGTATTGAGCCATCCTTGCATCTCTGGGATAAATCTCACTTGCTCATGGTACATGATGCTTTTAATGTATTGTTGAATTTGGTTTGCTAATATTTTGTTGAGGACTTTTGCATCTGTGTTCATCAGGGATATTGGCCTGTAATTGTCTTTTCTTTTGGCATCTTTATCTGGTTTTTGGTATCAGGGTAATGCTGACCTCATAAAATGAGTTTGAATACTCCCTCTTCTCTCTTTTGGAAGTTTGAGAAGGACTGGTATTAATTCTTCTTTGAATGTTTGGTAGAATTCACCAGTGATGCCATCTGGTCCTGGACTTTTGTTTGTTGGAAGGTTTTGGATTACTCAAATGACATTTTAATGCAATTCAGAATTTTAAAAAGGACAAAAGTGTCTGAAAAGAAAACATTTTCTCAAGAGTGGCTAGTGCTTGATGTGGCCAAATGTTCCTCACACTAGAACCACCCAAGTGGTCAGTGGGGGTTTGAATCACCCTGTTGAGTGGGCTTTGCCCTCAGGTCCAACTCCATGCTGCCGTCTCCGCAGGTACATCCCCGTTGCAGGTGCTCCTGTGCCACCCCCTCCCCCAGGTATGGCCCATGCCTTTCCCCCCACAATGGAGTGAGAGTCCTCTCAGGATCTGCCTGCTGAGGAAGGCAGTAACCTTCCTGCTGGGCCTTCAGGAGAGGAGAGCCGCCACCAGGTGGGCAGGAGCAGGAGGGAAGTGGTGGCTTCTGACTCCCTGTGCTCGTCAGCTCTGCCTTCTTTGCTCACCTCTGCACGTCTCCTTAGCTGTGTTATGCTGGAACCCTGTTTCAGCCACGTGGACTTTGCTATTGCAAGAAGCTCTTGGAAAGAGAGTAGGCACAGGGCAAAATTTTGAAATGATTTGATTTTAACTCTAAAGAGTAGAGTAGCTTCTGCTGTTTGTGTCTGTGGAATTTTCTTGACGAGACCCAGCCTCCAGGTGGTCAGCAGGTAGAACCCTGGGCTGGGCCCAGCAGCTGTGGTGGACAAGAGCCCAGGGATGACCCAGGACCTGAAATTTGGGGCAGGGGTGGGCACACAGGTGTCTACTAGTGGAGAATGTCCCTGACAGCCCCCGCCCCACGCTGAGGAATAACCCATTCTTGTGAAACTGGAGAGGCTGGGAGGCTCGTCTGGAGCAATTCTGAGGCACACGGAGCAGCCCAAGTGGGACCCATGCCTCCCACTCACCCCAGCGCATGTAATTCACTTGTTCCTGTGGACCCGCTCAGCCCCAACACTGAATGTGCCACTTGCAGCCACGATGGGTTTTACCTGTACCTGCCCAGCCCGAGACTGGTGGCCCTGAGGATGCCCAAGGTGACGCTGGCTGCGAATGCGGTCGTGGGCATGTCAGGGCCCAGGAGTGTTCCTGTGCTTCTCGCGCTGCGGACGGCGTGGCTCCCACACAAGGGCAAACTGGGGGAAAAGGAAACACGCTCAGCAGGTGAAAAGCAGAACAGAGTGCCAAGGGCCAGGAGGGCATGAACATGCCACACGGTAACTCGACTGGGGCTCCTCCTGCTGAGCCTGGGCGGGCTGTCATCTGCACAGACCCACCTGGTCTTCCCAGGGGCCAGTCGCATCGAATGGGGACATGACGGGGACCATGATGGACACTCTGGGACCACCGTCTTCGCCTCCCCCCGTCCCCTGTGGTGGACTAATCATTGCACTTCCTCCAGGAATTCAGCAGTGCTTCCTGTTGACCATCCTGGCAAGGAGGGGATGCAGATTCAGGGACTTCCACTTCTCTTTCCTACCTTAGCAACTCTTGTTCCAGACGGTTCTTTCCAATTACATACTCAGAGACTAGGAGACACCTGCAGGCCCAGCAGACCCTCTGTGCAGTGGCCGTGTCGAGAGACCCGGAGACGTCAGCCTGCAGCTCCCTCTCTCATCAGCTGCCACCCACTAGATCCCAGGAATCCCCTTCTCTCTCCACCAGCCGCTGGCAGTCCCGTGGGTGAGCGCAAATCCTCGACCTGCTGGAGGGCCTGCCGCCTCCTTCAGAGCCGCCCGAGCCAGTGGTTGGCGCTTGAGCCCCGCTTTCCTGACTCTCTCTGCTCCCACCCCACTCACAAGCCACGGCACCGCACAACCCAGCGGTTCCCAGACTTTGCCACACATGGGGGTAGAATAAGGTAGCTGTTCTCACCATGGGGCCCGGGGAGAGAAAGCTGGTTTGCAGGGAGAGAAGATTAAACAGACATGCAGAGATCTGAGGCCAAAAGGTCATTACTGCAAGGTTCCCAGTGTTGTTTACTAGCCATTTCTGGCTCTTCTCTGAGGTCTGGCCATCACTCTCCATCCTTGCCCTGAGGTTCCACAAGGTAGCCTTAAAACAAACGCCCCCTTAACTGTCTAAGCTAGCAGAACTGACCCCTGTTGTTTGCTACCAAAGCCCTAATGTCTAGGGAAGCAGGACAGCTATTTCTGTCATACGCCAGGCAGAGAAGAGCATTTTTGGCATCAGCCCACAAAACCTGCTCAGTCATTCGAAAAGGACCTGGTTTCACAAGGATCAGGGCCGTTCTGAAGCCAAGCTGCCTGGGTTCATACTAGCTCCAGGACCACCTGTGTGACCTCGGGCAGGTTGACTTCCCACCCCTCACCTGTAGAATGAGGGCTGCAGAGAAGGGCTCACACCACAGGCCTGAGACTGTGGGCCTCTAAGAGGCCTGCTGACAGGTTGGCCCTCGGCTGGCATCTGGGACTGGATTTGGGAGGGTTCCCTCCACCACCAACTGGTAAGAGTGGATCACTGCGACCAAACCCTGCCAACAGCTTGGACACCTGCTTTCCTCTGGGAGCTTGGAATTTGGGTCTGTGCCAGGCAGAGGATGCCTGTGTGACCCGCCCTCCGCAGAAACCCTGGACGCTGTTTCTGAAGAGCGTCCACATGGCCGTGTGACCCCTGGGAGGGGACGGGAAGCTGCACCTGGTCTCCCCGCGTTGCCCACGTGCCTGTCCCTTTACTAACCTTGCCTTGTACCCTTTCTATACGACGAGCCTCAGCTGTGAGTACAACCATGTGCGGAGTCCTGAGCAAGTGTGGGGTGGTCTTGGGGACCCGGAGCCCAAGGGTAGTAACAGCGCTCACTGCACAGCACTAGGGTCAAGATGACGGGAGTGATGTGCGTAAAGCATACGAAGGCCGATTCATGTTAACTTTATGGAAAATGGGTCTAAGTTTGCAGTAAAGATTGAGATAATCTGTTTAAAAATGTAAAGAGTAAGAAATCACACACATAAAAAGCGGCACTGTTGCTTTTAAATTGAGGTGTTTTAATTACATGTCATTGCTCATAAACACACACAAGGGTATCAACTGGAAATAAACACTTTTTCCCCTTTGGTGGGAAAGAGATTCAAAACACCACAAAACCTTGACGGTATCACTACCTTCCTTTATCATCTATTAGGCAGTCCTATCCACTACCTGACAACTTCTGACTGTAATTTTAGGAGAGAGAAAAATAATTTGAGGAGAAAAAAGAATTTAGGGAGTGATAAAAACAGACAAAAAAATGACTTATAGTAAAGATGAATATTATATTTCACATTCTTAGAAACAGTTTTTCCCTAAAGCTATGAGGTTATACTGTTCCGCTTAATAAAATATTGACAGCTTAAAAAACGCTCCTGAGAAACTGCGTCCTTAGCCGCTGAGGGGGACGGAGAGCTCGGAGGGTGGCGGTGGAAGCAGTGGAAGGCCACTGCTGAGAGCCGGCTGTGTGCATGCGTGGCCACAACACAGGGAGCGCTGGCAGAAGGAAAACATCACGTAACCCAGAACACACACCGGTCTGACGCTGAGCCGTTCACTCCTGTCTTACTTTTCCAGTATGGCTCTCTCTACGCTCTTAAACTTCTTCAGTTCGACCATTAGTTCCCAATATCTGAGATACAGCCACATAAGCCTCCCATTGTGGCGCTTGTTGGTGTTCCAGACGTCACCACAGTACGTGTCGTGCTTGAATATGTCAGTCAGGCCAGCTGCCATCTCTAGGTCAGCAGCAACTGGGTCAGTGGACGCTCGGACCAGCAAGCTCTTCTCGATCTCCAGCCGCTTGTGGCGAGGGAGAACCAGACTGCAGTAGATGCTCTGTCTTTCTGTGAGAGCGTCCTCGAACTCTCTCAGCAGAAGCCTGGCTCTCCGTTGCCAGTCCTCCTCCTTGCCCAGGCAGCTCAGGTACGCACTCCGCAAGGGCTGCCTCTTCTCCTGCAGGACCCGAGCCCGCTCCTGTTCCAGAAGCTTCTTCTCTTCCACCATCTTGCGCCCCTGAGAGATGAGGGCTTCTCGGTAGCTAGTCGTTCTGTTTTGTTCCTTTTCAAGTTCCAGGGACAGCTGTGCCACGGCCCGCCGGCCTTCTGAGATCGTGGCATGGTACTTGGCTTCGAGGCCCCGCTGGAAGGCAGCTGTTCTCTGACGGTATGCTTCCCGCTCTTTTTCTATTTCTTTTCGGGACTCCCTAGACCAAATCCAACCTGACACAAAGAAAGTGGAGGAGGAAAACACACATGATGAAAAGTCAAAGCTCAAGTTCTATAATCTTTATTTACAGAAAACATAAAGCAGCTAAGGACAGCACTTCCATAAAATCTTAAGTCCCAAGAGGTACAAAAAAGATAACATTTTGAATGAAGCTATACAACTGCAAAGTTCTTATCTTAAAATCAGATAAGGGCTCCCCAAAGACAAGCACAACAAGGCTGCAGAGACCCCCTTCAGCCTCCTCGTAATGTCTGATGGCTGAGAAAACCCACGGCTGCCTTCCTTTGTTCCCAGGCCTACCACCCCGCGCCTCCTCTGGCTGCGGTGCCCCGGCATACTACTGGCAAGGGCTAGAAATGAATACGGGAGAGCGTGCGTCACACAGTGTCGGCTAGGCTACTAAGAACTGAGCAAAGTTCAACGTGTGCTCAGCTTCGCCTGGTCATCACTGGTAAACAGCTGAGGCAGTGCTACCTCTCCCTGTCCAAGAAGCCAGCCTAAGAAGATACGAATAAAAAACAGTCTCATAATACCCCAAATGCCCAGGTTTCAGTGGAGAATCACTCTTCATAACAAGAATCAGGAAGATCTCAGTTGACTTAAAAGGTAATCAGTTGACGCCAATACCAAGATGACAGAGATGTTAGTGTCATCTGACAGTTTAAGGCAGCCATTGTAATATAAAGTCTAAGCAAAGATACAGAAAGTCTCAGCAGAGAAATAGAAAATATTTTAAAAAGCAAACGGAACTTTTGAAACTGAAAAAGGCAGGAACTTAAATAAAAAAGCATAATGCTGAAACAGGTGTGGAGAAGAGAGGACCCCACCAAGATACTCAATACAGCTCTTGCGAACACAGACATGAAGATCCGAACAAAATACTAGCAAATACAATTCTGCAATATATAAAAAGAATTACACGGCATGACCAAGTGGGGATTATTTCAAAAATGTAAGACTGGTTCAACATTCAAAAGCCCATCGCTATAATCCAACAAATTAGCAGCCTAAAGAAGAAAAACTACATGATCATATTGACTGATACAGAAACACAACACCCATTCATGATAGCAACTCAGAAAAACAGGAACAGAGGGGAACTTCCTTGTCTTGATACTTTATGAAACCCACAGCTAACATTTACTTAGTGGTGAAAAGACTGAATGCTTTTCCTCCAAGATCAGGAACTATCCAACAAAGTCCTAGAATTTCTGGCCAGTGCGAGAAAGCAAGAAAAGGAAATACAGGCCAACAGACTGGAAAGGAAGAGATAAAACCTGTCTCGTACCTCATAGAAAAATTAACTCAAAATGGATCATGGACTGTCATGTAAAATGTAGAATTAAAACTGTAGGAAAAAACACAGGAGAGAATCTTTAGGATCAAAGGCCAGGCAAAGAGTTTTCAGACGTGGTATGAAAGCATGACTCATAAAAGAAAAAACTGATAAGACGGACTTCATCAAAATTAAAACCTTTGCTCCATGAAAGACTCCAGTAAGAGTCTACAGACTGGGAGAAGATATTTGCAAACGAGACAGCCAACAAAGTACTAGAATCTAGAACACAGTAAAAACTCTCAAAACTCGGGAATTCCCGGGTGGTCCAGTAGTTAGGACTCTGTGTTTTCACTGCCAGGGCAAGGGTTCAATCCCTGGTCAAGGAACTAAGATCCCACAAGCTGCGTGGTGACAAAAAACAAAACAAAACCCAAAACAAAACAAAAAAACAAACAAAACAAAACATAAACCTCTCAAAACTCAACATTAAAAAAACAATCCAATTAGAAAATGGATTGAATCTGAAAGACAGGATTCAAGGAAGCGGATACACCGATGGCAGATAAGTATGTGAAAAGATGCCCAACATCATTAGCCCTTACGGAAATGCAAATTAAAACCAAAATGGGGTATCACTATACACCTGCAAGAACAAGCAAAATAAAAACAATAGTGATCACACCAAATACTGGTGAGGACGCCAAGAACCTGGATCCCTCATGCACTGCTGGCGAGAAAGTAAAATGGTACAGCCACTCTTTTACTTTCTTCAAAAACTGAACATCAACTCCCAAGAAGGCTGACAAGAGTAGGTAGTTTTTATGATTCAATGATCTGCAGTGTCTGCGTCTTAGTGAAAGACCCAATTGCAGCCCTAAGGGCTGCTATTTAGAAACTCACTAGGCTGCCATCTTGAAAAACCCTACTGAACGCTTGGAAAGGCTGCCTGCTGCCTATGGCTAGGGCAATGAACTTGGCGAGTGAAGTGGAAGGCTTAAAATTACACTGACTAAGCCAAAGCAATCTTGAGGGAAAAAAACGGAGCTGGAAGAATCAGACTCCCTGACTTCAGGCTATACTACAAAGCTACAGTAATCAAGACAATATGGTACTGGCACAAAAACAGACATATAGACCAATGGAACAGGATAGAAAGCCCAAAGATAAACCCACACACCTATGGTCAACTAATCAATGACAAAGGAGGCAAGGATATACAGTGGAGAAAAGACAGTCTCTTCAATAAGTGGTGCTGGGAAAACTGGACAGCTACATGTAAAAGAATGAAAGTAGAACACTCCCTAACACCATACACAAAAATAAACTCAAAATAAATTAAAGACCTAAATGTAAGACCGGACACTATAAAACTCTTAGAGGAAAACATAGGAAGAACACTCTGACATAAATCACAGCAAGATCTTTTTTGACCCACCTCCTAGAGTAATGGAAATAAAAACAAAAATAAACAAATGAGACCTAATGAAACTTAAAAGCTTTTGCACAGCAAAGGAAACTATAAACAAGATGGAAAGACAACCCTCAGAATGGGAGAAAATACTTGCAAATGAGTCAACGGACAAAGGACTAATCTCCAAAATATATAAACAGCTCAGACAGCTCAATATTAAAAAAAAAAACAACCCAATCAAAAAATGGGCAGAAGACCTAAATAGACATTTCTCCAAAGAACACATACAGATGGCCAAGAGGCACACAAAAAGCTGCTCAACGTCACTAATTACTAGAGAAATGCAAATCCAAACTACAATGAGGTATCACCTCACACCAGTCAGAATGGCCATCATCAGAAAACGTACAAACAACAAATGCTGGAGAGGGTGTGGAGAAAAGGGAACCCTCTCGCACTGTTGGTGGGAATGTAAATTGATATAGCCACTATGGAGAACAGTATGGAGGTTCCTTGAAAAACTAAAAACAGAATTACCATATGACCCAGCAATGCCACTACTAGGCATATACCCAGAGAAAACCATAATTCAGAAAGACACATGCACCCCAATGTTCATTGCAGCACTATTTACAATAGCCAGGTCATGGAAGCAACCTAAATGCCCACCAACAGACGAATGGATAAAGAAGATGTGGCACATATATACAATGGAATATTACTCGCCATAAAAAGGAACGAAACTGGGTCATTTGTAGAGACGTGGATGGACCTAGAGACTGTCATACAGAGTAAAGTAAGTCAGAAAAACAAATATCATATATTAACGCATATATGTGGAATCTAGAAAAATGGTACAGATGAACTGATTTGCAGGGCAGAAATAGAGACACAGATGTAGGGAACAAATGTATGGACCAAGGGGGGACAGCGGGGGGTGAGGGGGAAATGAACTGGGAGATTGGGATGGACATGTATACACTAATATGTATAAAATAGATAGCTAATAAGATCCTGCTGTATAAAAAATAAAATTCAAAAAAAAATTACAGTGACTGACGTAGTAATTAATTAGTTTTGAGGCTGGGAGAGGCCCTGAGGTGACTTTCATTTTCCGTTTGTTTTTTCAGACTCATCTCTGGCTTCTATAGCTTTTCATAGTAATTTTTATTTTTGAAGTTCCTGATTTCTTATACTTTTGAAATGATGCTTTTTGTCCCTGAGAAGGGTTGAGGAATATTGTATTTTCTTCTTTTTGGTTATCTTGCTTAGGTAATGCGATCAGAGAAAACTTTTAACTTTGTATTCTTGTAAGGATTCTCCAAAAATGTGTTATTACAAGATTAAGAAATTATATCGAACATATGGGTGTTAAGTAGCCCCCTAGCATAGGCTAAAAGTAAAGGCAGACAAATGAAGTTGATAAATACTACTCTCGTCAGCCTCCACTTTCTCTACTCAAACCTGCTAACCTAAGAAACCCAGGCACATAAAGCCACTCCATAAAAAGTATCACTGCCTGCTCACTTTGGCAGCACATATACTAAACAACAAAAAAAAAATTGGAAAAACGCAGAGAAGACTAGCACAGCCCCTGCTGGAGGATGATACAAATTCGTGAAGTGTTCCATATAGTTTAAAAATAAAAGCATCCCTGCAACAGAGGGCAGCTTTTTTTCCGTTTCTCATTATTCTTAAGTGCCAACCCAGAACCATGGGATATGATGTAGGGAAGCACAACATGCCACCCTTAAATAGGTCCCCTGGGCCTTACTAAGTTTCTCGAGGGGCAAGGGAACCACCCTCCTCACCAAATGATTCTAACCGAAAGCGGAAAGTAACAGATTAAATCTGGAGCCACAACAGAAGCCTTATAGGAGTGTGGAATATCAAGGTTCTAGGCTTGGCCGAAAATATGCAACTGGTGACTATTAAATTAAGACCTGGATGGGAATATCCCTGTAAATAGCAGTAACCAAAATGGGAGGCCACTGGTCTGACTAACCACAGCTGACATTTGGAGCCTGATAGGAGTTTGGGGGGGAGGCCTTCTCCTCCCCCCTAAGCTAAATGAGGGAAGGTAAAACCTTGCCACATAGGTGAATGGCTGTGTCAGTCATTTGATATCATTGAGGTGGTTACACAGTTCTTAGGGGGAAAAAAACTTGTTTCTTCTGGCCTTAAGAGAACAAAGTCATCCTAGGAGGCACTTGTCTATGCCTTTAAGATGCAAATGTCTACCTGATCTTCTCCAGGAACCCTTATCTCCAGCATCCTTTTAAAATGCAAATTTCGAGCTTCCCAGGTGGCGCAGTGGTTAAGAATCCGCCTGCCAATGCAGAGGACACGGTTCAAGCCCTGGTCCAGGAAGATCCCACAGGCCTCGGAGCAACTAAGCCCGTGCACTGCAACTACTGAGCCTGCGCTCTATAGCCTGCGAGCCGCAATTACTGAGCCAGCATGCCACAATTGCTGAAGCCCGCGTGCCCAGAGCCTGTGCTCCGCAACAAGAGAAGCCACCGCAATGAGAAGCCTGCGCACCACAACAAAGAGTAGCCCCCGCTCGCCGCAGCTAGAGAAAGCCTGCACGCAGCAACGAAGACCCAATGCAGCCATAAATAAATAAATAAAATAAATAAATTAAAAAAAAAAAAGAATTTGGGTTAAAAAGATAAAAATAAAATAAAATGCAAATTTCAAAAACGGGGTAGGTAATTTGGAACTTGACTTGTCAAGGACGAAAAGAAATCCTAAGTGTCTTTTCTGTAAACATTAGAAAAAAGGATTTAGCCATCTAGACAGGTGACCTTGATTTGCTCCATCTGCCAGAAGCCCAATTTGAATCCAACCCCTTGTAACTGATGGGTTTTACCTTGTTGTACCTGACTCAGGGCTGAAATTTTCAAATGAGAACTATAAGGTCTCTGTGTTTGTTTGTGTGTTTGTATGTATCTATGTGTGTTGTAGATGTATAGTATTACCAAAATTAATTTGTAAAGAAGCTCTACTTAACTGACTTAAAAAAATTAAGTGCTTATATAAATACTCAGGAATATAAAACTGGCCAGAATGAATTTCAGGTTCACGTGATCCAGGAAATATTCAACATTAAATTAATATCTGGTATTGAAGGAGGCTTAAACTTGTTGATTTGATTAACACAGATATGTCTTTAGAGTCATCAATGTTAAGTATAGTACTTCTACTGTACCTAGGTTTACTAGAGGTCAAATAAGACCTTATTATATGTTGCGAATCTGTCAGCAAGAAAAGTAACTTGAAGTGAAAAAAAAAAAAACTTTTAAGGAAAGTAAGATGTATGTTTTCAGTAAAAGAAGGTGTAAAGAGTGAGAAAAAAAATACTGGAAAAAAGAGTTGTACATGATCTTGGGAGTGTTCCAGTGGTTAGGACTCCGAGCTCCCAATGCAGGGGGCCTTGGTTCGATCCCTGGTCGGGGAACTAGGATCCCACATACTGCAACTAAGCCCACATGCTGCAACTAAGCCTGCGCGCCTCAACTACTGAGCCCACGCTCTAGAGCCCGCATGCCACAATAAGGACCCAGTGCAGCCAAAATAAATAAATAAATAATAAATAAAAACAGTTGTACATGATCAAGATTTTCTAAGATTGGATTAAACTTAGTTGGGTAAACGGATTTTGTTGGGAGTGGGCTGGGGCAAGACTGGATTTGGTTTCTCCCTCCAAAGTTTTCTTGAATTACTGCTTTTAATAACATGAGTTACTTCGCCTTCAAGGGATCTGTATTTGCTTTCAAGATCTGTTTTAACTTTGGTTAAGAAATAACTATTGTCTCAGTGACCTGTGATCTTATTTGACTAAGTCTTTTAAAACTTTTTGACAAACTTCCCAATACCAAATTTTAATTAAAGTTCTTTGGATTTCCAGCTAACTTTGGGATACTTTAGAGGGCCCCTGAGGCATCTGAAAGAAAAATATTTAACTAGGATTATTTCGTATGTTAAATTAAATGTAATCAGATGGTTAACCATGCCTTTTAAGTCTTTTGTCATTTATAGATAGTTATTTTTGTACTCTGATGCTGTTACAAAAAAGTGTTTCATCATCAAGAAGATTCATGGGAAGGCTAAGGAAACAGTTACAACACTTCCACATCAAGACAATGGCTATGCAAGGATTCCAGCCCATACCGACTAAAAACAAGGAGCTGTCCTGCCCCTGGGGCCCCTAGATCAGGCATCCTAGAGATTTTTACTTGCTGACAGGCGGGTCGATGCCCCTACTCAGCCTCGAAGCAACTTCAGAAGACGGACCATCGCCCCTCTGCTCCCCATAAAAATATTGGAGTAAAATCTCCGACGGGGGAATGAAACAGGAGAGAAGGGGGCAGGGTACAACCTTTAAAAGAATGACACAGCCATAGGACATGACAAAAACTGGTTAGAACCAACTAGGTCCAAGAGAGCAGATGAGTTGACTTCCAGTAGACCTTGAGCCTCATTATACGCTCATTGTAATACATTAGCATGCTAAATGACACACTCACCAGTGCTAGGACAGTTCTGAGGCCAACCATAAAAGGTCAAAAAGTAGACTCTGGCCCAGTTCCTGGAAATCCCCACCCCTTCCCCAAAATAATTGGAATAACCCTCCCCCTCATTAGCCTATGAAATTACCCAGCCCATAAAAACTAACCACTCCATATTTCGGGGCCTCTCGCCTTCTGAGATGGCCCACACTCTGTCTGTGGAGGGTGTTTCTCTCTAAATAAATCCACTTCCTACCCATCAAAAAAAAAAAATGACACGTCTCTTTGGCATAGGGATTATTTTCAACTGGTTATTTTCTAAGAAACAGCAGACGTGGGAGAAACTTTGAAAACCAAGTAGGAGTTACCCTTTTGTAAGAAACACTTATATTTATAAGAGAGCTCTGCATTTGTAAGGGTGTCTCCCTGGCTGCACCAGGAAGAGGTTGACCAAATTTCTGGAAACTCTTATCATAGGAAAAGGCTAGAGCTTAAATCCGCATAACAACCTTACCCTTGATTATTGCGCTTTTCCTAGTCTCCTCTGGTAACTAACTCTCCCCAACCTCAACATCCTCTTTTGTCTTAAGCTTGGGATGTTATTTAAGGTGAGAGCTTATGCCATTCTGGTAAGTTACTCAATTTTCCTGAGTCTCTCCTATGGATACATATTAAAAACTTTTGTTTGATTTTCTCCTATTAATCTGTCTCACATCAATTTAATTCTTAGACCAGCCAGAAGAACTTAAAAGGGTAGAGGAAAGTTTCTTCCTCTGCGACAGTGACAAAACATAAAACCAACTCCTAAACATCAGGAAATTCATCATGTAGTAGGGATATAAGCTAAGAGCTGGAATAATTACAATTGACTGGTAACTGGTAATTTCCCCAAAGTGGTACAAAGTCGATGCAAAGTAGAGAGAATTTCTGGCCAGCCTCAGCAGAGGTTTCATGGATGAAGTCTCCCAAAGACTGATTTCCTAAACATTACACAGACATACAAAACCAGTTTTCTTTTATGCCTGTTTTATTCTTCCTCATCAGTGCTTATGAGGGCAACTGAAGCAAGAGAGCCCCCCTCAGAGCAGTACAGCCTCGAAGGGAGCTAACAGTTACTGAACTCACTCCACACAAAATGCCTCTAAATATCTTGTTTTATTTAACCCTCACTTGCATTGAGGCAGTTCAGTTATGATGGTCAGAGAAACAGGCTCAGAGAGTAAATAATTTGTGCAGAATGCACCATATGCGAAAAAACTAGGGTGTACACGTGCATCTCTGTAAACAAAGACTGTTGCCCGCCATTTATGATTAAGTCATTAGCCACAGTCACTGACCTACAAGTTCACCCGGAAAGGGATTCAGGGTGAATGCACTCTTGTTTTGGATACATGGGACCCTATAGCGTTAAGATACATGACTAAGAAAGAATTTCAGTGACCCCAAATTCCTGCATCTTCCCATACGTAGGTAAGCACTAAAGTCACTAATTTGACACACCTGGGTTTCTGTGACAAGTATTAATCTTTTACCAAGACGCATGCTGGACCACATGTATTTCCTGGCTCCTCCCCTGCCTCTTCAGAGCGGTTCCTAACAGCTATCTGAGTGAGAGACTGTATCCTGGGCTACAGTCTTCATAGCTCTCACATTGTACATTTGTTTTCACAGTCAACATCTGTCAGGTTCCAAAGCCCAAAATCTTAGAGCACCACACTTTCAGCCCAGAAAACACACATTAGGAAAACCATGACTTACGAAAAGCAGCCAATCCCAGCATTGGAACCAACAGGGCATAATTCCATCTGCTTCCATCACCCCCATCAGCCCTGGAACTGGGCCGGATATTCCAATTTGGGGGGTCATTTAAGTTATTCATGGAGATACACCTTGAAGTAAATAATAAAACCATTAACCACACAAAAAGAGCAAAATACATTGGTCACAATTATATCACCTACATAGCTCATGTGAGACCTTTTTTTTTTTTTCAAAAAATTTTGTTCAGATCTAGGTATGTGCTGCACAGCACTGAGCCTTATGGGATTAAAAGAAAAAAACAAGACCTCAGACAAAAGCAACTCACAAATCGTGGAGGAGAAGATGTGTCTCAAATAACTGAAATACAAATAGAACGAAGCAAATATAGTCAAAAGAAACTCAATTCAACTTCAAAGACTCTTTAACAGGCTTTTCAATAAATACTTGTTCAACACCTAAAGATATAAAATTCTAACTGGCAATAAAGCAATGACATACACACAAAAAGGCTCAGTACTTAAGAAGCTTGTGGCAAGTACAGAATAAAAAAGAGATCTAAGGTAGTGAAGCTCGTAACCCTCATAGAGGAGGGCTGGGAGCAGCATTCCTTCCCCCCAACCCGGTAAACCAGGGAGCACCAACCCCCGGGCCGTGGACCGAAACCGGTCCGCGGCTTGTTAGGAACCGGGCCGCACAGCAGGAGGTGAGCGGCGGGAAAGTGAACGAAGCTTCACCTGCGCTCCGCATCCCCCCCCTCGCTCGCATTACTGCCTGAACCATCCCCTCCTCCCACCCCGTGGAAAAATAATCTTCCACGAAACCGCTCCCTGGTGCCAAAAAGGTTGGGGACCGCTGCCGTAAACGACAGGGTCCGCGCGCCCCCAGCCCCACCCCACAGGGTTCGTGCCCTCCCGATCCCATAAATTACAAGGTCTGCGTCCCCCACCCCGACACCGTAAACTATATAATGGAGTTCGCGCCCCCCAGACCTCATGTACTGGAGGGTCCGCGCCCCCGCCCCCCGGTAACCTACAGGGTCCGCCTCCCGGAACGCGCAGTCCTAATAAAGCAGGGGAACCCGGCACGGACCCGCGGGACCCCTAAACGTCGGTCCACCCGGGCGGCCAGTCGTCAACCTGCTCGATACAGGAACTCCCACTCCGTCCCGGAGAGAAAGCGGGGCGAACATCACGTTACCTGCGAGCACCGGTTCATCTCACAAAACTGCTGTAAACTCGAGAAAAATCGAACACCGTCTGGACCGGAGGAGAAATCAGGAGAGCCCGTGAAGACCCCCGACCCCAGACCCCAACCTACCTCCGGCCGGGAGGTCGTGGCCCCTATGCCCTGAGCGCCGCCGTCCGCTCGTCTCTCTGCGCAGGCGCCGCGTTGCCCCGTCGACCCCCGGCGCTGCGATGTGCGCAGGCGCGGCGTCCCGCCCCACCACGGTCGGCCCCGGGCGCGGCGACGTGCGCAGGCGCGGTCTGCGCGGGGACTGGCGGGACGGCGGCGGAGGGCAGACATGTCGGGGATCGGGGTTGTGTCGCGGCTGCTGCGCGCCCGGCGCCTAGCGCTGAACTGGGCGGTGAGTTGGCGCCGCGGGTGGGGCAGGGCGGACGCTGGGTCCCGCGCCCCCGACCCCGAGGCGGGACGGGCTGGGGAGGGCCTGCCGGATTCTGTCCCAGCTGGGCGGGTTGCGGCGCGGTGAAGGTCACGACGCTGCGGGCCGCCCGGGACCCCTCTCCTCCCGGGGCCCGGTCAGGAGCCCGGGGCGACGGTCGAGGCAGCCCGCTCAGCTCCGGGCACGCGCTCCAGGACGCGGCCGCCCAAGGTCACACGGCGGGACGGGCCCGGGGCGGCCTGATCGCGGTGGAACCGGGCTGGTGGGATCCGAGCGGAGCCCTGGCACTAGGCTCGGCCTTGCTTCTGGGGGTTGTGCGGTGGCCCCCAAGCACTGACCGCAAAGCCACTGGGGCGGACGCGGGGCGGGTGTCCTTCTGGGCGTTCCCTGCGGAGTCCCGCTAGCCCCACTCGGGTCGGTCCGGGATGTGCTTTCCCGCGGCCTGGCTGCTGGACCTTGTCCCCTGCACTCCTGACAGTGAGGCCTTCAGAGTCGATTTTGGGGGGTTTTATTGAAGCACTGAATTTAGAGGACTTAGTTATTTGGTTCTTTTACATGAACTCCTCGAGCCTCCTAGTTAGTAATTTAATTACAAAGTAAAGGTCCCAGTGGGAACCAAGGCTTTCAACAATGTTGACTTGATTTCTGCCTGTAATTATACCCACAATTTTCTTCTTTTTAAAATACAGGAATTAAAAGTTAATGTTAGGGGCTTCCCTGGTGGCGCAGTGGTTGAGAATCTGCCTGCCAGTTCAGGGGACACGGGTTCGAGCCCTGGTCTGGGAAGATCCCACATGCCGCGGAGCAATTAGGCCCGTGAGCCACAGTTACTGAGCCTGCGCGTCTGGAGCCTGTGCTCCGCAACAAGAGAGGCCGCGATAGTGAGAGGCCCGCGCACCGCGATGAAGAGTGGCACCTGCTTGCCGCAACTAGAGAAAGCCCTCGCACGGAAACGAAGACCCAACACAGCCATGAATAAATAAATAAAAATTAAACTGAAAAAAAAAAAAAAAAAAAAAGAAGAAGCTTGAATTCTAACTCAGGCAAGATGTTTCTAAAAAAAAAAAAAGTTAAATGTGAGGTGGTTTAGTCGGACAACCTACCAACACCAGAAAGCATTTTAAATGCTTTCATGTGTTGCTGGTTCTTACTGAGCAGAGGTTCCCCCAGCCCCCAAATCTTGGGCTCTAAGACACAGTTATAGCAGGGGGTCACACACACAAGCAGGAAATGAAGTCCATGGTCAGTGGGGTAGTTTTAGTCAACGAAGCTTGAGCAAACTTCTGAGTGGGCCCTTATCGTTAGGTGAGATGACAGATTTGGTATGTGGTGGTGATTGGAGAAGAGCTGACACGTCTGTCTTCAGACCAGACTGGAGCGGGGAGTTCCTTTTTCCATCCTGCAGACACCCTTCACCTACCACTCGCCCTTTGCCATTTTATGAAAATATTGCTGTCCTTTCCTCAAGCTGGGCTGGGAGGAATTCAGCTGTGAGCTTTTAGCTGAAAGTAAAAGTGAAGTTCGGCGCACCACAAGTTGGAGCATAAACCTCTCCTTTCCTATTGGCTTGATTGGAAGTGATCTCGGTTGAACCCACTGTTGGCTGCCAGCACTGGGCTCCACTGTCTCCTTGAATCTTCACCACGGTCCCATTTGCAGGTGGTTGTGAACATGATGGCAAGGTAGAGTTAGCAAAGTTGAACCACAGGTTAGGTCTACCGAAGATGGTCTTGGGCTTCTAAAGGTTTTTATTCTGATGTAGATAGCTTTGGAAATTATTTCCGTCTGTGGAAATTAATCTGTCCACAAGCTGTGTACTGGAGTTTCAGATTGGCAAGAACAAAAGCATCAAATTAGCAGAACAAAAAAAGAAAGGGGCTTCCCTGGTGGCGTAGTGGTTGAGAATCTGCCTGCCAATGCAGGGGACACGGGTTCGAGCCCTGGTCTGGGAAGATCCCACATGCCGCGGAGCAACTAGGCCTGTGAGCCACAACTACTGAGCCTGCGCGCCTGGAGCCTGTGCTCCGCAACGAGAGGCCGCGATAGTGAGAGGCCCGCGCACCGCGATGAAGAGTGGCCCCCGCTCGCTGCAACTAGAGAAAGCCCTCGCACAGAAACGAAGACCCAACACAGCCAAAAATCAATCAATAAATAAATTAAAAAAAAAAAAAAAGAAATTGGTGATCTCCAGCTGAGGAATGTTCATAAAGCGTCCTTGATGAGGATAATTTGAATAAAGTCCACAGAATTTTTCTTTATCTCATTTTGTTCAGTTCTGTGGTGTTTCCAAGTCATATTTACAGCTGCTTTCAAGTTACAAAATTATCAAACCTATTTTGCCTTTGTTTCCTTTTCCGTTGTCCCAGTGCACTGACAGAATTTACAAACTGTTCCAAAGTATTGATAGTTAAATCGAAAGGGAAAGTAAAACCAAGAACTTTAAATAGTTGCTTAACTTCTCACTTCAGATGAGATTTTTCAATTTTCAACAAGATATTGTTCTAGAATAAGTCAACTTCTTCTCTTTGAATGTATCATTCTGAGTATGTTTTAATGGTGTATCTAGATTTACATTATTTAGGCCACTGTAGTAACGTTTTGTTTCTTGGGACGATTATAATGCCACTGGCTTTCAGTTCTGCATTCCGTGTCATGTTTTTCCTGGTTCACTTGAAAAGTTGTGGCTCAGTTTTGGCGTACAACCTGGATATTCATCTTAGTTTGGAGTCCCAGAGATTTTTCCCAAGGGTCCCTAGATGGTGGGGACAGTACAGGATTTGGAGCCAGCCAGGCAGACCCAGTCCAGACCTCCTGCATCCTGGAGAGACTCGGTTTCTCTGTGGGGTTAATGAGGGTTCTGTGAGGTAACCTGTGAAAGCCTTGTGTGGCGCTCCTCCATGCCAGGCCCACAGCTCACAGCCTGCCCTTGGTAATCATGTGAATGGTATTTTAAACATCCCTGTTTTAAAAACCTTTAAATTTTTAGTGAAAATAATTTCACGTAGTTGGAAAAAACAATGTCAGTACAGAAGTCCTTATAAGTGAACGGGAATAAGACCGCCTCCTTCCCCAGACCTTTTCCCCAGTGGAATCAGTTTGGAATTGTTTTTGGTATTGGCCCCTGCTCTTTACCTCCATTTCTCTAGCTGATATGCAGGTGCATTTTTGTCCAGTTTGGACATTGATTTTTGCTGGTAAATGAGGGTTTAGTTCACTTAAACCATCCTGCTACCCACATCCTCAGTTCTCCCAATATAATTATGCAACCACTTCAGATCCTTTGTTGCCTACTTTTGTACTTGTGTAGCTTGTGCTTACAAATTGGTTTCTTGTTCATGATTCACAGGTGTATTTTGTTAGATGAGGACCGCCCCCAGCACCACTTTGCTGGATGGAGGGCATCAGGATCTCTACCCTTCTCACATTTTCTCTCCTTTTCCTCCTCATTCAGTCACCTGTACTTTTATGCTATTAAGAGCTCTGTGTTCTTTTAATTCTACCTTAGGTAGATTTCTGCATTCTTTTCGTTACCCTCTTGGGAAATGTTTGATAATTTCTCTTCAAAAAACGTTAGATTAATAACTGACATAATACGAGTTTTATCTAAAGACAGAAATTGGATTAAAATTGGACTCTCCAAATTCTAAAATCACTCCCCAAATTGGATTTAGATACAAAAAATAATGTTACTGTTTTCCACAGAGAGATAATATGATAATTTGTTAAAGATTTCATTACGGTAGCTACTGCTTTTTAAGCTAACCGTGTACGTCTGGGGGGGTGGGGTGGGGTGTGTGTGTGAACATCCTAGAAAGAAGAAGTAAATACTTAGGGAATCTCACAGTTTCTATTTTAATTTTAGTTTGGCATCACAAAATGTACTGTTCTTACTGGTGCTATTAGCTGTATTTATATTATACTTTATGAAATTTTCAAGAACGTTTGTGCTAGAATTCTTTCAGTGACTTAGTTTTTTGTTAAAATATGATTTTGCCATTTAAAAATTATAATACAGCTGAAAAATACTTGTTTTTTTAGTTCATATCTGAAAGAGTGGTTTTGTCAATAAAAACAGACGTACTTAACATGGCAAATGGAGAATTCAGGCGTATCACTCTTATCAGTTCAGATCTACTTAAAAACCCAGGAAACTACTTTTTAATTGGAGCTATTAAAATAAACTCAATACTTGTGTCTGCTGCCACTCAGTCTCAGAGTCAGAGGGAGCCATCTCTGACGCTCCTCGCGAGCAGTCGGTCAGGTCATCCAGCCCCGGCCTGAGTCCCTCACTTACAGGGAAGTCTGTCCAGTTTCAAACAGCTCAGTTGGAGTTCATTTTGTATTTGGTAATTCTCCTCCCTGTAATCCCCACTTGTTTGTCCCATAGCGTAATTTCTTTTCCCCTCAGAATTGAAACATCTCTTCCAGTTGCAGAATACTTGAAGGCATCCCTTTTGTCATCGTTGAAATGTACTTATTTCCCAAAACTGTTCTTCAAGATATTTCTAAGACTGTTCTATCAGTGGTCTAGTAAAATGCAGTCAGCAGAATGGAAAAACTTATTCCCTAAATTGCTGACCATTGCTAGCCTATGAAGAAGGTTGCCTCTCATGCTGGGCTGTGATTTCATTAATACCATTTTCTTGGGTAAATGGTTATAGGATGGGACATTTGAGCTGAGACTTGTAGCTGTAGAGGCTGGCCAGGGACAGGTGTCCTAGCAGAGGGGGCAGCACGTGGAGTGTGACAGATAAAGGGGTGGGGCTGAGCCTAGTGCAGCTGTGGGGAGAGGCGAAGCAGGACCAGGGGCATCTCTGGGCCTGAATCTTCACGTGTTCAGGGAAGGGATATTACCACACCCAGTGGCAGCCTGCTCTGGAGCACCCACTCCCAATGCACTGCCTCGCGCCTCTTCCAGTGAACCGCAGAACCTCATAGGGGAGCTCCAGTATGAAGAGGGCTGGGATGGATCCTGGAAAAGCACTACATTCTTTGCAAAACTGTCACTTAGGCAACACAGATGTCTTCTCCATTCTCCACTACGTACCATAAATTAAGAAGTTAATGTGAAAGTGTGCCTTTTGTCATTTCCTGAGTCAGTGTCCTGTCTGGAAACAGACTTCACCCAGAAGGGCCTGTGCTGGGGTGCCAATTCCTCGCCTCCTGGGCCTGCCCTGGGTCCCTAGCCCTTGCCTTATCCTTCAGGGTAAAGTGGAGGGTTCCAGGTAAGGCTTCTGGGTGAAAGGGAGTACCAGCGGGCTTCCCTGGTGGCACAGTGGGTAAGAATCCGCCTGCCAATACAGGGGACACGGGTTCGATCCCTGGTCTGGGAAGAGCCCACGTGCCGTGGAACAGCTAAGCCTGTGCACCACAACTACTGAGCCTGCATCCTAGAGCCCGCGAGCCACAACTACTGAAGCCCATGTGTCACAGCTGCTGAAGCCTGCAGGCCTAGAGCCTGTGCTCCACAACAAGAGAAGCCACCACCGTGAGAAGCCCGCGCACCGCAACGAAGAGTAGCCCCTGCTCACCACAACTAGAGAAAGCCCGCGCGCAGCAATGCAGCCAAAAATAAATAAATTAATTAATTTTTTTTAAAAAAGGGGGAGCACCTGGGTACATAAGAAGGTTGACGACTTAGAAGGGAAGTTTGAATTACAATTCCCCTGTTCCGTGAAGACACTTAGTGCCCCATCTGTGTTTCAGCAGCGGCCAGCAGCATTGCAGACAGGAGCCCGCAGTTTTCACTTCACCGTTGACAGCAGTAAGAGGTCGTCCGCTAAAGTTTCAGATGCAGTAAGTTCATGACTTTGTTATAGGTGATTTTTTTGACTTAATGGAGTAGGGTTCTATACCAGTTTTTAATGTATTTGAGTAGCACAGGTTTTACTTTAAAAATTTTCATTCTAATGCATGCTCATTATTTCTAGTACAATAATACTTAACTATAATACAAATATAAGCCTAGATATTAACATTTTTTTGTTTGTAGCTCTTAAATATCTATAAGCCAGATTAAACTTTAAGAAAAACATAATAAAATACAAACGTCAGATGAACAGTATTTACTGGAGTGGACGGTGACAGACGCCCTGCTCGGCGGAGGGCTGTGTGGCGGCTTGGGCTCCTTTGTGTTTACGAGGCCCTTCTCCTCTCTGTGGGAGAAACTGAATTTGCTTCTAAGTTTCTGTCTCATAAGCTCACAGTAGTTACTGAATGCTTGTTGGCACTTTCTCAGTCGTAAATACCATATGGACCTGGAATAGACTTGTGTCCTTGGTTCCTGGATGGTCACTCAGGTGAATGGACTGTCCTTATCTAAATGAAACAACATTGCAGTGATTTCATGAGAAGCTTCAAATCATGATCTATACTATGTTGTAAGCTTAGATTTGTATATGTATATGGGTATAAATGTAAAAAGAGAAGATAAGTAAAAATGATAATTGCAAAGAAAAACCGTAGTTAGAACTGGTATTTTGATTTGTGGTGTTGCTTTCCTCTGCATCTGTGGTCCCCTACTTTGAGTTTTCGGCCTTTCAACTAATGGGGTGGGTGCCCTAGCTCCGTGGGATAGGTGCTCTGCTATTGATGAGAGCTGTTTGCCGGCCCCTTTCAGTTCGAGGGTGAGCCCACCACGTCTGCTGTGACTACTGCATTGTACCTGGCGTGCAGTCCCAGCACAGGATGGAGGCCCTCTGGGCGTGGCAATGACTCTCTTTCACCGTAACCACAGCCTCAGGGTCTGGCCTAGTTGAACCAGTGATTGACAGGGGGACTTTTCTTTTCCAGATTTCTACGCAGTACCCAGTAGTGGATCATGAATTCGATGCAGTGGTGGTCGGCGCCGGAGGGGCAGGCCTGCGAGCTGCATTTGGCCTTTCTGAAGCAGGGTTTAACACGGCCTGCGTCACAAAGCTCTTTCCCACCAGGTCACACACTGTCGCAGCCCAGGTATGAGAAAGGGCTCTCTCCGTCCTTTGGGTGCTTGCAAGGCACTGCGCAGCCCCGGCGCTCCGCCGCGGGCCGCCCCCCACCGGGCTCCCTCTGCTCTTGGCGCTTACTCGCCAGGAGGGCTCTGCCCGCCCTGCCCCCGCCCCACTGCCTGGAGCCTCGTTGTCACTCCTGTTTCTGCTCTGGTCCTGCCCCCTCGTGCCCGCCTCCGTCATGGTGTGATCTCCTTCACTGCACTTACCCGATGTGAACAAGCTTGTTGTGGGCTTGCTCTGTATCTGCCGGAACCTCAGGGCAGACCTCGAGTGGTGGTGACGAGCTCTGATGATGGTGTGAAGCTGCAGCACAGAAAACAATGGCCTTAATGCTCTGAATTTAGGGAAGAAGAAAAAGTAAGGTGGAAAATCATGTGACTTTATTATTTTGTTTTTTCACTCTAGGCACACTGTAGGTAGTGCCCAGCTGGTATACAGGTAGTATTCTACAGTCACATTTGACCGTCTTTTCTGGTATTTGAACACATTTCCTCATTGAGACAACAGAGGATGTGGTGACTTTCTACGAAGCAATAAGAGCTCCCATCACCGTTACATCTGGAACAGCTATATTCAGGGTCCAGCCACATTCTTTACGCACTAAACTGCCTAGATACTGTGTTCGAAAGCTATGCTTTTTAAACTGAAGAATGAGTAATAAATATCCTTGGATAATTCATTGTCTAAAAGCAAGAATAGATATAAGCAGATAATTTTGAACGGTATTGCAAAAAATACGGTTTTCAGGTAGTGCAATAGTAATACAATAAAAAGAATGAGAAAAGGGTAGCTTAACTTGAATGCTGGTTCTCGAGAAAAGAAGGTTTAATTGGGGGAAGGATAACAGCATTTTTGCATGCACTGGGCCACGTGTTTTTGTATTATTTATTTATTTATTGAGATATTATTTTTTACTTACTAGATTAGCAAAACTCCAAGTTTGACAAAACTCTGTTGGCAAGGCTATGGGGAAACACATTTTTTTACATTGCTGGTGAGGATATAAATTTATATAACCCCTTTGGAAGGCAGTTTTGTTTCTGCATTATTTTAAACCAGCTTTCTACATTCTGCTGCCCTGGTACTTAACATTTTTTATCAGGATTGTGTTTGGGTTTACGACTGGAGGGGATGGAGGAGGGAGGAAGGAAGGAACGTGGTGACTCGTGGTGCGTGTCTGTCCAAGGTTCCTTGCTCTGTGCTAGTGACTCGTTTAGTGGTAGCCAAACATAACATGAAACCGAGGCGCAGCAGCAACAACTGGAGAAGAAATTCCAATGAGAGTGCTTGACTCAAAAGTTACGACTGAATGACAGTTGGGAGAAAGGGAAGTTAGGGAACGTGCCTTGTGAGAAAGATTATCTGAAGAGATGTGCAGTTGTAATTTGGGTTGGGGGGGGGGAGGGTGGACGGGTGTTAATGTTTGTCCCTGTACTGTGATTTCTGTGACTCTGAGGGGCAGGCTGGGGCTCTGAGCCCTAGGCAGGAAGCGCTTCTGCCTTTAACGCGTGCATTCCAGTACCATTGGGAACGTTTGTCGTGAAGCTATTAGATTTGAATCCCTTTTACATGCTGGGCTTGGTCAGGAAGAAGCCTCATCTGAGGAGCCTCGGCCGACCCTCCAGATGACGCCCCGAGGGGTTGGGCTCCGTGTCCCTCTCATGGGTGAGGCGCCTGAGGCTGGGCGATTCCATAACTGGGCCCTGTCTCTAGGTCGCAGGGGGAGGAGATGCCCTTAGGAGTCTGCCGGACGGTGAGGTCGCTCACTGACCGTCTCCCACGAGTAGCTGGCTTTTTCCGAATCTGGCTGCGGGCGGGAGGCAGTGGGGAGGCGAGCCTGCGGTAGCTCACGGGGCTGCTGGCGTTTCAGGGAGGGATCAACGCCGCCCTGGGGAACATGGAGGAGGACAACTGGAGGTGGCACTTCTACGACACGGTGAAGGGCTCCGACTGGCTGGGGGACCAGGATGCCATCCACTACATGACGGAGCAGGCCCCGGCCTCGGTGGTGGAGGTAACGACCCTGCTGGCCGGTGGTGGAGGTAACGTCCCCGCCGGCCTCGGCGGTGGAGGTAACGACCCCGCCGGCCTCGGCGGTGGAGGTAACGTCCCTGCCGGTCCCTGCCGGCCGGTGGTGGAGGTAACGACCCTGCCGGCCTCAGCGGTGGAGGTAACGTCCCTGCCGGCCGTCTCGTGCAGGAGGGGCGTGGTGGGAGTGGTCGGCCGGCAGGTGGGCAGCGAGCTGCTCTAACGGGAGAGCGCCTCTGCCGCTGCCGAGCTCTCCGTAGAACGTGTGTGTTCTGGGCTTCAGGTTTGTGTTGAGGTTCTAGTGTGAGTTAGCCATGAGCGTCTTGGTCCCTTTAAGGTACTAGGTGTTTTTCTGTTTCTCAGCTGGAGAATTACGGCATGCCATTTAGCAGAACTGAAGGTGGGAAGATCTACCAGCGTGCCTTTGGTGGACAGAGCCTCCAGTTTGGGAAAGGCGGGCAGGCCCATCGCTGCTGCTGCGTGGCCGACCGCACTGGCCACTCGCTGCTGCACACTTTGTATGGAAGGGTGAGGTGCCCTGGGTGCACGGGGTGGTGGGAGGCGGCCAGGCCAGGCGTGTGGCGACGGGGGAAGCAGGCCACCCCGGGGACAGGTCAGCGTGCCAGCCTCTCCGCCCGGGGGTCGCTTTCGGAGCAGCAGAGTAACTTGCTCGCTGTTAATTTGAAAGTATCTGTTCTAAGAAATTCAATCGGTAATCATTACAGACGCGCTGAGCGTTTTGTTTTACTTGGACTAAGTGGCCGTGTGGCGGCAGACGCCGTGTGGTACGCCCTGGTGGAAGTCGGGACCCCGTGGTCCGCGGGCGCGGCTCTTGCAGCAGCCCTGAGCGGAGGCCAGCGTTGCCTCTTTGGCGCCTCCCGGGCTGTGTAGAGCTGAGCGGTGTGTCCCGCGTATGGCGTCCTCTTCTGGGGTGCGTTGTTTGTACAGCTGAGTTGTCACACGACGGCATCAGCGCTGTCATCCGTGGGTTGAAGTCTGTGGCTCCTTTTCCAGCCCAGTGTTCCGCTAGGGTCCGCCTGACCCCTGTGCCCCACGCCAGATCAAGGTCTCCAATCTGTTAGCTTTAACAGTGCAATTGCAAACGCAGGATCCCTTTTTTTGATGGTCTTCCTCTCTTTTTCAGTCTCTGCGCTACGATACCAGCTATTTTGTGGAGTATTTTGCCTTGGACCTCCTGATGGAGGACGGGGAGTGTCGAGGCGTTATTGCTCTGTGCATAGAAGACGGGTCCATCCACCGCATCAGAGCGAAGAACACTGTTGTAGCCACTGGGTAAGAGTCTCGTTTTGTCGTGTCCAACTTCTCTGCAGGCAAGCTGAGTTTATGTATTCTAATGAGAATAGGGGTGTCGTGCAGTAACGGCTGAGGCGCGGGCTGTGACTTCACCCGGCAAGGGGTAGCTTTGGGGGCCTGAGGGGCGACACCAGCACCTGCCTCACGGTGGCAAGAAAGTGTCAGCAGTTCGTGGCTGGGAGGACCCTTGAGGAGGCGGAGGCCTGGAGAGTCTGATGCTGTCTGGAGTAGCGTTTGCTTTGAGGGTTGCTGTGTTTATGCTGATTTCTGGGGTAGGAGAGTGCTGTTTGTTCACGGGAGGAAAATAAGTAAATTCCATCTTATATACTGTCAGTCTGTTATTTTAACCGTTTTAAGAAGTGCATCCATAAATGTTTTTAGATTTTATTATTTTATACATTTTTATCAGGGAAATCAGTTACCTAGCACAGAAGTGCCCTAAGGTACAAGCGAGAGCGCCTTCTCTGCCCCCGAGGCCACCGTCCCAGTTGCCCAGGGCAACGTGTGCACATGCGCCCACAGAGGTGCTGCCTGGGCTGCGTGGTCCACTCGAGTCCATTAGAAAGGAGGACCTGATGGGACGCTTGTGCAGTCACCTCTCTGCCGGCCTGTCTGTTTTCCAGAGGCTACGGGCGCACCTACTTCAGCTGCACCTCCGCCCACACCAGCACCGGGGACGGCACTGCCATGATCACCAGGGCAGGCCTTCCCTGCCAGGACCTGGAGTTTGTTCAGTTCCACCCCACAGGTAGGATGGCATCAGGCTCTTTGTGCCTTTCGGGTGCTCGGTACCTGTGGGAAGGCTCCTCTGCAGTTACGTGCACCTGCTTTCTCGTATCTCACATCCTAACTCGTGACTTCCCCGAGGAGGTTCTTCCCTATGTCCCCCAAGGCAGTGGAGGCCAGCGTCTTACTTCGATGCCTTGTCTCGGCGCACTTAGCCAGACGTGAAGCAGTGATTGTTCGGCGCCCCTCTCCTCGACTAGGGTGTCAGCTCCCCCCGGGAGGCGGGGGCAGGTCTGTCTCATTTACCGCTGCCTTCGCAGCGCCCGGCACACGGTAGGGCCTCAGTCAGTAGAGCCAGAGGGAATGCACTTGAGTGGAGAAGTGGCACAGACAGATGGCAGGCTGCCCCAGTGACAGAGCCCCGCAGGCGGGGCCCTGAGATGTCCACAGGGGAGGGTGATGAGTGCACGAACGTGGGAGGGGGCCTGGGAGGGGAGTTGGCGAATCCATCCTGAACTTTGTTTCTGGGTTGGTGACTGATCTGTCAGCTGGGGAGCTGCCACAGTACTAAAGACCAGGGCCTGTTTTTTCTCTTTGCTCTGCCAGTATGTCCTTTCTGACCCGGGCAGGGATGAGGAGTAAAAAAAAGTATTAGGTGGTAGTCTTGTTGCTATTTTTAACCAGTAAAATGTCTGAGACTTCTGAATTCCCTCTATAGTTAGAGCTCCATTTCCTTTGCTTCCTTTTCAATGTATGAGAAATAAACCACCAGAAGACATGGCCACTGAAACTAGGAAAACTGAAAGATGAGATACAGGAATTTACATCTTGTTTTAAAGGCACGGTAACCCTTTGGTGCACTAATAAAAGTGACAGCCTTCAAACTACGCTGATGGACGTGTAACACCCAAGGCTGGGCATCCTTGTCCTCGTTACGTAGAGGGACAGTTGAGATCAGGGCGCAGCTCCCCTCTCCCTTTGCCTCTCCCGTTGCCAGATTTGGATTTGGGCTCTGCGTCTCCCAGCATCGTATTGGTGGGCTTGTCTCGGAAGAGGGGGACCATCCCACAGGGTTGTGGTGAGACTTAGAGTTGTACACAGCGGGTGCAACCTAAGTATCGGCTCTAGTGATCATTGCCGTATTGTTGTTTGGTTACTTGATATGCCAGATTTCCAAGCTGGTTTCTGTACCTACGGGAGCCAACGCAATTTCATGGTGCAAAAGGACGTTCAACAATTAAAACCTGATAAGGTTTTAGTAACAATTAAAACCGAGACATTTAACATAAACTTTGTCACGTTGAGAGTTTAAAGCTCAGCTGTAATCGGAGTATTGAGCAGAGCTGCGTCGTCCACGCAGCCGGCCTCTCTGCTCTGCAGCTTGGTCATTGCTTTTCTTCATACCGCGGCAGCGTGCTGTGCCCTAACTTTTCCTCTCTCACACTTCCTCGTGCGTGTGGTGCGCTTTGCACACCCTTTCTGTCTCCTCCCGAAGTATCTGGGGAAAAACATCTGCATTTGAGATGTCGGCCCAGCGGCCCTCAGGTTATACGTGTTTAATGAGCTCGTTGTTTGCAGGCATATACGGTGCTGGCTGTCTCATCACGGAAGGGTGCCGTGGAGAGGGAGGCATCCTCGTCAACAGTCAAGGCGAGCGGTTCATGGAGCGCTATGCTCCTGTCGCGAAGGACCTGGCGTCCAGGGACGTCGTCTCCCGCTCCATGACCCTGGAGATCCGTGAAGGAAGGTCTGTGTGCTTGTCCCCAGAGGGGTCTGCGCATGTCTGCGCGCCCCGCCCCTCCGGTGGCTGTGGTTTGTGTCTGCATTTCGGCACGGGCTGGGGGGCTTCTGTGTCGAGTGTCAGCACCCCGCCCACCCCGGAGGCCTACGTGCAGTTACCTCTGACTGTTGTCTGTCAGTTTAGGATCTCTGCATTTGAGAAGTTTAGCCAGTTAGCTGCAAGTCCGTCTCAGATGGTTTGTGTGTGTGTGAGTGAGTGTGTGACAGAAGCAGACAGTATGGGGGAGAAGACACACCCCTGTCCTGAATTCAGTGCGCGAGCTTCCGCTGGTATGCTGTTTGCACTCCCGGGTGCTTGGGGCCCTCAGGGTGGGTGGGTGGTTTGTTCTTCAGTGAAGCAGCGTGAGGCCTCAGTGCCTGACTTCGTGCCCGCTGTGGTGACACTGGTTAAATATCTGGGGGCGTGGCCTCTGGAGGCGTCACGTTCGCACACAGAAATGAGAAATCAGGTGGTTCTTTGGAGCATCTGGTGTGAAAGGCCCCTGTAATGCATTCACCAAGGAGAATGTGGCAAGTTGTGACCTCCCGACCCTCAGGGGGGAGCCCGGCGAGGGCAGGGCTTCCGTCGTGTTTGTGGCTGCATCCCACCACCTGGTGTCTACCCTGGCACATGGTGGGTGCTGAGAAGAGACGCCATGAAAAGGTGGCCTTAATGAAGGGAACCTTTCCTCCAGGATCAAAGCATGTGGAACCTCAGGCGCTGCAAGGATTTTGTGACCTCACGGTTTCCGGATTGCTGTTCTCGACCTTATGGCGCGATGTCCTTTTTCACCAGAGGCTGTGGCCCTGAGAAGGATCACGTGTACCTGCAGCTGCACCACCTCCCGCCTGAACAGCTGGCTATGCGCCTGCCTGGCATCTCAGAGACAGCCATGATCTTCGCGGGTGTGGACGTCACCAAGGAGCCGATTCCCGTGCTTCCCACCGTGCACTACAACATGGGCGGCATCCCCACCAACTACAAGGGGCAGGTGATGGTGCCGAGCCGTGCCGTGCCACCGCAGGCCCCTTGCACAGGGCCTCCCTCAGAAGTCCTGGGCAGTCTGGTAGGCAGGGCAGGGGCCTTGGCTTGACTCCGGTTTCTGCGTTCACGCCTCAAGTAACCGCTGATAACCGATTCATGCCTTCTTAGTAAACAGTCACAGACATGAGGTCAAACTGCAGTTTTTCCTACATGGTTGTATGTTATAAATTGTAACCTGTGTGTTCTTTACAGTTAATACCTTTGGATGGTTTGCGGCTCACAAAGAGCTTTTTAGTCACCTGACTTTAGTCCCTCCTCGGGCAGGTGGGTGGAACTGTTGTAAGAGTCTGATTTAGGACTCCAGTCCCCCACCTCCCCGTTTAATGCCCTCCGCCCACCATGCTCCCCTGCTTTGAGCCCACCGTCGGAGTGGGTGTGCAGTGGCACGTCAGGAGGTGGGTGAGGTGCTACTGGGTGTGAGGAGTGGGACTGGGGTCCTTTGACCTCGGCACGGGGGCCGGGGAAGGAGGCTGGGCAGTGTCTGAGGGGGTTCCCTGTAGGTGGTGTAGGTCCAGTTTTTACCTTTTCTCCTTTTTCTGACCCCCCGCTATAGGGAAGGGGGGCTGAGCAGACCGCGCTCCGTAATCTTAGTCTTCTTCCCCAGGTTCTGAAGCACGTGGACGGCCAGGATCAGATCGTGCCCGGCCTGTACGCATGTGGGGAGGCTGCCTGCGCCTCAGTGCACGGTGCCAACCGACTGGGGGCAAACTCGCTCCTGGACCTGGTCGTCTTCGGCCGGGCGTGCGCCCTGAGCATCGCAGAGTCCTGCAGACCCGGTACGCACTCCTTCCAGCAGTCTGGCTGCTGCAGGATGCTTTGCTTCGCGGTCATAGAGCGGGGGTCTGGCTTTCTCTCCCTGGAAGTGAGGAAACAGCAGGTCAGAGATTTTTATGGTGATAGACCAGAGGCTAGACACAGGGTAGGTGGGGCAGTTAGAAGAGTAACTTTAGTCAGGTTTTTTTGCAGTCATTATGTTCTCAGAAAAATCACTATTGGGAAAGTGTTATTTTATAGGGTTTTATCACATATTACTTGTCTGGTATGAATTATCTCCAAGGAAATGTTTTAAATGGCAGGTATAAATGAACGTGTAATTTTTTGGTACTTAGAGAAAATTAATAAAATACTAAAAACAAACTGTAACTAAATCTGTTAAGGGAGAAAGGGAGGAGTTAATGCAAACAAAATAGAAGACTGGGTCACAGCTCTCTTCCCCGCAATGAGAGAATGGATTTCCATCAGTGATTTTCTTTTGTGGTAACTTAAAATCATCTGTCGAGGAAAAGATACATGTGCTAGTCCCACAACAGCTCTAGTGCTCATTTTGCTGTAGCCGGAGCCCAGTAGCAATCCCTCAGAGCAAAGCAGAAAATTTGAGGTTCCCTTTCTTTGACAGCGAGAAAAAGGAAGTTTTTTGAGAATACTTTTCTATCTGAAGGATCCATGCACGCGTTTAAAACCTCTGGAACTCAGCATTAAAAAGGAACAGACTGCCCACTCGTGCGCAGCGCGGGTGGATCTTTGTCAGGCTGTGTGATCCAGACGCAAGAGGCCACATGTGTGCGATTTTTTTGTGTGGCATCTGGAGAAGGGAAGCTGGGGCAGGAGACGGTGGGTGGTCACCAGGGCCTGGGTCCACTTGCGGTGGGGCTGACGCAGCTCTGCTTGTCAGAACCAGCAAACTGCACTAAAAGTGGTATCACACTTTCGTTACGCTTTAGTTTTTAAAGACAAAAGGAGAGGAAAAGTGTTTGCCCCACTACTTTCCCCAAAGTATGACTATTTTAAACGTTAAAATGCTTAAATTCTATCGTCTGATCATGATAGTTACAGGAGTCTGTGTGTTAAAATTTGTAGAATGGTGCACCTAAGGATAAAACGCCGTTTTCCGGAATGATCGTTTTTTAAAGCATTGAAAACAAAAGCTAGCAAAATCGCCTGCCTAGAAGAGCTTGGGCAGGTCTCGCCTTGGAGAGAGAGAGTGGCTGCAGGCCTTTGTCTTCTGTATTTCACACCTGTGTGTGTTACCTTCTCCAGAAAATATATTTAAAAACATGTCATCCCAAAACAGCTTAAACACCCTTAACGCGTTTATCTTTTTAGAAAGGCAAGAACAGAAAATCTTGAGGTTAACGTAAGAGGGTGCAGGGCCAGGGTCAGCAGGAGGCTGTTAAATACGTCCAGCCAGGCACCCCGCCCACCACCCCCGCAAGGTCTGAGAACCAGAACGGGGCTGGGCAGAATGAGAACGGCTGAGGATGAAGTGTTTTTCCCTCACAGAGTAGCGGTGCAAGGTTTGTTTGCATAAATCTAATGTTTGACCTTAAGAGAGGGGTTCTGTTTTGTTCATTCAGAGATTACTTACTGGACACCAACTTTTTGCCAGAAGTTTTGTCTTTTTGTTTACTCTTTACTCTTACCCAAGTCAATGGATGCTTCCTCAGGGATAGAGTGGGCCAGGTGGAATATTAGCTCAGGTTATGCATGCATTTTCCAAACTCCCTGAAAGGGTATAACACACATTTGGTGGGGTTTTTTGTTTTTTTTAAAGGAGATAAAGTTCCCTTGATTAAACCAAATGCTGGGGAAGAATCTGTCATGAATCTTGACAAATTGAGATTTGCCAATGGAAGCATAAGAACGTCGGAACTACGGCTAAACATGCAGAAGGTAGGAGCCTGGACACGCTCTGGGTGAGCAGGCCAGCTGTGTTGGTAGCCCTGCACTGGGGTTGCTGAGTCACGGAGGCGTGCTCAGGCCTGAGTAAGATAAAAGGGTGTGCTTTCCACACTGAAGGCTGGAGAGGGCAGCCCAGGGCAGACACAGCAACTCTGCAGCATCAGGACTCGGCCTTCTCTCAGACGTGCTAGGTGTTTGGTGCAGCTTCCCTCCTCAGACCCTCTCTGGCCCTGGTCTTCTGTCCCAGCCTGAAGGAGGAGGGACAGTGGAAGGTCCGAGAAGCTCGGTTCCCAGCTGGGAGCTTCCCAAGCCCAGCACGTCTCGTTGCTGAGGAATAATCCCATCATCACACCTACTTACGGCAACTCTGGGAAATGTCTTTAAACTGGGCCCATTGATGCCCCTGAATGAGGTCAGGAGGGGGAGTGTGGAAGGCATGCGGAAGCCATAGTCACCTGCATCAGCACATCTGATGGAACGCTGTATTTCTGACGTGATAGTGGAGCATGGGAAATGAGGCCAGTCTAAGTTAATTTTATTTAATTTCAGTTTAAATGTAGGTACACATGGTTAGTGGCTACTGCATGAGGTAACACAGGTTTAGGTCAATTAAAAGTACTAGTTGACTACTCTAGATAAATAAAATAAATAAGTAAATAAAACAGCTAGGAATCAATCAAATTCTTTTAATGCCGGGATTCTTGGTCCATGAATGAGACCTTTATCCACTTGAAATTATTTGCAAGAATTTCTGTGTGGGCGCATTTTCTGGAGTGAAGCCCCTTGCTTTAGTTGCATCCTGAAAGGTTCCATTGGGCCATCCACACAGACACCACCAAAAGGGAAAAGGTGAATATGGCCATTCTCATAGGACTGCGGTTCTGTGGTTCTGTTTTCAAACGAGACTGGGCTTCGGGGAGGCCTCATAGGATGGTAAGGAAGCGGGCAGGAGTAAAGGAACAGAAGCATGGAGAAAGGGCATCTGAAGGTACAAGTCTCCAGATGAAAGTAAGCCCTGGGGATGTAACGTACAGCATAGTGACTGTAGTTAATGTTACTGTATTGTACGTTTGGAAGTTGCTTAAAGGGTAGGTTTTTTAAGTTCTCACAAACAAACAAAGAAACTTCGTTTTAAAATTCAGAGTAATAGACTCACAGTCTGAATTTCCTAGTTTTTCTATTTACATACATATTTTACAAAAAATGAAATGCATAGGAAAAAAACCCTAAAGGTTTAACAGTTCTTGGCCTGACTTTTCCTCATGGATTAAAAGCTTACAAATATTTTGTATTACAGTCGATGCAAAGTCATGCCGCAGTGTTCCGTGTGGGAAGCGTGTTACGGGAAGGCTGTGAGAAGATCAGCCAGCTCTATGGAGATCTAAAGCATCTGAAGACGTTTGACAGGGGTGAGTGGTTCCTCGGGCCCCTGCACACGGTTGTTGCTGGGTGTCTGCAGGGCGGGCTGCTTCTGGGCGCAGCCCGACCTGTTTAGCGCTGACGTAACTTGTCCTTGCTGAGTGGACACTGGCTGGATCCTGTTGTCTTTGACGGCTGCCTTGTGTGCCCAGGAATGGTCTGGAACACTGACCTGGTGGAGACCCTGGAGCTGCAGAACCTGATGCTTTGTGCCCTGCAGACCATTTATGGAGCAGAGGCCCGGAAGGAGTCTCGCGGCGCTCATGCCAGGGAGGATTTCAAGGTGCGCCTTCGTGTCCAACCCCCCCCCCCCCCCCGCCCCCCGCCCACCCCTGCCGCCACCGCTCAGCCCTGACCCTGCGCTCTCTGCGTTCACCTCTCTGCGCTTTCTCTGCATTTCCCACAAGCCAGTTGAGAAGAATGCTTTTTCTCTTCTGATAACCTTCGTACCTCTGTTCTCACCGTGTTCAGTACTAGTTTGACCTTTCTCTGGCTTTGGATCAGTATCTGCTGCTGCGTCTCTCAGCCTCATTAGGGCAAAGGTTAGTGTGCAGCGGGTCCTGTTGCCTGGAAGTGCTCACTTACTGACTGGAAATGATGAGTAACTCGTTGTTTCAGACCCACCCCTGGTTTGGGAAAGGATTATAGAGCCTCATCTTGGATCACCGTTGTTTTAATGAACTGGTTTTTATGCAGAGCTCACTTAGCAGATTCTGCAGAAAAGAGTACCCGGCATGTGGTAGTTAAGGCTTTCACGGAAGGGGTTGTTTGGGGGGCAGTCCAGGTCAGGATGGGGCACGTTAGCAGGAGCTGAGCTGCCTTCCCGTGGTGGACACAGAGGCTTTGGTCCGGGGTGGTGCTTGGGTGGCTCAGCTAGAGGCTGAGCGAGAGGAGCCGGATTTGCATCCACCGTGAGACACTGACTGGAGCTGGATCCCACGTGCTGAGCGCTCGGTTAGAGGAGGAGGTCGGCGAGCCCGCTCGTCCTGTGCACCGAGGCCGGAAGCCTCTCCCGGAGCCTGTGCTTGGTCCCTGCGGCCGGGACGTACGTCACTGCAGATGTGCAGGCAGAGCCCGTTCACCCGGGGGGTCGTCCCTCCCTCCCGGAGGCGCAGGTGCCGGCGTGAGGGACTGCTCCCTGCCCCAGCGCCCCAGGCAGGAGGCCTGGCCTCACTCCGCAGAAACTGCCAAGTAGCTGGACGTTTTGGGTTTTATTTGAAGAGGCTTTTGTGTGTCTTGCTGTTACCACGTGCAAGATATCCCTTAGCAGCATTCAGCTTCTCTTTAAAAGTTTTTGAAAAATTTAATATAATTGCTAAAATTAGAACATTTAAATAAAAAAGGCTGGGGCTTCCCTGGTGGCGCAGTGGTTGAGAATCTGCCTGCCGATGCAGAGGACACGGGTTCGAGCCCTGGTCTGGGAAGATCCCACATGCCGCGGAGCAACTGGGCCCGCGAGCCACAACTACTGAGCCTGCGCGTCTGGAGCCTGTGTTCCACCACAAGAGAGGCCCGCGCACCGCGATGAAGAGTGGCCCCTGCTTGCCGCAACTAGAGAAAGCCCTCGCACAGAAACGAAGACCTAACACAGCCATAAATAAATCAATAAATAAATAAATTAAAAAAAAAAAAAAAAAAAAGGCTGAAAGAAAAAGTCGAACTCTGCAAGAGTACGGAACAAAAAGACAGGAAAAGTATTTGATAAATTTTTAAGTGCATAGAAGATCGATTTAATTCCAACACCCATCTGCTAGTTGTAGCGAGAACATGCAGAAGCGGAGCTCTGGGTCCCACTGTGCTGCGGCCTGCTGCCCAGCCGTGCTGCGCGGGGCCTGCCCTTGTCAGACTGCCGTGGTGGAGATGGGATGAGTAAAGGGGAGGGGCCCTAGGCTGGGCCAGCGCAGAGCGAGGGGCTCATCTCTACGTCCAGAGGGCTGACGGCTCACCAGTCAGGGCCCATGGGTGCGTCCAGAGGACCGGCCACTGGCCGAGGGGCCCCGCGTCTCACGGCCTTCCTCTGCGTGTGGTGCTCAGCCGTGCGCTCTCCCACGTCAGACCTGCGCACGCGGTTTCAGTGGGAATTGGAGACGCGCTGGGACTGGGAAGGTCCTGGCTCTGCACGAGGTCCGCTTGGACGATGGAGGCCTCCTTGTTGAGTGGGATCTGGGGGATTAATGTCAGACTAGGCTCGTGTATCTTTTTAATGAGTTTCCCATGTTTTGCCATGTTTTCTGGTTTTGCCGTGTAGAATGTTTGTTGACGGCACTTTCCGAAATAAACTTACTTTCTGTGGCCTCAGGAGCGGGTTGATGAGTATGATTACGCCAAGCCCATCCAGGGGCAGCACAAGAAGCCGTTTGAGGAGCACTGGAGGAAGCACACGCTCTCCTGCGTGGACGTCACGACTGGGAAGGTACGTGGGGAGCGGGTTCTGCTCACGTGTGCCATGGCACGCGGGCCGCCCCTCGTGTTACGCAGGTCGGCATCTGGTGAGCTGGGAGAAGCAGCATGGATCTAAATGGACTGTGGGCCTATCTGAGACGCCACGGAAAAGGCACAGTCAGGCTTCTGCCTGGAAACGGAACCCCGCGTGGGCCGGTGGTTCACAAGCGCCGCCCCCACTGCGCTGGTGCCGGGCAGGGGTGTGCCAGCGCCAGAGGCCCGCTGTAGGGGAGGAGACGGAGCTTCTGAGCCCACAGAGAGCTGCGGGCAGGGATGGGGGTGGGGCGGGAAGACACCCCTCCCCTCCTTCCCTTTGACTGGACCACCTGGACGCAGCTTCAGGGAAGCCCGGGGGATGCTCTTCAGCCCTTAGCTTCCCCGGGCAGGGAACAAGTTGGGAGGGGCAGGGGGCAGGCAGGGTCCCAGAAACCACCAGCTGAGAGAGCAGTGGGGCCCCCGTCGGTCTTACCCCAGCAAAGCATAACTCACCCATTTGGCCTTTCTGCTCGGCATTAAGATTCAGAAATAATTAAGATGTAAAGTGTAAGCTTTTCAGAGCTCCCTAAGGGATAGTCTTAATTGTCGATCTGGATTTACAGAAGTTATGCTGTGCTGTGTCCTCATACTTCTAGAGTGCCTAGTGCTGCAGGCAGACAGCAATTTTCATAGTTCTTCATGTAGGCTCTTTTCTGACAGTGTATAGTCAGACGATCCTCTTAATACAAGCCTAATTTTGTAGTGTTTGGGTTTTTTTATGATTGTAAAAGAAATACATGCTCATTTTAGAAAGCGTAGGAAGTACAAGAAGAATGAAGAAAATTAACATTTATAAGCTCACCAGAGAAATCTTTTATTATCATTTTGAAATATTTCTTTCAAGTTTCGTATGTATGTAAATGTTCACTTAGAAGTAGGAAAAACTGCAAATACAAACATAATTTACGGATAAAGGATAACAGTACATTACAAGGTTTCACCTACTTTTTGAGCATTTTCAGTTTAAGTTTTAGTTTAAAGCGTTGAGAATTTGGTACCGTGTTATTTTAATTGCTGTATTCCATACATGGATTTACATAGTCAGTCCCGAGTTTGTTACTGAAAAATGTTCCCGTGAATACCTTTGTTTTTAAGTTCCTGTTTGTCTGCAAATCGGCTTTTATGGTTGATTTTCCAAAAGCATCCAAGAGGGTTGTTTGTACGTTTTTGTGCACTAACGCATCACCGACTCTTCTTTCTTAGGTCTCCCTGGAATACAGACCCGTAATCGACAGAACCCTGAACGAGGCTGACTGCGCCACTGTCCCCCCAGCCATCCGCTCCTACTGAGGAGGCCGGCGTTTACCAGCTCTTGTAATTATGTATAATAGCTCGTGCACGTGTTCATGTTGTAACTGCCTTCTTAAACTGTCCTCGAGTGACTGAGGATGCCACTTGACAGAGATTCCTACCAGAGGCCAGCAGCTTGCCAGTAATCAACAGCCAGGAAGTGTTCAGCTTGCCTTTATCCCTGCTTCATTCTTGAGAAATAATAAAACTGGGCGCAGTTCTTAGATGAAACATAAGTTACAAACTTGCGTTTATTTCCCAGTTCCTTTAAAATCATACTGTTTGACCTGAGGCATATTTGTTCACCTGAAATATAAAACGTGACTATCTTTTTATTCTGTTGCATCAAAATCCAGAAGTTTTGTTGCAGTGTATGTTGAAGTGAAAATGAATTTTGGTGCCTGACAGCAAATGAAGAAAACAGACATTTCCTCCGAGTTCTTAGCAAGCAAATGGTTTAATATGTGAACGTGTGTCCTGAAGTATTTAAATGACCGAATACTAAATGAAACTGATGTGGGTGCAGATGGATTTCTTCCTTTTCCACCTCCATGCAGATGCTGCTTGGGGCCACCTTCCAAGTTCCTGTCTCAGGGTCGGCTTCTGTAGAATCCAGTCCGAGGCAATTGAGTTCATTCGTTTCAGATTCTATGTTTCTAGTTTAGGGATTGCCTTTAAAAATTTAAAGTTTGTAAATATGTAAAGCATTGACATGATTTCAAAGCCTGTTGTGTTCAGAGCTCACCTCCTTAACCGTCCCTCATGCTCTCCTCTCTCTCCTCCGCAGGACCCACTGTTGTTTTTCTTTCTAGTCAGTGTCCTAAGAAAACAGAAAGCAAGTATGTATTTCTGTTGTGTTAGACAGACGGCCCTGCCCCTTGCCTGCGTATCCTGGAGGTCCTTCCTTATCACTCATCCTGTGGCCGGGTCCTCCTCCACCGCCTGAGTGTACCTTGTCCCCTGGCAGGACATTTGTGTTGATGCCACAGTGAGTAACTGAAGTCATTTTCTTAGCCAGTTTCTTCGAAGTGGAGTTCTAGAAGTAGGGTTGCTGGGTCAGAGGGCAAATGCACTTGTCGTTTTGTTAGATGCTGGTAAGTTCTCTTCAAAAGGGCTGTGACATTCTGCATTCCCACCACAGTGTCTCAGTCCCTGTTTCCCACGGCTTTGCAGAGAAAGTATGATGGTAAGCTTTTGGATGTTTACCAATCCAAACAACAATGGCCATATCTGATTGAAACAGATGGAATATATTAAAAACTGAATTCATAATGATAGTTTTAGAAAGCCAAAAGTAACCGAACAAGAAATATTATTGGTCACTCTTGGAAGTACCTAGGGCACTAACCCTGACACTGAAAATGGACAATTAAAGGAAAATGATGAAATGATTATCCTGCCTTTTTTCTACAAATTGCAATTCATGATAACCTAGTTGATCAGGGAACTTTACAGAGGAATTCCGCAGACGAATGAGTAAGGAATGATGGAATTTCAAGATCACCGTTTTGCAATCCTGTTGCGGTGGTTCTCAAACTTCACTGCATCAACATCACCTCGTTAAAGAATTCCCAGCCCTGCCCCAGAACTTGTGACTCAGTAGGTCCTGGGATTGGGCCTGAGAATTTGCATTCCTAACATGTCCAGGGACCACACGTTGAAAACCACCGGCATGGAATGATGTGGTCTAACAAATACGAAGGAGGTAGTTTTCAGGAGAAAATAACTGGCAGAAAGACTGCTGACAGCCTCAGACCGCTTCATCCCTGCCAGTGGGTATAATGAGGAAGTAGACGCCAGGGCATTTAGTAAACTAGGTGGGAGTGTTAACCTGGGCATTTGAGCAGCATTGAAGTGTTAGGACAGGGAATTCAAAGCTAGCACAGGTACCCCTGAAGCAAGGGAGCGTAACAGGAGGGCTGATGGTTGCAAAGGAATAATGGATGGGGGTGGTTTCCTTATGTCTGTCTGCGACTTCTGAGCCAAAAACAAACCTTCAAACTATTTTCATGAATATTCGGAAACTAAGAAAACCACTGGGGAGTGGGTAGTCTGGAAATGTAAGTTCCTATGGAATTCCGCTAGTTAAGGAACCACCGGGCAGAATATTTCATACTGGAAATGTTTTATAAAATGTGTGTTCAAGGTTTCTCAATGAACCCACGTGTGTTAGGGGAATTGGCGAACCAGAGAAGTAAAAAAAAAATGTGAGTCAAGTTAAAAAGAAAACAGAGGGACTTCCCTGGTGGTCCAGTGGTTAAAACTTGGCCTTCTATTGCAGGGGTTGCGGGTTCAATCCCTGGTCAGGGAGCTAGGATCCCACATGGCCTGCAGCCAAAAAACCAAAACATGAAACAGAAGCAACGTTGTAACAAGCTCAATAAAGACTTTAAAAATGGTCCACATCAAAAAAATCTTAAAAAAAAAAAGAAAAGAAAATAGAATACTGCCCAGAGAGATATAGATAATTTCTAATATGGATCAAAAGAAGTAGAAAGGTAAGATACACAGTAAAATATTCAGACCTGCACTGTCCATAGCAACAGACGTAGCAACATGGCTGTTTACATTTAAGTTCATTAAAATTACTTAAAATTTAAAATTCCATTCCCCAGTCACCTTGATCCATTTCAGGTGCTCAGTAGCCACATTTGGATGGCTGATAAAGAACAATTCCTTCATTGGAAGTTCTGTGGGCCAACGGTAGTGTAGATGTTTGGTAGTTTCTTATTATACGAAACATCCTATGTTCAGTAAATTGACAGTTACTCAGTAAGAAGCCAGAGTGAAAAAACAGGAAGGTCATTCGCTTTCATCTGAATTCTGGCAAGAGTATTGGTTGGAAAGGAAGGGGAGAGCAGGGCTCAGTCAGCCTGTGCCTGGAATTCCACACCAGGCTGTAAAGGGGAAAGTGACTGAAAAAGGAGAAGTCTCCAGTGCAAATGCCAGAGTGGTCCTGATAAGAAAATAAACACAAGTAACGAGCCAAAGTGTCTTCCGAGGGGAAGCTGGTAAGGTAGATAACACAAGATTGTGTGTGTGCACATGCACACAAGTGTACACAGGACAGAACCAGGGCACATAACCTACTTGGTCATCCATTCATTTAACATGTTCATTGAGGGCCTACTATGTGCCAAAGACAGATGAACAAGAGGGTGGACTGAAAAGTGTTAGGAGTGCTGGCACCCTATGTCTAGAGCCAGTGTTTAGAAAAATTCTAAGGATAATAAGAGGCATTTTCCAATTAGCTCAGAGAAATTAGACCAAAGGAAAGGCTGGCCCAATATTAGGGAAGTGTTGGCTTTCAGTTCATTTCTCCTCTCCTCCACCCAGAAGCACTATATAAATGGAAAGCTTAGAACAGACCTGGTTAGGAGGGAATTGAATCCCAAGATAGGCGAGGAGATAGTGGCAAGCACATCAATACTTTAAATGACTGGGTCAGCAGTACCAGGGGCAGGAAACAATCTGCCCTTTTCTCTTGACAGACGGTGGTTGCCACTGTTGCTGTACATCTTTGTAAGGTGGTGTCAGGACGCCAGGTAACACACACCCCACCCCCCCACCCCCCAAAGTAGATGGCAGCTGTCTGTGGCCAGGACTGCAAGGCTAAGCCCTGCCCTAGAGCACAGCACAGGTGCCATGGCCCATGTGTGCACTCCCATTAGCCTCTCAAGAGTCTCAGTTTCTTAGCCATCAGGGCTGAGGTGACTGAGGCTGCCTAGTTGCGAAAGCACCAGGCCAGTCTCTGATGAATCCTAGACTCATTGTACATATATAGGGTTATACATTAGGGGGGATGAATTTTTTGTTTCAATCTTCATTTCCTAAATTAATCTCCCTTTTAAGAGTCAGCCTTGCCACCGCTGAGATGACGCAGGAAAAGTACAGACAGACCTGGGCTACAATCTCTTCTTGCCTCTTTGACCTTAGACCAGCATAGTTTTCTCTTCAGTAAAATGTGGACCTTGATACCTTGCCACGAGGTGCTGGTGTGAGGATTACACATAGTAACATTTAAACACTAGGGTAGATTCAGTAAATGCTTCTTCCCTTGAATGAATCATTTCCTACCCCTGGAACTAAACAGAAAGCAGAACGGGGCACTTCTGGGCCCCACAGATGGTGTTGGCTGTGGCAGTCGAGGCTGGACTCCATCAAGGGTTGGTGGAACCTGTGACACCGTCAGGAGAGGGAAGCTAAGGCCAGCTGGAGTCGCTGAGAAGTTTCTTGCTGAAGTTTCCCTGTACACTCTGTACTGGAAAACTTATAAATTGGGTTGCAAAATCATAGTTACTAATTTTGTAGCTTTCTAGAGAACAAAAAAAGGCAGAGATGGGAGATAGAAAAAAATGGGTTTCAGAAACTAGAGATCAAAAAGCTGTGGAAAATTGTAGAAAGGATTAGTTAACGAGTGACGTGAATGCTTTATGAGGATAAAACTAGAAAACACTTGAATTCAGTGAATCATGAAAAAAGCCACATTGCTGAGGTTTGTAGAAGAATAATCTGTGTGAGTGTCAAAGTCAGAGTATCTTAATCTCTTTGAAGGGTTTAAGGAACTCTCCAGCATATGCTCTGGTGGTTAGACGAGAGAAAAGGGACTGAGGACAATACAGCTGGAGAATAACAGCGGGTCAGATACAGAGCCAGAGCGCTGAATAATGGATTCGTGTCCAAGGAAGGAAGTGTCAGGTGCTTCCTTGGTGCTCGGCCCTTCCACAAACCAAGTAGGGGAGGAGGATGAAATGAGTCAGCGTGATTGGATCAGGAGCTGAAAATCCTGAGAGGCTGGAAGGCGGCGGGAGCGCCCTGAATGAAGCTGGGCTTCCCTGCGCGGGGTGCGCTGCGGCTCAGTCGGTGTCCAGACGGAGGCGGTGGCGTCAACTGGCCGAGAGGGACACGCTAGCAGCCCACCATGGCCAGCAGCGGACATCTGGGCTTGGCCACGCACCTGCAGGCCGAGCCGGGAAGCCGCGGGCGCTGTCAGATGCCGGAGGCGGGGCTTCGTGTGCTCCTGGGAAGCGGGGCGCAGGGACGCTGAGATGCGCGAGCGGGGGCGGGCGAAAAGTCCAGAACAACAAGAATGTCGGGCGCGTTCTTCCCCTCCATCACAGTCCTTCCATGACCTTGGTGCAAGAATGGACCATGCTCGAGGGAGCCGCCTCCGCCCTTCGTGTCCACTCTGCGCTGCGGGGAAGCGGCTCCCAACGCGCGTCCGCGACCCTAGGGCTAGCCTGGCCTAGGCCACCGGCTGCGCGGTGCCCACGGGACCCAGACACGCTGGCCGGACGCACGGGCGTCGCCTGGCAACAGGGTCGCGACTGGATTGGCTGCGCTCGCTCCCGTGACTTCCCCGGAAGTGGCGTGAGCTCCGGGCCCCGCCCCGGTCTAGGCGGAAGTGGAGCCGCCCGGAGCCATCCGTGTCCCAGGAGCGCCGCAGCACAGCCGCGACTCGGCCCATGGCCGCCTACCCGTACCGCCCGGGCCCCGGGGCTGGCCCTTCCGCGGGCGCCGCGCTGCCGGACCAGAGCTTCCTGTGGAATGTCTTCCAGAGGTGCGGCCGGCCGCGCAGGCGCTTGCGGACCTCCACTGGGTTCTTCTCGGCCTCAGCCCCGGGCCTTCCCCCGCCCCGTGACCCCGGTCTCCAGTCCGACCTCCTTCCTGGTGCCCCAGGCCCCTGTCCCTTGCTCCGTCCCCCCACCTTCCATCCTTGGCGTCCTGTCCGCTCCCCTTTCCAGTCCCCCTCGGCCTCTCCCACGCCGGCCCCTGCTCCGTCCCCCCCACCCTTGGCCTTCTCTCCGCCCCCCGCCTTGTCTCCCGCAGTGCCCAGGCCCCTCCCAAGGTGCAGAGCCGCCAGCCGGGGGTCGCAGCCAGCTCGCCCTGGGGCTCGGCCTCCATCCCTCTCCCCTCACAGCCGGTGCCCGGAGTTGCTCCGGGGCGGACGGTCTCCCAGGGATGCTTGTTTAGGGGAGCAGAAACGCAGACTCTTCCCCGGCTGCTGAAATGCCAGCAACCAGGAAAGACGCCGGGCCGCGGCTGTTGGGCAGGTGACTGTCACCGCAGTGCCTTCCGTCCCTGGTCGTCCTTCCAGCGAACGAATGACCCAAAGTGGAGTGACTCATGATCAGGGAACGACTTAAGTTATCTGAGAGAATCTTTTCCTGCTTGTGAGAAGGAGAAAACCTGGTGCAGGTGGAATTCAGCCAGGCCGAGGGAGGGAGACCTGAGAAAGTGGAGAAGCAGCTTGGGTTTGGGCAGGGAGCGTGCGTAGACAGCGAAGGAGGCAGGCTTCCTTGTTCCCCAGCGGGTCATGGGACTGAGAGGTCGAGCAGCCAAAGGGAAGGGCCCAGGGAAGGAAGAGCCAGAATTAATTTAGGATTGACTAGAGAGTCAAACCTTTGCTTTTGCCCTCTTTTGCTTTTCCTACACTTTGAATCGCTAGCTTAACTGATCTTAATTTTGTAGGGTTGACAAAGACAGGAGCGGTGTAATATCCGACAACGAGCTTCAGCAAGCACTATCCAATGGTGAGTGGCACCTGGCCATCTGGACTTGTAAACTGCAAGTCTGACCACCCGTAGTAAATAACTTTCTTCTTAAATTATTTTCCAAATCATTAAGACTTAATTATCATCTCTGACCCGTGGTGGAGGAGCTTCTGGCTTATTTTGTCGGGTGGTTTCCTGGTGTTGTGTCGCTGCTGCTCTGAGTCCTTGCCGAGCTGCTGGGGCAACTGCATGGAGGACACAGGGAAAGCCTGAGAAATGGAGGCTGGGGTGTCGGCTTTAGGAGCGCAGGGAGCCTGGCTTTGTACGGCAGACATCCTTCAGGTTTGTCGAGGGCTGTTGAATTTCTCAGGTGACTGCGTCTTGTGACTCCTCTGGAGCGGGGCATCAAGGCCCCAGAGACACCGATGGGGAAGCAACTAAGGCTACTGGAGGCTCTGACAGCCGGATCGTGGGGAGGTGGGCTTCCCAGTGGGGGATGCTAGTCATTCAGACATGGGTGAGAGGGTTTCAGCTCTTGGTGCTGGTGCTGGGAGCTCACCGTGGAGTCGCCTTTTTGCTGGTTTCAGCATGATTAATCCACGGAAGTACTACTGGAGACCTTGATTCCATAAGTACCTGGCTGTGTGGCCCTTTTTTTAACCCCTCAGATGCCACTGTCTTTTCTGATTCTTAACGTTTGTGGTGCCGTCCAGAGGCGTGCCATTTAAGCCAGAAGGGGGTTGACTTTAAGCGGTAATGAAGATGTTGAAAGGCTCACCTTGCCTAGTGGGCGCAGCTGGTGGCGTAGCAGGCGGACGCTGCCTCACAGCCCTGCGCGGGGCGCGCACCGCGGATGTTCCCTTTGTTACTCCTGGTGGATTGGTGTTTACAGGTTAACACAGGTAACGTTTTCCCTAGAGGGAGTCAGTACTGCTTCCAGTTCAGATGGTTGTTAAAGCAGGTGGTTCTTTGCTCTGTCAGAACATAATCTTGAATCAGGAGCCTGCTGGAGAGAGAATTTTGACAGAATTGCCCACAGGATGTTCAGCTCACCATTGCTAAGATGCTTTGAAATCGATACCTGGTTTAAGCCCGCCGAAAAGTGTGTATCAGGAGCGTCTCACAGCGGCCCTGTAGAGTCACGTTTCTTGATTTGCCCTGCGGGATTCCCTCAGCTTCTGTTGGAGCGATGTAAGAACTTGCCCCACGAAGTAGTAGCTTAGCCCTGAGAGGGACGGGCGTGGCAGCCCCCCTTCCCGCCACGTGGCCACCTCTCTCCTCCCTGGGGGTGTGGTGCTTCTTGTGTGAAGCAACTGTGATGGTTGTCCTGTCTTGTTTTGTTTGTCTTAACCTGAATCTTTTAACCAGTCACATTTTCTCTTCAAATTAGCTGCTAAAAATTTTAAATTAGATTTCTGGCTCGCCAGTACCATGAGCTTAGAATTTTAAGAGGTGAATTTTACTGATAGTCTGAGACCCCTAACTTTTGTATGCTTTTCTCCTCCCATCCAACATGACCATAGTTTGCTTGCTTTTGCTGTGCCGTGACTATCTTGTACATTCCGTTAGGCCCTTTCTGCAGGAAGGCAGGTTATGAACGGGTACAGCTCTCTCGTCCTTTCACAGCCTCAGAGTGCGCAGTAAGCTCTCAGGCTGAGAGCAGGACCAGACTCCGGGTGTGAGCCTGCGCAGCCAGGCGCTCGCCCCACCCCTGTGCTGTCCCACCTGTGTCTCCCCGTTGGCGCCCCCGAAGCAGAGGTGCCCCGTGGCTCCCACCGCTTGCCGGGCTCTGCTCCTTCCACCCGGGATACCTGCCTTTCCTCGAGGCACCAGCGGCACCTTCCTTTCCTGGATGCTGCCCTTTTCCTCCTCCTGGTTCCGCTGGAGTCGTTTTGCAGCAGTCTCTGGCTACTGGGCATCAGCTTTTGGAGGAAGCTGGTCGAGCTGGTCTCTTGTTTGCAGTTGTGTCGTGTCACCTCGGTCGCCAAGGACGGACACAAGTCAGTTCTCTTCACTGTCCTCGAATTCCCACAGCTGATACGATTGGAGTTATTTTGACTTTTGATTTCTCCCCCAGGATTGGGCTTCTTTTTTCATATTAGAACTAGAATATTGAGCTATTTCAGGAAATCAGTTTAATTAGCTTATTACTGGTGGGAAAATTGGAGGTTCAAAGTAGCATGGTTTCTCTCTGCAGTGAGATCTATGTCTCTGATGCGCTCTGTTAAAACCCAACTGAAACTGCCCTGAAGAAGTACTCGTGGGTCCTGTACACTGAGTCCTTTATGCAACTTGTTTCCCCAGGAGCGCGTCTGAAAATGACTGCTCGGTTAAGAGGTGTGAATAGAGACAGGACTGTCTTGCCTTCTGTTTGAGATAACATGTCACAAACTGTCTTCAGTTAGGTACTTTTTTTTTTTTTTAATTTTTACTTTCACATTGTTCCTTGGAATTACAGGAAATTAATTTTGCTCAAGCCTCTTTTTTTGTGCTTCTGTAGGTTTACGTTGACATAACATATTGATGTATTTTGAGGAGGCGTTTTTCAGCTGGACTTTAAATAGTAATAAGTCATATATTCTTTTAGAGGTATTTTTAGCAAAATAGATTTGAGCTCTTCTGGAGGTCCCGTATTGAGTAGCAGTGAGAGAGATCAGACCACATAAGCCGACAGTTCCCTGCCGACTGAGCATCGGGTCACCTCACTGTCACTCCGTCATAGGCCCAGCTTACGAGGCAGCGGAGGGTCTGGGTTTAGCTTCTTCACCCTGCACCTGCTGTGCTCAGAGCCTGCGCGTCCCCGAGGAGGGCCTGCCTGTGTGGCTACTGGCCGCCGCCTGGAACATGCTGCCCCTTTGCCTGGGCAGCTCATGCTCCCACTGCAGCTGCGGCAGGCACGTGCCCCCCCGGTGCCTGGAGCTTCCCTGGTTGACAACACATGCGAGGTGTGGTCTCAGCTTTCGGTGGAGGATTAGGGGCGCCCTGTGCAACTCCCCGGGAAGCGGGTGCCTGGTCCCCCCGGATTTTTCCCCATGCCTTTTCCCTCTGCTGATTTTACTCTGTGTCTCTTGCTGTAATAAACTGACTGTGAGTTTTGTGAGTCCTAGCGAGTCATCAAGCCTGGGGTGTGGTCTTGGAGGCCCCCAGCACAGCCTGTTGTATCTGCTTGTCCCAGAAACTTGTGCAGCAGAGTTTCAGGTGGAAGCAGAGGAAGACGGGGTTGGCTTTATTCCACGACCTCGGCCTTGGGCAGATCACACTCTGGGACAACTGGAGGCTTAGCCCCTCCCCCTCGGGCCCAGCCCATGTCCACCAGGTCCCACATCACCTGGTACAGAACCGGAGACGTCACTCATCTATCAGAATGGGAGTGTACAGAGTTTCACTGTGGGACACTTAGGTTGTTTCTGATTTTCTTCAGTGTAAATACTGTAGTGATTTCATAGAACAAGTTTCTAGAAGTGGCATTTATCAGATCAAAGGCTGTAGGTGGTGTTATGGCTATTGATGGTGTTCAGATTGCCTTTAGAAAGGCCATATTTCCAGTTGTGGCTCTTTGAGGCCGTAGTTGAAGGTGACTGGTGGGATACAGAGTTTGTGACCCTGAAGAGGCACCAGTGTCCTGGCCGATTCCATGCGAGCCCGTAGAACTGCTCTCACCCCTTCCTACTTGGCTCCTCTTTCGGGAAGAAATGCCCAGAAGGGCTGGGAGTCCCAGATCTGATGCAGTAAAGTGGAAGGAGATCGCCAGTGGTGCTGTAAAAAAAAGTCTGGTTTTTTTCCCCAAAGATTCCAGGTAAGCAGGTATTTCAGTGTGCGTTCGCTGGATGCCATGACGACTCAGCCCATTATCTCTCACTGAAGTCCAAGTTTGTGGTAACAGGATGCAATTTCAAGAAAGAAAACTCTCTGGAGAGCAAAAAGACAATATATTATCACAGAGCAGAGCGGGGGTTTTTCTCATTTGAGAAGGGATCAGGTATAAATTCTTTAAATCGTCTGTGTGCTTGAGGGTTACAGGGGAAAATGCTAAGTGTCCTGATGTTGACCCACCCCCTCAGTGGAGCTGCGACCCACTCGTACCCAAATTATGGGTGAAAAAAGTTATGTGTACTCAGTTTACATGGAAAAAACTGTGTGTGTTTCTGTTTTCTTTGGTCTTTTCAGATGAAATTGAGGCAAGACTTACAGGAACAGGGACCATATCTTGTATTTCTCAGTAAAAGTCTGACGGGAAATCTTCCGCAAGCTGGTGGTTGTGACATTCCTAGACGTGTTGGTTACTGGGAATGTTTGAAATCGGGGCTGGCCCGGAAAATCGGGGGGAGGGTCACGGGCGCTGAAGGGAATCTCGCTGCTCGGTGTGTCCTGTGTTTCCAGCAGGCTCTGTTAGACGTGCTTCTCCACATTGCAGTGCGTTTTCTTACAGAAAACTGCAGATTTTCAGGCTGGTGCTCCAGTGTGTTTAACACTTAGTATAACTGGAGTACTAAATGTTGCCCTCACTAGGGGCTGTGAAGCTTTGATGTTTAGTCTGAGAACCAGGCCACAGGGCTTGGCATGAGCTAAACAGTCACTTAACTGTTGGCTGTTGTGATTATCCCTTGGTTTCCGTGGAGGGTCAGGCCCCGTTTGGGTAACAGGGACGGGCCGGGGAGGCACCAGGAGCCTGTCTCCACCTCCCAGGCTGGGCGGCCTGCGGGTCTCCCCCCCGCCCCTGACTCGGCCCGGGGCGACCTGCCGCTCTCCCGAGCCTCACGGCCCTGCAGCTCGGCCGTGGGTCCCTCTGGTCCACGCCTCCCTCTGCCTGGCCGTCACCGCGGAAAGCGCCTGGGTTTGCGTCATCACTTAACTGTTTTTCTTGTGTCACTTCTGTTTAAAGCGCGGTCGGCCGAGTCCTGTGCCAGCGTGGCCAGGGACGCACCCCCACTCACAGTCGGCATGGGCAGTGGGCGCAGGCCACTCAGCGGGGCGGTCACTGTGGACTCTCAGGTCACAGCCTGTGTCAGAGGTGGAGCGAAGGCAGGAAGGAGTCCAGCAGCTGCGTTTGGTTTCTCGGGCTCCTGGTCCTGGTGGGTCATCTCCTGCGGAAACACCAGCCGGGGCATGAGCAGCTAGAAAGTCAGAAACGGTGAAGAAGCGACGCCCTTCTGGGCATGGAGTCCCCCTCTTTCTCTTGGCTTCTCTGTAGCACAGTTTCTTTGAACGCTGGTTTTCAACAATGCTGACCTTTTCTGATACCTTTATAGACATCCTCCTGCCGGCCGTCCCCCAAACGCCTGTAAAGTCTGCAGAGATGCTCACTCAGTGCACAGGGGTCCCCGCTGTGGGCCAGGCTCGGGCCAGGCTCAGGGCGCCCGTGGAGGAGATGGAGGGACCGAGGGGCCTGGGTGCGGGGCGCTCAGGAGGGCTCCTCTGAGGAAGCCTCGTATGAACGGAGGCGTAAGGAGAGGCAGGGGTCGAGGTGAAGGTGTGCGTGTGTTTGGGGGGCCATGCTGGACGTCGGGAGAAGCGCGTGTGGGCCAGGTCGGGGACGTGCTCCAAGCCCAGTGGTCGCGGCCGGGCAGGAAGGGTGCTGCCTCGTGTGTGGCCAGGGGATGGGACTCTGCCACCCAGAGCTCAAACCGTCTGTAGAGAGGGGAAAATGGGGGGATGGGGAGAGATGCTGCTCTCCCGCCCCATAAAAGTGTTTTTACATTGTTTTTAGTGAGTTTAAAAATTGGTAAAGGTGCAAATCACTCTGAAAACAGATCCTTGGGCATAAAGGTCCCTGGTGAACATTCCATCATCACAGTGGATAAATGGTTCTCAATCGTCAAATCCATCAGTGTCAACAGTCCCCTTTAAAACAGATACTCGATAACATCCCCATTACTGCTCTGAAGTGAATCGTGGAATAATGTGTCCTGCCTTTTCACAATTTTAGAGAAAATAGTATGCTGCCCAGACTGTCATTTGAGGAGAAAAACGTAAAGCGTGGTTTCACGGTGCGCTGTCCAGCAGGGTCGCTGCACGACGTGTGCAGCTGCCCCGGTCCTGGGAGCGGTGGTGCCCTTGGGGTGGGATTTTCTGAAGTGGTAGCTGGTGACGTTCTTAGCACAGCTAAGTGCCATTTTCTCAGCTTACCTGGTGCTGTGGCCCTGAGAAGTTCAGTGAGTATTAAAACGGCATCTCTTGGTTATAAAGTGAACAAGAGTGAGCTTCCAGGTGCAGGTCTTCCTGAGCAGCTTTGAATGTCTGGCTGGACCTGAGCAATTCTCCCGGCAGTGTGGATAGGACCTGACTGACCCATCGTCCTGGGGGCGGCGTCCCCTGCGGAGAACCGTGGCTCTAGGGTCTTGATGTTGAAAGCTAATTACTTATTTTCTCTGGCTTCTGGGGTTACAGACTGGGGATTCAGAGTTTCTTCTCTTTCTTAATCTCTGCTGTTTGTTTCAGGCACCTGGACTCCGTTTAATCCAGTGACGGTCCGGTCGATCATATGTAAGTAGCGGCAACACACCCTGCCTGTGCTTCTCACCTGATTTCTCTTCCGGAACTGCCACCGGGGCCGGCCCTTCACTGAGCCTTTACTTTGAGTTGACTGTCCAACCCGTCCTTCCTTTCTCAGTCTAAAGATCTCACATAGGCTTCACACACAGTCACATCTTGCTTGCCTGTTGACTAGAGGAAGCGTGCGAGTTCTCGTGTGAAATGGCTGTGAACTGGAATGTGCTTGTGACCAAACCAGGATCACGCAGATGACCTGAAAAGAGACCAAACGGTGTATTACTGTCTCTGTAGCAGTGTTTCAGACTGAGTGTTTATGCATGGTGCCTGCAGTTATATGTAAATGTAGTTACAAGTTCTTTCTTATTTGGACCTGGAATTAGGCTGATTTTCTTTCTCAATGAAAGGCGGGCCTTACTAAAAAAAAATCTAAAGCCAGTATCTTGTTCTCCTCAGAGTAGAGGCCTCCCTCGCCCGAGGACTCTTCTGAGCCCCCACTCGGGACTCGGGTCCGCTGCGGGACGGGCGGCTCCAGGAATGGGACCCGGAGCTGGGAGGGTTGGGGTGGGCCCCTCGACGGCTCTGCACTGCGGCTCCGGTTCCTTCCTGAGCGCGGGTGCGCCCTGCCGCCGTCGTGCTTTTGAGGAACCTCCTTCAGTGTAAAGCGTTTTTATTGCGGCTCCACCAGGGTGTTTGGCTCGCACGCCTCACGCCCGCCTAGCACGATTTAGGGCTGTGGCTGGGTCACCGCCAGCACCTGGGGACCTGCTGGCCGAACAGCAGGCTGGGTCCCGGAGGAGCCAGGCCCGCGGAGGGTTGGGCGCGCCTCTGCTCTAGGTTCTTGCTGATTCACGCCCTTCCGTCTCAGCCATGTTTGACAGAGAGAACAAGGCCGGCGTGAACTTCAGCGAGTTCACCGGTGTCTGGAAGTACATCACGGACTGGCAGAACGTCTTCCGCACCTACGACAGGGACAACTCGGGCATGATCGACAAGAACGAGCTCAAGCAAGCCCTCTCAGGTTTTGGTAAAACACTTGTCTTGGCTGCGTAGCTCTTTCATTTTGGAGCAGGGCCATAAGGTTTATCTTGTTACTGTGTTCAACTTAATGATTTTTAAAGCAGTCTGTGTGAAATTTTTGTTTACATCACACAGTTTTATATTTTCATGTTACTTATATCGTGAAGGCTTGTATTTGACTTGGAGGCTTCTATACGGTTTTTCATCCAAAATGAGATAAGGGCTATGCAGTAGTTTGTCTTTTAGTGATGTCACAGGCACATTGAGAATGTGGCTTTTGAAACAATTTAAAGTGAACAAGTCAAAATAAAACAGTGTAGGACTATTTATATTTCCTGACATGAAAATACCCAGAAAGAAGATAGAATGCCCACAGGGGACGAGCCCGTGAGTTGCGTGGAGCGTAGGCCTGAGTGTGGAAGCTCCCATTCTCAAGTGCATGTCAGCATGTGTGCCACATGCGTGCCAGCCTGAGCGTGTGCCGTGCTCTGAGCAGTGTTCACGTGGTGCCTTCCAGAGCGCGTCAGCGGGCCTTCTGGTCCAGCGTGCACGTGGGCCTGAGGGGAACTTGGGATTTGTTATTTATGGAGGGAGGACTGTAGCCGTTACACCAAGATTCTGGTTTGTTTGACATTCACTGGGCCCTCTGTTCGCAGGGCCCTTCTGTCAGATTACAATGTACTTTATTCTGACTAGTGCAGGGTTTAATAATATAAAGTACATTTTGGTTCTTGTGGTTGTTCATGTGCTTCTCCCCTCCCCCTCTCTTTCTCTGGGCGTGTCCTTTATGGCTGTCCTCTCCGGTTTCTCTTTCTTGCTTTAGAGGCTCTGGGACCCCACAGGAAGTTTGTGTTGTGAGCCTGCCACGCGTGGGTCAGGCTTTGGGCAGGACATTGACCTCAGGTTCTCTGAATTGAAACTTGGAATGCAGCTGACCTTGCTGTGCCTCAGGTGGGGGGCTGGGAGGGAGGTGGCTCCCACAGAGCAGTCCTGGGCAGGAGGGAGCCGGAGGCCTGGCCGGCTGGAACCTGGACCCTGTGAGTTAACTTCCAGACTGGTGACCTCAGGTGCCACCGAACACAGTGTTTCTAACCTTGTCAGGCCCCGGAGCCCTCTTTTGACTTAGTGCCAGTGACCGTCGCGTCCTGGGAGCTCAGGTTGGAAATGCGAAGGTCGACAAGCCCTGGTCAGACCTGGGACATTTGTGGCTGTGGTAGGTCAGCGGTGGTCCCTCAAGGTCAGGAGCTGACAGGCCCTGTTGAGCTGGGCAGAGCCGAGATCCCTCCTGACTTCCAGCTTTTCCTGGAAAAAGTAAATATCCCGTTGCAGCATTTCTTCAGTTATTCCAAAAAGTTTCTGCCTGTGATCGGTCCGCCGTTTCCTAGCGCCTTCTCTGGAGCCTTTTCTTCCCCACAAGGGCATTGTCATCCTTCACGGGTTACTTGTTAGCAACTGTTAGGAAATGTGCCCCAGGAGTGAAATTTCCTGTTTTGGTTTCACTTCTAAGAACAAGCGTCTGTCGGCCAAGCTGGGCGCTGTGTTGCAGCTCAGCAGATGCGTGAGGGAGTCGGGGGTGTGGGGGGAGGTCAGGCCCTAAGGTGTCCTCTGACCTCTGTTAGTGCCACACAGGGTCTCAGGCCTGCCCTGGCGGGGCTGTGTGACTGACCAGCACACCCGCTGGATTTGATGGTCCATCCGTTCATTTTTTAGGCTCTTATTCCTAGTATGTGCTACATGCCAGGTGCAGAGACCTGGAAGTAAGAAGGTGCATAAGGCCTGGGCCTCACACTCTGCTAGTGGGGGGGCTGACAGCCCCATCCCCAGCAAACGCCCCCGTCCTGCACCCAGCCCCTGGCAGCCCAAGGCCAATGTGGTTTTTATAAGGAATTTCACGAGAGTGTAGTGAACCTTCACTTCCTCCTTGCTCGCTTTCACCCACTTTCCATCTTCCTGCTGCACTTGCTCCGCCCCCCTTTTCACGCTGAGGAGTCCAAGCCGGCACCCTGTCACTTCGTCCCTGGAGCCCGAGCCTTTGGCTCTCCTGACCAAGTTAGCAGTGTGTTTACGGCCGGGTCGGCTGAGTTAGGCCCCGGCAGGTCTACAGCAGCCTCCGCCCCTTTCTTGGTGCCGTTGGCTCCGTGTAGACACGGGTGGTGCCGTGATCCGGATCTGTCCTTTGCCATGGTCACTGACTGGCGCCCGGCTTTGCTCCTGGTGCTGAGAGCGGGCGCTGGATGCCCCGTGGAGGTTGCTGGTTCTCAGGAAAGAAGGGCTTGTTCCCCCCACTGGGCATCTGTGCCCTGGAAGTACAGCAGCGGGGCCGGGGGACACACAGTGAGGGGGCCAGCAGCGTTTCCGCCTGCCTCACTGACCCTAAAATGGTCTGCTGAGGGGGGCTCACGTCTTGGGTTTTGGAGGGGGGAGCGGGCCAGAGGTCCGAGAGTCCCGGCAGCCGGCGGAGCCCTGTCTGATTCCGGAGCTCTGCTCTCCCTGCTGCTGTGTCTTTGTCACCATCTCGTGTGTCCTTTCCCAGCCTGGGCAGGAAACCATTGCACAGCGATGGCTTGGGCGGGCACTGCCCTGTCACCATGTCCCAAGCTCACCCTCACCAGCCGGGCCTCTGTCTCTCTGGGCCACAGGCACCGGTGCCGGGCATGAGGGGGCGCCCATCCAGCACCCGCCCGTCTCTCTTTTCTAAGTCGGGGTCCTGTCTTCTACTCAGCTGCAGGGCAGGGGGCCCTGGATTTAAGTCACAGGAGGCATAGAGCGCGCTGACCACTCTGGAAAGTACTGTCACGTGTTTGCATGTGTGACTCTTTTTCAGTAGAGTGATGAAGTGCCTGTACAGGTAATTAACTGTGACGTTCACTCAGACAGTAGGTGTGCATATCCTTGCAAAGATTCCAGCGAGGCTGAAAACCAGTAAAAATATGTTGGCACCTGGATCTTGTCTCCTGAATAAGTAAGGAAACCACGGTCACACAGGTGGTGAGGTTAGGAGGGAAGGAAGGGGAAGGGCTTAGAGCCGCCCCGGGGCGTCCTTGCTGGAGGCCTTCCAGGACGCCCAGCAAGCTGAAGGTGGAGTCAGGGACTCCGCCGTCACCTGGGTGACCCTTCGAGGGCTTCAGTCTGTGTGCGGCCGCCTTACTCCTCACGGCCTGATTGAGGTGGGAGAGGGGCCGTCAGTCAGCCTCCTCGCTCCTGGGCGCCTCGTTCCTCCTGCGGGTTTAGCTGGCGAAGCCTCCTCCAGCAGCGAGTGACCCAGGGCAGCCGAGTGTCGGGAAAGTCAGCAGTGCAGGGCTTCTAAGGAGGCTAGCTCCGCAGCGGTCCGGAAGGCCCCTGGGCCGAGGGGCGTGGCCCTGGGGTTGGTGAGAACTAGTGACTGGGTGACTCGGGACCCTCCAGGAAGGGGCTGCTGCTCTCTGAGTGAGCCCCTCCTCGCACAGTGGCCACCAGGCTCTCAGTGTGTTGCAGTGCGCTTGCACCCGGGATCCCTGGGGCCCGTGTCGTGTTCTCGGGAGGGAGAGGCTGGGGCCTGGGGAGCGAGCGTGTGTGCTGACTCCGCTCTCCTCCTCCAGGGTACCGGCTCTCTGACCAGTTTCACGACACCCTCATTCGGAAGTTCGACAGACAAGGACGGGGGCAGATCGCCTTTGACGACTTCATCCAGGGCTGCATCGTCTTGCAGGTACCGGCTGCGCGGGGCCCGCAGGCGCTGACTGCGGGAAGGGGTGGGATGACGAAGCAGGGGCGCAGGAGTCAGACACGTAAAACTGGTTCCGGAACTTAGAGGAGTTAGTGTGCTGTTTGGAGGGGTAGCTAGTTGCTCTGTTAGACGGAGGTGCAGACAGCAGGGCCCCTCCTGCCCTGGAAACACCGGGAGCTGTCCATTTGGAGGGGATCCGGTGGGCTCTTTCCATGCATACCCCGGTATTTTGGTGTATTTCATTATGAGAACTGGGTGAGCTTCTGTCGCGTGCGCTGCTGGCTCCTAAGCTAGGAGCTGTGCCCTGAGCGCAGGGGGCCCTGTTTGGGTGTTAGAAACAGTGTCTGGCGGGGCTGGTGATCCCAGTGACCGCCGCCTCACGGTTCCCTGCGCTGCTTCTGTGGTTCCCTCTGCGGCCTCACTGCTTCACCCAGGAGAGAACTAAGTGCAGGCCCAGAGGAGCCCTCCTAGGATGGAGGGTGGGAGCCCTCGAGCCGCCCTGGCTGTTCCCACACAGGCCCTGCTCCTGTTTTTCGGTAGGGAGCCCAGTTCCATAGATTTAAGCTTTAGAAATGCAGTAAATTGGTATAAACCCTCATGTCTTTCAAAACTTTCTTTTTTGACAAATCTCAAAAAAAAAAAAAAAATAGAGACAACAGTATAATGAACCCATGTGCCCATTATTTAGATTCAGCAGTTATCAACTCATGGCCAAGTCCACGTAAGACTCTGTGACACCCTCCCTCTTAATTCTGTCACAGTTCCATTTATGGGAAGCGAATGTGTTTTCCCTAAGTATTTCAGTAGAACCGATCCCTGAAAGATACCCTCACAGTTTGCATTCAAATCGAGGTTCCATCTTGTTGGTTTTAGAATCCACAGAGGGGTGTGCTAGGCACGAGGTTATCAGTATAATTTGGAATTTGGGAAAGCATTCTCAGGTTTTCTCCCCGTTAAAAGCAATAGTTCAGTAAGTGAAGTTTCTCTGCCTGGTCTGCTATCCTGATTTCTTTCCCGGGGAATCTGGGCCCATCAGTCCCTGTCCTTCAGTGACTTGGAGAGCCAGGTCTGTTAGCGTGTAAGCCTCACGTCTCTGAAAAGCGGAGAGCCTTACCCCGTCTCTCCCTCTTAGGGTCTGGTGAGGCAGGATTACGTGTTTGCAGTGTTGTCGGCACACGTTAGGAACAGGTGTAGCGTGAAAGTCTCTCACTAGGATCTGTGTCTGGATCTCTATGGGCTTAGGATTTTCATCTGAGGTTATGTCCCATAAGTGACCACCTGATCCTTATATCTCTGCGTAAGCAAGGGTCCTCGCATGTCAGCTTTCAGCCCCCAGAGTAGCAGGATCTGAGTCCCCTGAGAAGCTCACGTGGTGCCTCTGCCAGGAGGCTACCCGCAGCTGGCCGTGGCCTCTGGGCCGTGCTGGAAGCTGGCTGCTGGCCCTGCTCCCTCCCACCCGTGGAGAAGGAGCCTAGACGCTGGGCAGAGGTGGGGACTCGAAAAGGAAAGGCTAAGCTGCAGGCCACATGTAAAAAGTCCTCAAAAGCGTTTTCTTTCATCTGCCTCCTTCCAAAAAGAAAAAGGCTTTTTGAAAATTGTTTTCTACCAAGCAACATGGAAACCTGTAGAAATCTTGGGAAAAGACAGTTAAGTGTAAAGAAAGGGAAGTCACCCATCGGTCTCCCGGCGGGAGGTTGCTGCCGCTGGTGGTTTCTGTGGTGTGTGTCACGCCGGCGGCTCACACACAGGAAGCTCCTGGCTAACGCCTGTGCGGACTGTCACCTGTGTCAGCCCGTGTGTGGTTGGCCGTCAGCCTGCCCAGCACAGGAGCGGGGCGGAACTGGAGAGACTGAGGTGCAGGAGACACGGCTCACGGGCCAGGCTGCAGCCTTGCTCTCGGCCCCTGGGCAGGTGGGCAGGCGACCACCAAGGTCACGATGAGCCTGGGGCACTGTCTTCTGTCAGCAGGATTCTTCAGAGCCTGCCATGGTTGCCCAGCATCTGTCATTTGGGGTGGCACTTACCTAACCGTCCCTGCTCTCGGGCGGCCAGGCTTGTGAACAGACTGAGGTGGCGCCCGGGGGGTGTGGTCAGACGGGAGGGGCTCGGGCATCAGGTAGGAGGTGGGTGGGCAGCAGAGAGGAGGAGGGGGGGAGGGGGATCTGTAGCAGGGGTGGGGGGCGTCGGGCAGGAGGAGGTGGGCGGGCAGGTCCTGAGTGGGGAGGGGGGCTGGGCATCAGCCAGGGTCCTGGGCTGGCACAAGGAGATCCTGCCCTTCTGGCTCTGCGCTGGGCTTCCCCTGTTGGGCAGCAGGTTCTAAAGAAGGAGCCCAGTGGGGGCTGGTTTCCCTTTGTCCTGAGCGGCACGTGGCCAGAGCAGAAGTGAGCCTTCAGGGAGGCCCCCCAGAACAGTCTTAGAGTGGGAAGGGAGGACCCAGGCTCACCACCATGGACTTGGGAAGCCAGGTTCCGGGGCCACAGGGCTCTGCCAGGACCCAGGGCCGCGGTGTGTAGTGGAGCTGCACTGGCGGCCCACCCGCCTACCCGCTGCTGTCCTGCCCCCGCATCTCCAGGGTGGACCGGCCTGGCTTTTGAGGGTGGCCGAGGGCACCTCGCCCGTGCCCCTCTGCGGGCAGAGACATGAATGCTTCTGAAATTGGGTTCCTGAATGCCCTTGTACCAGTACAGTTGGTTCCTTCTGTTTGATAAGTATTAGATCTAAACACCTGTTGTTTTTTCCTCAGAGGTTGACAGATATATTCAGACGCTACGATACGGATCAGGACGGCTGGATTCAGGTGTCATATGAACAGTATCTTTCCATGGTCTTCAGCATCGTATGACACTGGCCTTCTGCAAATACCAACGGGACTTACGGAAAAAAAGACTGAAAATGCCAAATCTCTCACCTGTAACGAAATGGTACGCAGATGAGTTAGATACTGCTCTTCCTTTAGATTTTGTATAATTACTCCTTGGGGACCAGTACATACGTGGATAAGCGGGTTGATGTTTTGCAGTTGTAACGGTAGTTACGTCATTACTTAGGTTCACACATTTGATTTGAGGCTGTTTAATTGTGCCATGAGGTAAGATATAATAATGTTACAGGGACTCTGCTTGCAAAAAACTCATCATGTGCTTTTCTAGATAGCTCCAGTTCTAGAGTGGAAATACTTTATTAGCCAATAGAAATTTTAAGTAATACAGAACTTGCACAGAAGGCTGCTCACGTGCCTTACTTTTTAAGGGGGTTTATTGTATTCATTGGAATATGCAGCGTAAGCAATAAAGCACATGTGCCCTTGTCCCCATCCGTCTCAGCTGTGCTCACCTGGAGCTCCAAGGGGTCCGGCACCTTCTGGGGTGTGCCCTGGCTTGCTCGTGGAAATCCCGAGATTCATCCATCCTCTATGACAGGAGGTGGTTTGCATTTCCTGAAACTTCTTTGGAAATACAAACCCAAATTTGATTTAGAAGGGAGTGGGTTTTCTTTCACTTACTAATGATGCACCTCTGTGCCCTCTGATGGACTGTTAATTACGGTTTTTCACACATGAAAGCGGGAGGAGGGATGCAGTCAGCCCCCCACGTGGTGGGCGCACAGCCAGTCCCAGGGTGGCCCTGTGCCCGTCCACACGGAATCGCTTTAGGCTCTTTCTGTCCCCTCACCCTTTAAGTGTGCTTCCCCAAACCAGGATTTGGGGTGGGGGCTGTGAGGATGTTGGGATTCTGGGTGGGTGTCAGTGATCTATAAATGGGTCTGGGGCATCAGAAATTGGGTATCCGTGGGGTCTGTTTTGGAGGACCTGTGCTGGTTGGGGATGGAGCCTGGGGGCTGTGGGTTTCTTATCTGTGGTGTCTGATTACAAGGAATGTCACTGACCACACTACGTGGGGTTGAGGTAAAGAATCTGTGTGGCTCAGACTGGCCTTGTGAGCTCATGGAGGAGGGTCCAAGGGGGTCTCTGAGGATCTCCACGCCTTTCCATTTGAGTGCCTCTCTGTACTTCAACACACTTGTGAGGACACCAGCCCACGATCCCAAGTTGTACTCCGGTGAGGTCGGTCCCCAAATTCCTGACTCCGTGAGGCCTGGGACCTCCAGGTGCTCAGGTGGACTCTTCCAGCTGGTGCCCCACTGCCGCAGCCCAAACCGCCCCTTAGCCTGTCTCCCTGTCCCCCATTAGACGGAGGTGTACATAGCGGGGGCCCCTCCTCCCCCACAGGTTCCCCTTTAGGTGGAGGCATGGACGGCGGGGCCCCTCCTCCCCGCGGGAGGCACTGTGGTCATCTGTCCCTTGAGCTCTGGCCTGCAAACACCCCAAGCTCAGGGTGAGGGCAGCAGGCGTCCAGCCTCTGTGGACTCTGTCCCCCTGTGACGTGGGAACCCCGCCCTCCACGTGCTGGCTTTCCTGTCCGCCTCTTCCCCCATCCTGCACCTGTGGCACCTTGGGCTCTGGGTTCATCCCAGATTCCCGGGAAGCTGGAACCCCTCAAGCTGGTCTCAGGCAACGGCAATTCATGGCTTCAGTGAGGAACCTGCCCAGTACACAGTATCTCCGAGGATCACTGGGGGCCTGACAGAGCAGACACTGAGAGGCCTGCTCTCGCACCGCATGTCAGCCTCGGTCAGGGAATGGTGCATGTGTGATTAGGTGCCTTCCTTGATTCAGGGAAGTGAGGGGAAGGGGAGATGCAGAATGTAAAGAAAGGTCTGATTGTGTGTGGTACAAATATACTCGGGTGGGTGGTACAGACGCACTCGGGTGTGTGGCACAGATAGAGGTGGGTGGTACAGGTACAGTCAGGTGTGTGGTAGAGATACAGATGTGTGGTACAAATACAGTTGTGCAGATACACACCGTGCACAGACCCTCAGTGGAGTCTGTGGTCTGAGCCAGTGGACGCACGTTGAGGAATGGGTGGGGACGTGGCTGCGTCCCTGGAAGGCACGAGCAGCAGATGGGCTTAAGGTTTGGGGGTTCCGTCCCGAGCCCCAAGCCCCTGCCCAGGCGGGCGTGCAGCAAGATGAGGGCTCCTTTCCTCCAAGGCCGCACCTGATTGGTCTAGCGGCCAGTCGGCCACACGGGGGCAGTGCTGTCCCGCCTGCAGGGATGCCTGACCCTGGTGCTTCATCTGGATCCAGAGGGGTGACCTCGAGGGACAGCCAGCGTGGAACTTACAGAAGCAACAGAGAAACCAGAGGGAGTGGGGTCAAGTGAAGGTGGCAACTCCATTCTCAGGCTGTGCCCCGTCCCCTGGGAGCCGGGGTTCGGGGATGGGGCGGAGGAAGTACTGCCCGGAAGCCGGCCTGGCCTCGGGGAGGCTCACAGGGAGGTCGCTGCCCGTGGTGCCTGTTCATCTGCTCCCGGCACTCCGCCCGGCCGCCTGCTCTCGCGCCCCGTCTCTCCATGTGCGCCGTGTGCCGGTGGCCCCGCTCCCCGTTTGACTTCTGGGGGCATGAGGCATGTGCTCAAGACACTGGGATTCTGGCCCAGGTTCAAAGTCGGTGCTTCATGAAGAGGGAAATAGGCCAGGACAGGTAGGACGGACTACCTGTGGCCACCGCCCTGGTCGCCTCCAGTCACCTCAGCCAGGTGGGAGGGTCACCTCCCCAGTCCAGGTGAGCCTGGTCAAGGGCGGGCCAGGTGGGAGGTCCGGGGCGGCGGTGGGGGCTGTCACCCCTCGCCTGTGGAGGGTCGGGGGCTGCGGGCGGAGCTGATGTCAGATGCACGCTCTGCAGTGTGGCTGAGTCAGTCCCCATGGAGCCCCCACTGGGTCCTCTTCCTGAATTCGTCTGACCACGGCCCCCAGCCCACAGGGGCCGCCCGGCTGCCCTGGAACTCGAGGGCCAGAGGGGCTGGGGCACCGTGTGCCCTCCTCACCTCACACCACCCGACGGAGGTGGGCCCAGGCCAGCTCGGAGTTCACCGCATGGCTCCGTTTAAGAGCACGTGTGCATGTGCGAGGGTGCATGTGAGTATTTGATCGGCGTCCAGACTGGAGGCTCCAGGAAGCCAGCCCATGACTCCAGGTCTGCCCCTGAGATTGGGAATGTACGTACCTGGTGGGACAATGGGTAAAGGTGGAGATTCTTACCTGTTGTGCATGTGTTAAAATATACATAACATAAAACTTAACATTTTAACCAGTTTTAAGTGTACAGTTCACTGGTACTAAGTACACTGACAGTGTTAGCAACGATCACCACCATCCATCTCTGTAACTCTTCATCCTGTAAAACTGAAACTCTGTCCCCATAATCATTCCTCCCCCTCCCCCGGCCCCTGGCCCCACCATCCTCCTCCTGTCTCCAGGAATCTGACTCCTCTGGGTCCCTTACGTGAGTGGAATCCTACAGGATTTGTCCTTTTGTGACTGGTGTATGTCACTGAGCATAATGTCCTCAGGGCCCATCCATGTTGGAGCCTGTGTCGGAATTTCCTTCCTTTTTAAGGCTGAATAACGTTCCATTGTATGAATGGACCACCTTGTGTTTATCCTTCATCTGCTGATGGACACTTGGGCTGCTTCCCCCTCTTGGCTATTGTGAATATGCTGCTGTGAACATGGGTGGACATACATCTCCTCGAGACCCTGCTTTCAGTTCTTTCAGTTATATCCCCAGAAGTAGTGGATTATATGGTAGCTCTATGCTTAATTTTTTGAGGAACTTCCATACCGTTTTCCACAGTGGCTGCACCATTTTACATTCCCACCAACAGTGTGTAAGGAAGGATTCCTATTTTTCCACATCCTTGCCAACATTTGTTATGTTTTGACAGTAGCCATCCTAACAGGTATGAGGTGGTGCCTCATTTGTGGTTTTTATTTGCACTTCCTTAGTGATCAGTGATGTTGAGCATCTTTTCATGCGTTTATTGGCCATTCCTGTGTCTTTGGAGAAATGTCTATTCGCATCCTTTGCCCATTTTTAAATTGGTTGTTCGTCTTTAATTGTTGAGTTGTAGGATCTGTTCATATGTTTTGGATATTAATCCCGTATCAGATATATGATTTGTAATACTTTCTCCTATGATAGGTTGCCTTTTCACTTTATTGATAGTGTCCTTTGATGCGCAAAGGTTTTAAATTTTTTTTTTTAAAGATTGATTGATTGATTGATTGATCGATTACTATGTTGGGTCTTCGTTTCTGTGCTAGGGCTTTCTCTAGTTGCGGCGAGCGGGGGCCACTCTTCATCGCGGTGCGCGGGCCTCTCACTATTGCGGCCTCTCTTGTTGCGGAGCACAGGCTCCAGGTGCGCAGGCTCAGTAGTTGTGGCTCACGGGCCTAGTTGCTCGGCAGCATGTGGGATCTTCCCAGACCAGGGCTCGAACCCGTGTCCCCTGCATTAGCAGGCAGATTCTCAACCACTGCGCCACCAGGGAAGCCCAGGTTTTAAATTTTGATGTAGTTTAATTTATCTTTTTTTCTTTTCTTGCCTGTGCTTTTGGTGTTATATGCAAGAAAGCTTTGCCAGATTCAGCCATGAAGCTTTTCCCCTATGTTTTCTTCTCAGAGTTTTATCTCTACTTTAGGTCTTGATCCCTTTTGTGGTAACTTTTGTATATGGTGTTAAGTACGGGGTCCAACTTCATTCTTTTCCAAGTGGATGTCCATTTCCCCACCATTTGTTGGAAAGACTGTCCTTTCCTCATTGAACGATCTTGGCACCCTTGTCAAACATCATTGACCATATGTGTGAGGGTTTATTTCTGTGCTCTCTATTCTGTTCCATTGGCCTATACTTACCCGGTTTATAGATAAAAAAGTGAAGGCCCAGAGAGGGCCCATAATTTGGCTGAAGTCACATGGTAAGTGGTGGTTAGGCTGGGATTCGGATGAAGGGTGCCCTGGTCCTCGCCCTGTCCATGCAGAGGTGGGGAGCTCAGGGGGCGCATCTGACCCACCCACTCTTCCCACCAGATGACACTCCAGACCAGCTGCGCTGGGCCTCACCTTGTTTATATAGGTTCAAACTAGCTGCCAACAATTCAGGGAAGTTTTAAGATGGCAAAGGTCCCACTGAATTTGCCTTCAAACAGTGCAAAGAACCAGAGAGGGAAATACCTGCCCCCAAGACCCAGAAAGGGTGAATTCCAGGGAGAAGCTGACAGTCCCCTAAGAGCCAGGGAAGGCTCAGGAGCGCAGTGGCAGCGAAAGGGGTTGGGGAGGACCCTACACAGGGGCGTGGAGGAGAGCTGGGGGCCCCTGCATAGCAAGCCCCATCACCCCAGAGCAGGAGGTCAGAGAAGCCCACCACCTGAGATCGTGCCCACAGGTACTCACCGCCCAACAAGCCCACCACTCGGTCCATTTAGGGCAGTGCCTCCCTCTTGTGTGAAGCTCAGGAAAGTTCACCTGACATTTGTAAAAGGGGCAAAGCAGGGACTACAAGGAACATCTCAGAACCCCTATAGTCTACAGCCAGTGTCTCAGAGACGACCGGAGGCAGGCACCCATTAAAAAAGAGCCAACTCTGTAAAAAAGAAATAATGCAGAATGGAAGTAACTCAGAAATTAAAGATAGAATATCCGGAAGGGAAAAAGTTGAAGAATAAAAACCGTAGGGAATAAAAATTCAAAACTGAAAAGGACCTTTTCCAGAGCTAACGTTGGTGAGGTGAGGTTTGCAGGACAGGGTGCACGGAGGACCACCGGAGCCCAGGACACGGAGGAAGCACAGGTGAGCTGGGGTGGACCTCAGACACAGCAGGCAAAGTGGGTTCCACCCCGCAAGTCCTTGGTGGAGCCATGGTCAGCTGAACAGGAGACAGTCTCTGAGAGACGTTCCTCCCGTGTTCCTTTAACTGGGAAGTTCCTGGAGAATTGTGCTCCAGCAACACAGAGGGAGTCACCCTAGAGGAGGCTGGGGTCCTGAGTGGGCAGTGCCTGGACGGACCATGCAGGTGGGGTGGGGGACTGAGAAAGACTGACTCATGGAGCCTGCGGAAGGCTCATTCCACGGGGCCGCCAAAGGATGTGGAGGACAAGGCAGGTTCAAAGAAAACCAGGCAAGTGAGTCATTGTTCGGTGGGGGCTGGAGTTGTGCAAGAAAGGAAATAACTGTAGTAAGTTGGCCCCCTCCCTTCCCTCTCCTCCCTGCCTCTCCCCCTCCCCTCCCTCTCCCCCTCTCCTCCCTCCCTCTCCCCCTCCCCCTCCCTCCCCTCCCCCCGCCCCCTCCCCTTCCCCCTCTTTCTCCTTCCTCCCTTCTGCCCCCACAATGGCTGGTTCTGGGCTGTGAGGCTGCAGCAGGTTAGGGTTAGAGATGAAAGTTCCTGCGTTCCCCCCCTCCCCCCCCCCAATAAACCCAAATGTCAGATAGCCAGGGACGGTAGGGGTGGCCTCTGCCTTAAGCTGAAGGAAAGGACAGGACAGATATTCAGGGAAGAGTGTTCCAGTCAGAAGGAACAGCACCTGTGAGGCCCCAGGAGCAGGCAGAGGAGAGGGCAGAGCCTGGAGGGTCTTGGCTGCACCCTCTCCACAAGCACGGGGTCCTGTGGATCCTGACCCTGAAGGTAGCTCAGCTTCAGCACATGGGTGGCCCCAGGCCATGCTGGGCTCCCCTTCCAGGCCACGGCTCCCAGGGCCAGCTGCTTCCCTGGAAGGAGGACACTGTCCCTCCCCTGCTCTGTGCCGCATGAGCAGTGAATGTGCAGGCAACTGGTTTCCCACTGGACCCTCGAGTTGGCTGAGACCCTGAGAGTCTGCTGAGGAGTGGGACCTGCCCACCGCTCCTTGTTTCCTGCTGACAGGAGCCTCAGAGGAGGAGATGTCGGGAGCAGGGGGCCGTGTGGCCAGGCTGGGGTCTGCAGGGGCCTCAGGGTGACTGCTGGCACCAGGCAGGGGCCCTGGGAGGTGGAGGTGCGGGGTGGGGTCAGACCGGGTGGGAACCCTGGCTCTGCCCGTCCCTTGAGGCACCTCACCTTCTCCTACTTCATCTACGACCCTTGCCAGCCGCCACAAGCAACGTTTCTGGTGTTCGGGAACAACCCCTGAATCGCATTTATTGACTCAAATGTCCCTGTGCCAGCAGAGCTCCTGGTTCACTCTCTGCTTTGCCTGCGTCCCAGGCACCCCCTGGCTCTAATGCAGTCCTGGACCCCCAGCCACATCCGGGCCTTCTGGACGGACATCCACTGGGTGGCCCTTGCCCTGTCCTGGGGCCTCCTGGGAGTGAGCCTCTGGGGAGGCACCTGGAGCCCCCGCTGCTGGGCCCCTCTCCACCCGCAGGCGGGGACCCTGGGCCTCCCACGGACACTTCTGCAGATTCAAGGGTGCAGGTGCATGTCGGCCACCCTCGCCTGGCGGCCTCGTCCTACACCTCCCTGCCCCCACCCTGCTGCAGGCCAGGCGGGCACCCCAAGCTGACAGACCTTGTATGATGGCAGCCTTCCCAGGAGTGGGAAGCCCTGCCTGGCTGTGCCCACAACGGGAGGGGCCCTTAAGGGACGGCCCGCAGAGACAAGGGCAGCGGCGGCTCTCGACAAAATGCTCCAGATCTTTCTCTGGCCTCCAGGCGAAGTGAGGTGGGGGAGAGAAAGCACAGACCTGAACAAGGACTGCCCGAGCAACACAGCTGTTCCCCCGGGAACCGTGCGGCCTGACACCTGCGCTAGGCACCTGCAGGGTGACAGCACACCCCTCGGCTGGTGTGTCGGGGCGGGGGGAGGGTGTGGAGGAGGAAGGGAGGGGACAGACGGGCAGAGCCAGATAGCAGTCAAGCTCATGTAGCTGTCACATCACTGAGCTCCCAGGATGGCCACGTCTGAGAGACAGACGTGGAGACACGGTGGGCAGTGAGGGCCAGGGGGCACCTTGGGGGCTGCCTCTTTTCCAAGCTCTCTTTCCTGCCAGGTGTCGGCCACCCTGCCACCCTGGGAGGACAAACGATCCAGGAAAGAGGAATTTGTCCCCGGCTGGTGGGAAGTTTGGGTGGAGTGGGAGGTCTCGGCCACACGGAGCCCACTTGCAGCTGGAGGTCTGAGTGCAGAGAGGAGGGAGGTCCTGAGGAGAAGGCCTCCGAGCTGCAGCCCCAGAGGGGAAGCGCTGCGGTGCCGGGGGTGGGTCAGGGTGGTCACGGTGGAGAAGAAAATACGGGACGCCCACACGTACTCTGCGAACTGGTGTGTGTCTGCAGGACCTGTGCGAACAGGAAGTTCAGAGGGAAGTCGTGTCCGGCTGACCTCGTGGGAATGCTGCCTGGGGGGCCTGGAGTCACCCGCGTGCTGGTGGGAACAACGCCCAAGGTCTCCCACGAAGGGGGCTCACCCTGAATTCCTGGGACTTCACAGGTGGCACCTCCCTGGCAAGGGTCATGCTGTTCGTGTCCAGTCCCGGTGACTGCCCCCGGGTCTGCAGAGACTACAGGCTTTGGGGACAGGCACAGCCAAGGTGGGATGGAGGGAAGGAGGGGGAGGGGACACTGGTTCCTCCTGCGCTTGTCCTGCCCTGGGAAGTGGCAGCAAGAAGCACAGAGGCATCTCGCTCAGGCTGGTTCCCGATGGGACTGGGTGGGTGGAGGTGACTGACGCCTAGACAACAGGCTACAAGGGGTTCCCTGAGACACGTGGGCGCTGTCTTCCCATGCAGGGGATGCAGGCTCTGACTACAAAGCTTCAAATCCTCGGGGCACCCACCCAGGTGTCTCTGCCCGCATTCCTGGTTCTGAGGGTTCCCCTACAGGCCTGGACTTGACAGGGTGGACCCACCTTACCTCTGCCACTCCAAGATATGCCCTCCCAACGTCATACACATGCTTACTTATTCTTTTTAACAAAAAGAAGAAAAAAAAAACCTACAAAAATGGTGCAAAAGCACTCCAATCTTCTTGCAAAGTGGTCAGGAATGGTGGAAATTTTTAAAAAGTAAAAAGAAATTAAAGTTCACCTATAACCTGAGTTATTCACCCAGATTTTTTTCTGTGCATAATGCACTTTACTGTAAAGTGCATTATTATTTTTTTCTGTGCATAATGCACTTTACATTTGCTGTATTTTTAAAGTAGTTAAACTCAGCAGTTGCATCTTGATCCTTTATTGGATCAAGATGCAACTGCTGAGTTTAACTACTTTAAAAATACAGCAATACAGCTGCATGTTGTTCCACGTCAAAAAATAATATAAGACCATTCACTCAGCTGACACTTTTGAGCCCCTGTTCTGCAGTAGATGCCCTGCTCTTCCTTGGATAGAGCTGAACAGAACAGACCTGGTGAGTTTACCCGTTAGACACAGGAGCAAAGAAACACCTGCTATAATTTCAGGCAGGAATATGCCCTACAGAAGGCAGAGCAGGGAGAGATGGACAGCGGTGGCCTTTGACTTGAGGTAGATATTCTCTCTGAGGACACGGGATCAGAGAGCTAGCCCTGCGAGTATCTGGAAAAGAGCTTTCTCAGAGTGGGAGCAAGTGCAAAGGTCCTGAGGCACACACGCTGGTCTGTGAGGCCGGGGAAGGTAGCTGGGGCTTGGGTGGGGGCGAGATTTTGCTCAGAGCCGGGCAGGTGCCAGGAATGACTCCCTTGGCTGCGACTGACTGTGGGGTGGGCGCGAGCGCTGGAGACCCCACAGGGCTGGCTGCGGCGACGGTGGTTGGTGGGGCTTGGGTGGGGACATGGTTGGTGCTGAGGGTTTGCCTGGGGACCGCGAAGGGACTGGGCGTGCAGGGGCAACACAAGCCCCCACCCAACCCCCGCCGGGGCAAGGACGGTGGCAGCGGTCGGGGCCGAGGTTTCCGGGAGGGGGCCCCTCAGACGTTGGGGCAGAATGCCCAGGATGTGAGGCCAGGCTCACGGCGTGTCCCGGGGGGCTCCGGGACCAGACCCACAGGCCGAGCCCAGTGAGGGAAGGGGAGCTTTCAAAGTCTGGACGTGTCTGCCAGGACGGAGGAGGGGAGGGGCCGGGTGGGCCGGGTGGAGGAGGGGGAAGGAGCAGCCAGAGGGGTGGGAAGGGCCCCGCTGGAGGCCTGGCTCCTTCGAACCAGACATGTCGGGATGGAGACTTACACGAACTGCCCTGCGGCTCCAGGAAGGTGCAGGGTTAAAAGTATTACATGAATATTTTTAAACTGTAAAACCCTTTGATTTTAGCAACAACCTAATTGGAGCAAGCGGAGCAGGACATGCTACGCTCACGTTACACATTCGGATCCGGAGGCCGGGACCCAGCTGCTCGGGGAGTCTGGGCCCCGCACCTCCGCCCCGCGGGCAGGTGCGCGCTCGGCCTCAGCGGGCGCAGGTGGAAGGGGGCGCGCGACTGCGGGCGAGGAATAGAGGGTCTGGGGCTCCCGCGGGGAGCACGGGGGCCTCGAGGGGCACAGGCACCCTGGAGCGGACAGACCCTTGGGTAGACCACGAGGACAAGAGAGGCGCAGAACGCGACCCCACCGCGGCGCACACAGATCCGGAGGACCATGGGGACGGGGGGGGGGGCGCAGGGCGGGACCCCACCGTGGCGTACAGAGATCCCGGGGACCACGGGGACGCGAGGGGCGCAGGGCAGGACCCCACCGTGGTGCACACAGACCCGGGGACCGTTGGCCGGGCGGAGATGCGCGCGCGCGCCCCCTGCCGCCTCCCGGGCTCGGTCGTCTCCGGGGCGGGGCGGCTCGCGTGCCGGGGTGGGGCTGTCCTTCCGCGGCCACAGCCGCCGCCTGGTCCCCGAGATGCGAGCGCCGGCAGCCGCGCAGCCACAGCTCCCTGTCCCCGCGGACACCTCCCGCGGGCGCGCTTGAGCCTCCGCGCCCCGCCGGCCGGGTAAGTGCGCTGGACGTGCTCCGCAGGTCCAACTCCGCGAGGGAGACCCTAGCGCAGGGCCGTCTTCCCAAGGCTCCCGCACCCTCGACCCCCCCCATCCCCCTCCACTCACCCCATCCTCACGTCGCCAGGCCCTGGGGTCCAACGGGCCGCTTCTCACCTAAAAATAAAAACAGGGCTTTTGAGGAAAGCCAGTCCACTTTCACTGCTTGCGGTCCCTCAGTTTCCCGGCCTGGGAGCGTCCGACCCCCGCGCTGGGGGAGCTGGGCTAATTGCCCTTTGCTCTTGGCCCAGTTTCTTTCGGAACTGTTTTGGGCAGATGCTGGGGGGCGGGGGGGGGGGGGACTTTGAATTGGACTCCTGAGCCCTCTCCAGGGCAGCTGGTGAGGGGAGGCCCCCAGCCGGGGGGTCCCAGAGCTGGGGGTGCACAGCTCAGCCCCCTCCTTCGGGGCCGGGAGCGCCAGCCTTGGTTCTCACACTCTGGAAGGGCGGAAGGCGTGTGTTCCAGGAATTCACTGGGTTTCAGTTAGTGGCACCAAGAAAGTTTTTTTCCCTAAAGTCTTATATTGAGTGGCGGAAAATCCCAGATTGTGGATACTTTGTGAGAGGCACAGGCCCTCAACACTTCAGGGACCCGGTGTTGCTGCTGTGACCACCCCCGCCCCCCCTTGGGGAGGGGGCTGCCCACAGGGCAGGTGACCAGCCAGGGTCAGAGTTCAGAGGCCTTGGGCAGTTTGCCCTTGGGTTCCTCGTCTGTTTCCTGGTTGGTCTGAAGGGCTGGGGCCGGAGGCATCAGCCCCCCTTGGAAGCATCCAGTGGGTCTCCAGCTGTGGCCGCCCTGTGACTCACGCGGTCCTCTGTGTGACCAGCCAGAGGCTCTGGTCCTCGAGGGGCCGGGCGCAGAGGGGGTGCGTGAGTGTGTGCCCTGGGCATCTGCCCCCTTGCTCTGGGCTCTCAACAGTGGTGAAGTGGACTTCTCCCGGCCTGGTCAGCAGCCCAGCCCACCCAGGACACTCTCCAGGGGCCTCTGGCAGAGGCGGGCTTCTGAGCTGGCTGGCCTCCACCCAGCGTCCGCCATCAGGGCCTGGAGCCTGGCTTCTGCAGCCTCCTGGGCCCAAGCCCGATCCCGGTGGAGGCCTCAGGACCCACTCGTGGTCAGCTGAGCAGCCGGTGGGCAGTGTGGCCCTGACGGGGCCTGTGCCGCCTCCAGCAGCCGTGGCTGCAGGCTCCCTGTTTGCGGATGATGACTTCCAGGTGGGTACCGGGCAGTCTGGACTCGGACCGCGTGCGTGTTTCCCTCTTAGCTCAGTCCCAGAGCGGTGCGGCCCCGTGGATGGGGCACACATGCTGCGCGGGAGCCGAGGGCACCGCTACATGGCATGGGAGGATCTTTTATTTTTGTTTTTCGCTTGTGTGTATTTTCTGAAATGGTCAGCTATTATTTTTACCATAAAAGGTTCTTATGAAAGTTCAGATTTCTCTGAGAAACACAGCTCAGATCTTCTGGGGGGCAGGCCCTCGTGCTGCCTCAGTGGCGCATTTCTGTGGGGAGTTTGGTCCGATCCGATGAGGGCTTCATCTTTTTGAGGAAAGTGCACAGTATTTAGTAAAATGGAGCCCATATTTAGGATTCCTAGGGCAGGAATTGGCAGGAACTGGACCCCAAGCCACGGCTATTCCAGGGGACAACGGCTGGCCCCCTTGATCTCTCCCCCACCCGCGAAGGGGTACCTGGAGAGTCTTTATCTGCCCTGGTGTTTTTTGCCATAGCCCCTGTTTTTAGGCCCCTTCCACCAAGGGAGGACGGGCCTTGTGGGCCAGCTGGCAGGCCACGTGCGCGGCTGGGGAGGGCCCGCACCTGGGAGCCTGGACCCTGTCTCGGCTCCTGCTGTGGGGAGGGGGTTTTGGCTGGAGGAAAGTGAGGGGCCGGCTCTGCCCCCCCGAAGTGTCCTGTGGCCCCTGCTCCTCTTCCCTGTCGCCTCCAGACCGCACCATCCCTGCTCTGAGCTCGGACTCACATAGGGAATGGTGGTGCTGGGGATGGGCCTCCTGGGGCCGAGGCAGGTCAGCCAGCCCCCTCACCTTTGATCTTGAGGGGCGTCCGGCCCCTCTCGTGTGTGGGGAAGCATCCCTGACCGGTTTCCCCCCAGGCTGGGGCCAGGCCGGGTCCGGCTCTGGCCTCTCCTGCTTGAGTTGAAAGCCCTTGCAGTTCAGATGGGATGACCTTGCCCGCCGGGTTCCAGCTTCCCAGAGAAGCGCAGGCCTGGTGGCCGTGGCTCAGGGTGAGCCGAGAAGGCTGGACCCTGCCGAAGCATCCGTCCACCCGTTCCTGCTCCAGCTTGCGGCCACCGGGGCCCTATCCCCACTCACCCACCCCAGCCCATCTCTCCAGAGCTCTAGTGTTTCCTCTGCCGCGTCATCCCCAGCAGCTTAAAAACCAGCTTTTGACCCCCAAGCCCCCGCAGCTGCCACCCATCCCTGCCTCTCCTCTCAGAATGCCCCACAGGCGCTCCTAGCCCCGCTGCGCGGTTCTGTCCTGCTGCGCCCCGTCTTCCTGGCCACTCCAGACATTTTATTTATGTTTATATACAAATTTGTGTTCTTTGTTTTTAGTGAGGTAAAATTCACACTACATAAAATTAACCATTTAAAAATTTACAGTTCAGTGGTATTTCTTGAGTATATTGCCAAAGTTGTGCAACTACCACCTCCAATTCCAAAACATTTTCTTCATCCCAAACGGAAACTCTATACCCTTTAAGCAGTCACTCCCCATTCTTTTTTCCTCCAGCCCCTGGCAACCATTCACCTACTTTCTGTCTCTGTGGGTTTGCCTGTTCTGGACATTCCACATAAATGCAATCAATATGTGTCCTTCTGTGTCTGCCTTCTTTTTCACATAGCATGGTGTTTCCAAGCTTTGTCTGTGCTGTAGGGACCTCAGAGCTTTGTTCCTTCTCATGGCTGAGCAATAGTCCACTGTGTGGAGGGACCACATTTTGCTTATCCATTCGTCAGTCAATGGGCATTTAGGTTGTTTCTGCTTTTTTGGCTCTTGTGAATAATGATGCTGTGAGTATTTGTGTGCCAGATTTTGCTTGAACATATGTTTTCAGTTCTCTTGGGCATATACCTAGGAGTGGAATTGCTGGGTCGTATAGTGACCCTATGTTTAACTTTTTGAGGAAATACTAAACTGTTTTCTACAGGAGCTGTGCCATTTTTCATCCCCACCGGCACGGCACAAGGGTCCCAATTTCTCCAGAATCTCACCAACACTTGTTATTTTCCTTTTTTTTTTTTTTTAAATATTATGGCCGTTGTCATGGGTATGAAGTGGTATCTCATTGTGGGTTTGATTTACATTTCTTTAGTGAGTAATGATGTTGAGCATCTTTTCATGTGCTTGTTGACCATTTGTATGTTTTTGGGGGGAGAAAGGTCTATTCAAGTCCTTTGCTCATTTTTAATTAGGTTGTTTGTCTTTTTGTTGTTGAGTTTTAAGAGTTCTTTATGTAGTTTGTATACCAGACCTTTATCAGATATATGATTTGCAGATATTTTCTCCCATCTGTGAGTTGTCTCTTCACTTTCTTGATAGTGTCCTTTGAAGCCCAAGTTTTAAATTTTGATGGGGTTCAATTTATCTCATTTTTCTTTTCTTACCTGTGCTTTTGGTGACATATCTAAGAATCCATTGCCAAATGTAAGGTCATGAAGATATAGCCCTATGTTTTCTTTTAGCTCCTACACTTAGGTCTTTAACTAACTTTGGTTAATTTTTGTAAAGGGTGTGAGGTAGGGGTCCAGCTTCACTTTTTGGTATTGGATGTCCATTTGTGCCAGCACCTTTTGGTGAAGAGACTGTTCTTTCCCCATTGAATGGCTTTGCTGAAAATCAGTTGACCACATTATGTTTATTCTTGTGCCACATTTCTCTTTTCTCAATGCTTTTTTAAAAAACTTATTTATTTAATTTATTTATTTTTGGCTGCGTTGGGTCTTCATTGCTGCATGCGGGCTTTCTCTAGTTGCAGTGAGCAGGGGCTACTCTTTATTGCGGTGCATGGGCTTCTCACTGGGGTGGCTTCTCTCATTGCAGAGCATGGTCTCTAGGCGCATGGGCTTCAGTAGTTGTGGCACTCAGTAGCTGTGCCTCATGGGCTCTAGAGCACAGGCTCAGTGGTTGTGGCGCACGGGCTTAGTTGCCCTGTGGCATGTGGGATCTTCACGGAACAGGACTCTAACCCGTGTCCCCTGCATTGGCAGGCAGATTCTTAATCACTGCGCCACCAGGGAAGCCCTCAATGCTTTTTAAAAACCTTTTTATTATGAAAATTTTCAAATCTTTTACAAAAGTGGAGAGAATTTTATAACGAGTCTAATTTATTCATCAAGTATCATAGATGGTCAGCTGGCAATATTGGCTGATTTAGTGTCATGTAAACCCCACCCTGCTCCGCAGATTACACAGAAACAAATCGCTGACGTGTCATCCTTTCACAGGTGTTAGCGTGTATCTCTAAAACGTGTGAACTTTAAAAATCAGCTTTTTATGTTTTTTACTTAATTTTTTGTTTGAGTTGAGAGACTTTAATTCATATAAAGAAGTATTAACAACAGCAGAAAGAGAGCTCGGAAGGGTACTCAGGGCTGAGGGAGGTGCCGAGAGGGCTCGCCTGTACCTGGGGGTTCAGGCTCTGGGCTGGCGGAGATGTTTCGCTGAGTTTCCCAGCCTCCGTAAGAGGTGAGCAGGAACAAGAAGACACGGGGGACGCACGGGAACCAGAAGCCCCTCACTCTGCGCTTGCTACAGAGGAGAAATGCTCGAAGGGTCCAGCCCATCTGTGCAGCACAAGCCCGAAGGGTACCAATACACCGCTTCCCAGTGGGGTGCTACCACCTCCCACTCCTGGCCTTCGTGCTGTGGTTGCCAAACCTTGACATCTGCGTAGGTTATAAACCCCACAACACATCGTTGTCATTGCTGTTTAAACAGTCAATTATCTTTCAGAAATAGTTAGATAGTAACAAGGAGTCTTGCATTCTTACCCGTGCAGTTACCACTTCCTGTGCTTTCTGTTCCATTTTGTGGATCCACGTTACCATCTGGTATCATTTTCCTTTGGCCTGAAGACACTCTTTCACATTTCTTATAGTGTGGGTCAGCTGGCAATGAATTCTTTCAGCTTTGTTATGTCTGAAAAAGTCTTCATTTAGCCTTAATTTTTGAAAGATATTTTCAGAGTTTAGAATTCTGGTTTCAGGTTTTTTCTTTCAGTGCTTTAAAGATGCTTCCCCACTGTCTCCTCGTGTACATGTTTCTCAGGAGGCATCTGCTGTCATACTTATCTTTGTTTCTTTGTACCCAATGCTATTTTCTCTGGTGGCTTTTAAGATTATTCTATTTATCTCTGGTTTTGAGTCATTTGATTATGATGTGCCTGGTGTAGTTTTCTTCCTGTTTCTTGTGCTTGGGGTTCATTGACGTCTTGAATCTGTAGGTTTATAGTTTTCATTGTTTGGACAAATTTCTGCTATTATTACTTAAATTTTCTCTGTCACCTCTATTACCCTCCTATTCTTTAGGGCCCCAGTTACACATATTAAACCTATTGAAATACCTAAATATTTAATTTTTATTTTGGTGCTGTTGTAAACGGTATGGTTTTTTTAAAATTTGTATTCCAATTGTTCATTGCTAGTGTATAGAAACACAATTGACTTTTTTATATTGTCCTTTTTCCTTGTGACCTTGCTGGACTCAATTATTATAAGTTATAAAAGATTTGTCTTAGCCAAATTTTGGAATTTTCTGTATGTACCATCCTGTTTTCTGTGAACATTAAGGGGAATGGTGATAGAGGGCATCTTTGTCTTATTCATGATCTCTGGGGATGTATACAGTCTTTCACTGTTAGGTGTGATGTCAGCTGTAGGTTTTTTTGGTAGATGTCCTTTATCAGGTTAATTAAGTTCCTTTCTATTCCTAGTTTGATGAGAGGTTTTTTTTTTATTATTATGCATGGATTTGGATTTTGTCAAATGCATTTTATGTATGTTGAGGTGACCATATATGTTTTTTCTTTTATTTTTTAATAAAGTGAATTATACTGGTCAATTTCTGGGTGTTGAATCAGGCTTGAATTCCTTGAGCAAACCCCATTTGTGATGTGTTGTGCTCTTTGTATATTGTTGGATCCCATTTGCTAATATCTAATTGAAGATTTTTGTGCCTATGTTCATGAGGGATTTTCGTCCATCCTTTTCTCAAAATGTCTTTGGTTTTGGTATCAGGGTAATGCTGAACTTATAAATGAGTTGGCAATTTTTAATTTAATTTTTAGTTTTCTGCAAACAATTGGTATTATTTCTTCCTTAAATTGGTAGAATTTACCAGTGAATCCATCTGGGCTTTTGCTTTTGTTTGTTGTTGTTGGAATAAATACAGGGCTAAACAGCTTATCTTGAGTGAGCTTGGTAGTTTATGTCACTCAAGAAATTGGTCCATTTCATCTAAATTGTTGAATTTGTGGGGATAGTATTTGTTTTAGTCTGCTTGGGCTGCCGTATCAAAATACCACAGACTGGGTGGCTTAACCAACACCTAAAAACAATGAAAATCTATTTCTCACAGTTCTGGAGGCTGGGAAGTCCAAGAACAAGGTGCCTACTGGTTTGATTTCTGATGAGAGTGCTCTTCTTGGCTTGCACACGGTGAAGACACAGCTCTCCTCTCTCTTCCTCTTCTTATAAGGGTAACAGTTCTATCAGATCAGGGCTCCACCTGTATGACCTCATTTCACCTTAATCACCTCCTTAGAGGTCCATCTCCAATACAAGTCAAATGGGGGATTAGGGCTTTAACATATGAATTTGGTGGGCACACAGCTAAGTTCATGGCAGTGTTCTCTTATTTTCCTTCTAATGTCTGTGGGATCTGTAGTGATGTCCCTTCTTTTATTCATGATATTAGTAATTCATATCTTCTCTATTTCTTGATCAGTCTGGCAAGAGGTTTAACAATTTTGTTGATCTTTTCAAAGAACCAACTCTTGGTTTCGTTGATTTTTCTGTGTTTCCATTTTAAGTTTCATTGATTTTTCCTCCTTATTATTTCCACCTTTCTGCTTGATTTGGATTTGTTTTCTCTTCTTCTAATTACTTAAAGTGGAAGCTTAGATTACTTATTTGAAACGTTTAATTGTTTTCTAATATAAACATTTAATGTTATCAGTGTCCATCAAAGTACTGCTCAGCTGTACCCCACAGAGTTTGATATGCTGTATTTTCATTTTCATTCAGTTCAAAATACGTCTGAATTTCTTTGAGACTTTCTCTTTGACCCATGGTTATTTAGAAATGGGTTGCTTACCAAATAGTTGGGAATTTTCCATATATCTTTCTAGTTTAATTCCATTATTGTTAGAGAACATACTTTGTATTTTTATTCTCTTAAGTTTGTTAAGGATTGTTCTAAGTTCAAGAATATGGTCTATCTTGATGAATGTTCTACGTACAAAGAATGTGTATTCTGCTGTTGTTGGCTGGAGTAGTCTATATATTTCAATTAGTCTACATCTGTTGTTGTTTGGATATTCTATATCCTTTGTGATTTTCTGTTTGTTTGCTCTATTGATTACTGAGAGAGGAATGTTGAAGTTACTAATGAATTATCTTTTCAGTTTTATTAGTTTTTGCTTCCTGTATTTCGAAGCTGTGGGTGATGCATTCTCATTTAGGATTGCTATGTCTTCTTGGAAAATTGGCCCCTTTATTCTTTTATAATATCCCTCTTTGTTCCTGGTAATATTCCTTTGTCTGAAGTCTGCTTTGTCTGATACTCACACAGCTACTCCAGCTGTACTTTTGGTTAGTGTATCTTTTTTGATCCATTTACTTTACCTACTTATGTCAATAGTCAAAGTGTGTTTCTTATACTTAAAGTGGATCCATGACATGTTTCCAATATTTTCACTGCACTTTCTGGACAGGGTGGAAATCGTGGGTCTGACTCTGCTTCCTCTTCCAGGTTGTACACACTTGAGGCCAGGGGAGGGCTCCTAACCTCCTCTCTGGGTCAGCTGGCCCAGAGCCTGGTGTTGAGGGGTCACCGGTCTGCAGGATGTTTGTGAGGGCTCAGACATCCTCACTGCACGGGAATATCAAGATTCTGATGCACTCCCTGAGGAGATGGGCGAGCTGACCAGCCTCAGGGCACAGACACCGACTGCAGTGTCCGTGTCCACACTGCTGGTGGAGGCCAGCAGGCATGGTCAGCTGGGCTCAGTGCAGCTGTGAGTTAGTGGCCAAAGTGGAAGCCCAGCGTTGTGGAGTGGAGAGAGATTTTACGTGGAAAAGAGGAAGCCTGTGTGCCTAGAAATACAGGCCGCAGGGGAGGAGTGAGAGGGGCAGCCTGGCCGCAGACGGCACTGGGATCGCCCGCCTGCCCGGAGCCCTGACCCAGCACACGGTCCTCGGTGCCCACGGCCACGTGTCCTGCTCTCGGACACCCTGCGGAGTGGCTCCTGTTTCCTGGCGCCTCAGGGTGTTTACCTGCCGGAAGCTTTCCCAGCACAGGGCTGTTCGTCTCAGGAGTGTGGTGACAGGACTGTGTTCTCTGGCCAGACTGGTGGCCGCAAGGCTGCCCATCAAAGGGGAGAGGTCATGAGCCGGCTTCAATCTTGGCTGCGGAGGGGGTGGTTCACCCCCCCACCCCCCACCCCCGGTGCCGGTCGTGCCCCCAGGCATCTCGCTCAGCCAGCGCTGGGGGCCTGTGCAGGTCGTGCCCCCGGGCATCTCACTCAGCCAGCGCTGGGGGCGGACAGGGCGCCGGGCCTCCGCTGCCGCTCCCGCCACCTTGGTGGTTTGGGGGGGTATGGAGGGCACTGGGGTCTCTTCAGTGTGACCAACTTGATGCCCCTTTTTTCCTTAGGGCCCGAGACGATGATTCCGCCGGGGGAGTGCCTGTATGCCGGGAGGAAAAGAAGGAAGCCCATTCAGAAACAGTAAAGTATCCGTCTTCTGTTTTTGCTGACTGTTACTGATGGAGGGGAGGCATTTGTGTTTTCATTGAAAAAAGAGAATTTTAGAAACAAAGTGAGTGAGGCGAGGTTTTGGTCAAGCCTTCCTGAGGGTGCGGGGACCCGCAGGACCAGCGGGGGTCGGGCTGCGCAGGGGACACTCTTGGTGCTTGGGAGCGCAGGTGGGACCCTGGGCCGCCTTCCCAGCCCTGATTGGACGCTGAGGTCTGGCCCAGGGTGCCCCTCCCCCCCCCCCCCCGTAAGACCCCGTCCTCATCCTTGGCTGCACGCACCACAGTGCCTCTGGGCTTCACCCCAAGCGAAAGGAGACTGGGGCTCGTCCCCTCGGCCTGGGGCATCCGGGGGGCGGAGTGGGGTGGGGGAAGGGAACCCCAGGCACGGCCCCCGCCAGCCCCGGGACACAGCACCACGCTCACATCCCCAACCTGCCCGTGGCTGGCCAGTGGGGCTCGGGGCCATGAAGCGGGTGGCCTGCAGTCACGGAACTGGTCTGCAGAGAGCGGCTCCCAGAGCCCAGGGCTGCGTCCGTCCTGGGACAGGTCCTGTGGTGTGTCCACCGTGGCTGGGGCTGTGTGTGTGTGTGTGTGTGTGTGTGTGTGTGTGTGTGTGTGTGTGTGTGTGTGCCTCTGTGTGTGTGTAATACAGATGTGTGAATGTGTGATGTAGCTTCATGTGTGTAACACAGCCCTGTCTGGGTGTGGGCGTGTGTGTGTGTGCACCTGCAGTAGTGTCTATGTGGGGATCTGGGTTTCTGGGACCCAGGGCACCCTCCGGGCCCCCAGGGGCTGCAGGACCCCATGAGAGGTCGACAGGAATGCGGGCACCTCCAGTCCCAAGGATGGGTGTCAAAGTCTGGTGAGGCTGGACTTTGGAAAGTGGTTGTCACCTGAGTCACTTGTGTGGCCGCTGTGGGCCTTGGGATGGAGCCAGGGTGCTGGGGGAATTGTTCAGCCTGGTCTGCAGGTGAGAGGGGGCAGGTGCGGGGGGCAGAGCTATGCACCAGGAGGAGGTGGTGCGGGGGGACTATGTCCTGAGCTCATTTGTTCTGGTGAGAACATTTGTCACCTTAAATAAGGAAAGAAGTACCTGGAGAGGCAGCTGTGTACACCAGGATCTGAGGGGCTGCGTACACCAGGATCTGGGGGGCTGTGTACACCAGGATCTGGGGGGCTGTGTACACCGGGATCTGGGGGGCTGCGTACACCGGGATCTGGGGGCTGCGTACACCGGGATCTGGGGGCTGCGTACACCGGGATCTGGGGGGCTGTGTACACGGGGATCTGGGGAGCTGTGTACACCGGGATCTGGGGGCTATGTACACGGGGATCTGGGGGCCTGTGTACACCGGGATCTGGGTGGCTGTGTACACGGGGATCTGGTGGGCTGCGTACACCGGGATCTGGGGGCTGCGTACACGGGGATCTTGGGGGCTGTGTACACCGGGATCTGGGGGCTGTGTACACCGGGATCTGGGGGGCTGTGTACACCGGGATCTGGGGGCTGTGTGCACCGGGATCTGGGGGCTGTGTACACCGGGATCTGGGGAGTGCTGTGTACACCGGGATCTGGGTGACTGTGTACACGGGGATCTGGGGGGCTGTGTACACGGGGATCTGGGGGGCTGTGTACACCGGGATCTGGGGGCTGTGTACACGGGGATCTGGGGGGCTGTGTACACCGGGATCTGGGGGCTGTGTACACGGGGATCTGGGGGGCTGTGTACACTGGGATCTGGGGAGTGCTGTGTACACCGGGATCTGGGTGGCTGTGTACACGGGGATCTGGGGGGCTGTGTACACGGGGATCTGAGGGGCTGTGTACACCGCGATCTGGGGGCTGTGTGCACCGGGATCTGGGGGCTGTGTACACTGGGATCTGGGTGGCTGTGTACACGGGGATCTGGGGGGCTGTGTACACGGGGATCTGGGGGGCTGCTTACACCGAGATCTGGGGGCTGTGTACACCGGGATCTGGGGGGCTGCGTACACCGGGATCTGGGGGCTGTGTACACGGGGATCTGGGGGGCTGTGTACACCGGGATCTGGGGAGTGCTGTGTACACCGGGATCTGGGGGGCTGAGAGCATTAACGCACAAGTCAGCGAACACGGTGTGCAGCACGGGAGCTCCCTGCCTCTGTGCACAAGGGGCCACGTCCGCACACACGGCCGTGCACCTTCGACACTGTCCCTCATGGGTTCCTTGTCCAGCTGTGCGGGGCATGCCGTGCTTTGTTGTCACTAGCCCTCCGCCAGCGTCTGTTCCGACTGGCTCACAGGCGCCGCTGTGCTGAGTGACATCGTGCCTGGTGTCGGACTCGTGCTCGTGGTTGGAGAGGCCACCGCCGCGGCTGTGTGCTGGCCGTTCCCTCGCGGGCCTGAGCAGGCTTGTTAACTGTTTACTGTGAGAGTGGTGTATTCCTCGGCTTTGACACAAACCCTGCGCCCGCAGCCCCTGCCTGGCCCCTTCTGTGTCACCCTCGCAGACTTGGGGTCAGTGATGCATACAGAGGCTCGCGCTGCCTGCCATGCTGTGAGCAGTAAGTTTCCTGTCTTTGACCGTGGAGACTCACGCCTTCTGCCAGGACCCGTGAACAGCAGCAGGTTACTAGCTTGCAAGCAGGTAAATCAAGGCCAGACCCAACAGGCATATGCATTCTTGCAAGTGGGATTGCTCAGGCCAAGAGTGTGGCATTTGTGATTTCATAGGTGTCGCCAAACTGGCCGGCACTGGAGGCGTGCCCTGCCGGGCACACGGTGCGCCTCAGACTTCGGTGAATTTGCGTGTTCTTCTCATACGTGAGGCTTAGCAGCCACTGTATTTCCTTTTCTGTGAACCGTCTGTGTTGACAACTTTTGATAATTTTTCTATTGTATTGTTTATGTTTTTGCTTCTTGATTTGTAAGAGCTTGTTGTACATTGGGGAGACTAATTCTTAAATGTATTTCACATACCTTTCCCCAGTTTTTATTTTACTTGTGGTGTTCTTTGCAGTGCAGAAAGCATTTAATTTTTATGAAGTTGAATTTATTCATCTTTTACTTTGTGTGGCTAATGAATTTTATGTCACAATTGGAAAGATCTTCCCTGCTTCAAGTTTATGAGAATTTTCCCAGGATTTCTTCTAAATTTTTTGGATTCCTTAATATATATTTTTAAATTTTGAGCACTTGGAATTTTTCCTGGTGTAAGGTGTGGGGTCTGAACCTCTCTCTTTTCCCCCGTGGCCACTGGTTGTTCCTAATACTTCTATTCGATAATCAATGTTTTCCTCGCCGATTTGTAATGGCATTGGGCATCTAGACTTGTGATTTGAGGGGCAGTGAACGACAGTGGAGTGACTTGAACCCACTCCCCTGGCTGTGCCTGTGGACCCTCTGGGGGACGTGGCCGTGCCGGCTTGTCCGAGTGCCAGCGTCTGTGCATCGCAAAGGCCAGAGGAGCTGCCGGCGGTGTGCACATGTGCGGGTGCCCGGGCCCACGGCCCCTCCTGGGGTGTGAGCCCCACGGGCCAGCTGCAGTACTGCCCCCTCGCCTCGCCGAGGGCTGTGGACTGTGGTCTGGCCCCATCCTCCGTGGATGGGCCGTAAAAGCCGCGAGCCTGTGATGCATGGAACCTGCTAGAACCCCAGGGTAGAACCTGCCCCCTGCCAGGCCCTCAGGGCTGGACCTGCGCTGGAGGGAAGCAGGGCTGGGGCGTGACCGCAGCGGCGGGTCCCTGCACCGCGGACCGGCACCTTGAGCTCAGAGGTGTGTGAGCAGCGCGGCTCCCCCCTGGTTCGCACTTTTGGTCTCGCCTGGGCTGCGACTGAAGCATGCAGAGCTGCGCGGACTTACAGTGCACAGTCTGATTGGTTTTGAGACGTGTAATCACCCGAGAAACGTTGCCGAAGCCGAGGTCACAGACACTCCCATCACATCCGAAGGTTCCTTGTGCCCTTGTCCCTCCTCCGGTAGCCTCGTCCCAGGAGACCTTGCCTGCGCTCCTGTCCGGTAGGCTGGTTTGCATTTCCTGGATTTTCTATAAATGGGACCCTACACCGTGTGGGGCTTCTCTCCCTTGTCAAGATGATGTCGGATCCTCCGTGGTTTGTGTGCCGAGTGTGTCCTTCTTACGCCGAGTGGTGCCCGTTGTGTGGATGAACCACGTGTGTTTAGTCATCTCAGGTGGACATTTGGGTGGTTCCCAGGTTGGGGTATCACGAATAAAGCTGCTGTGAATGTTTACATACGGGTCTTTGGATGTAATGTTTTCATTTCTCTTGGGTAAACACCTAGGAGTAAGATTGTGGGTCACATATACAGCAGAGGAGGGTTTGAGTTTTTAAGAAACCACCAGACCATTTTCGAAAGCAGCTGCACCGTTTACATTCCTGGCAGCTGAGCGTGTGATTCCTCTACTTTCTCAGCGATGCCTGGGGTGTCAGTCTTGGTTTCAGCCCCTCCGATGGGTTGTGGTGGTAGCTCACCATGGTTTTAATTTGCGTTTCCCTAGTGACTAATGGTGTTGATATCCTTTCATGTGCTTATTTGCCGTCCATACAGCTTCTTTGGTGAAGAGTTTTCTAAATAATTTGCCTACCTTCTTATTGGGCTGTTTGTCTTCTTGTTGAATTGTAAAACTTCTTTACATATTCTGGATACAGGCTCTTGTTGTGAATATTTTTAACCAATCTATGCCTCCCCTTTTCATTTTCTTTATGGTGACTTTCAAAGACAATTAAAAATTTTTGGAAAAGATCAATTTATCATTTTTTTCTTTCAGAAGTTTTTTTTTTTTTAGTGTGTGTCCTAAGAGTCCCAGGACTACTCTGAGGTCTCAAAGATTTTCTCGCATATTTTCTTGTAAACTTTCATAGTACATTTTAGACTTAGGTCTATGATCTATTTTGAGCTAATTTCAGGTATTGTGTGAGGTAAGGGCTGATGTTTCCTTGTTTTCATGGCTGTCCAGTTGATTAGCACCATTTATTGAAAAGACTTTCTTTCCCTATTGAATTGCCTCAGTATCTGTGTCAAATGAATTGACCAAAAATATGTGAGTCTGTTTCTCGGCTCTCTATTCTGTTCCATTGATCTATGTTTCCATCTTTTCTCTAATACCAAACCATTCGGAACATTGCAGCTTCAGAGAGGCTTATAGTCAGTCAGGCAAGTCCTCCAACTTTGCCCTCTCATTGGCTATTCTCTGTCCTCTGCGTGTCCATGTAAAGTCTAGACTCCCTGTCATTTCTGTAAAAAGTCCTGTTGGAATTTCAGTTGGGGCTCCATTGAGTCCATGGATCCGTCTGGGGGAGTAGCACAGTCTTAACAATATTGAGTCCTACAGGCTATGTACATGGTGTGCCTTTCTGTTTGTTTATGTCTCTTTAAGTTTTTCTCAGCACTGTTTTATAGTCTCAGTTTAGGCGTCTGGAATGTCTTCTGTTGGACTTGTCCCAGGTGTTTCATGTTTCTGGCTTCCCTCGTAAACCTCCTGCCAGCGAGTGGCCAGGCGCCTCCCGTGGCGGTGGTCCTTGTCCCCTCACCTCCTGCCGCGTCTCCACCCTGGGGAGTCGGGGCTTCCTGCCTGTGGCCCCGGGCTTGAGCCAGAGGCCAGCTCAGGGGGGCGTTTCCCTCCACGTGGCCCCTCTCACCCACCTGGCGGGGGCGGGGAGGTCCCTGCCCTGGCCCCCGGAACTGGAGGGGGTGCTGCGTGGAGGGGCAGCCAGGTGGTCTGAGAAAGCTGGAAGAACTAGAGCTTTTCCAGCACCTGTTTCTTCAGTTGCGAGTGTCCCCCCAGGTGCCCCTCGGGGGTGCAGGCTGGGGACAGTCACGGCTCGTCCCATCCCAGGCACACGTGGGCTGGGAGGGGCGACTGCTCCCCACAGCTCTACCCAGAGGTGAGATTTGAGCCGGGCCACCCTCTCCCCTTCTCTGGCCCCCACACCTGCTCTCAGCGCTACCTTGTTTTCTGGGGCGACTTTGAGTGTCTTTCACTCCTGGGTGGGCCTCTCCTCTGGCCGTCAAGTGCCGGTCCACACGGGGTCTGCTCAGTCTCCCCAGGCCTCCTGGCTCTTTAAATTTTGGCTAGCAGCATGAGTAATGTTGGTGTAGGTGCCTCACGGAGGGGAAAAAAATAAAAAAGAAACAAACGGCAAGATAACCAGAGAATGGGAGAAAATAATTGCAAATTGTATGTCTGTTAAGGATCTAGTATCCTGAATATATAAAGATTTCCTACAACTCAAGAACAGAAAAACAAACAACCCAATTCAAAAATGGGCAAAGGACTTGAGTAGACATTTCTCCAAAGAAGATAAAGAGATGGCCGACAAACACGTGAAAAGATGCTTGACTTTACTGGTCATTAAGGAAATGCCAATCAAACCACAATGAGATACTGCTTTACACCTATGAGAATGGCTCTTGTTTTAAAAAAGGAAAATAGCAGGTGCCGGCGAGGCTGCGGAGTGTGGCTGTGGAGGACAGTCTGGCAGCTCCTCTCAAAGTTACACCTAGAACCACTGGGTTAAGCCCGTTGTTCCGCTCTTAGGCGTGTACCCAGGAGAACCGAAAGCACATGTTCAAGCAGAAATGTGGACTCGAAGTTCATGGCTGCAGGCTTTACAATGCGCGTAAAGTGGAAGCAAGGCAAGCGCCCGTGGGCTGGTGAACAGCTGAACAGGTGCGTCGGTCCAGGCTGTAGAGCACAGCCGTGCAAAGGGGTTAACCTCCACCCGGGCTGTGCCGTGGATGAACCTTGACGCCTGATGGCCAGTGGAGGAGGCCAGGCACGCAAAGTCTGATTCCATTTACACAAAGTGTCTAGAACGGGCAAACCTGGGGAGACAGAAAGCGGTTGTGGCCGCCAGGGGCTGAGAGGAGGGGAAGATGAGAGAAACTGCTTAGTGGGGCGGGCGGGGGGGTGACTTGGGGGTGAAGAAAATATTTTGGAGCTTGATAGAAGTTGACAGCACTGTGCGTGTAGTAAATGCCAAAACTTTAAAACAGTTTTATGTTATGTGAATTACATCTCCGTTAAAAGAAAGAAGTCGCTTCTGGGATTGGCGCTGCAGCTCTTGTGTGGTTTTGTGTGGCCTCGGTGCCGACAGCATGGGTTGGGGGTGAGCCCTGGGGCTTCTGACAGAAAGGGTTGCGTAAGGCAGCTTTCGACGTACGTAGGAGCGAACACGGTAGAAAAATGGGAACTTCCGGACCAAAGAGTACCGAGCCCCCAAGAACAGCAGGAGTCCTCCGGCCTGGCAGCCCCCGACCCAGGGAGGGGCAGGCCCTGGCGCAGCGGCCCCTCCCCAGCCATCCTGGCTTTGCTTTCTAGGAAGGAGGCTTAGGAGTCGAGTTTGAGCGAGGTGGGAGCAGGGCTGGGGAGGGCACCATCCTCCCGGGGTTGAGAGGGTCAATGAGTGGGGTCGTGGTGGGCGGGGAAGCCTGGGCAGGGGCCGCTCCCTCTGTGGGGGGAGCGGGCCTGTGGCGGGGCCCTGGCCGCCGCACTTCGGGGCCTCAGAGGGGCGGGCGGGAGGCCGCCTCGATCATCTTCGCCTCAGAACCTCTCAGCCCTGCTGTGTAGTGGGAAACTGAGGCCCAGAGGGGCCGCTTACACCTGGACTGAGGGCCCTCGAGGCACGCCAAGAGAGGTGAGCAGTGCGGCCAGAGCCAGTGTCCTTCTGCCACCTCGGGGGAGTTGGCACAGAGAGGCCAGAAAGCGTGCTGGGGTCACACAGCTCTCCTGCTGCCCACTCCCTGGCTCTCTGCTTCCTTCCAGTACTGCGGTCCAGTGGCTGGCGTGGTTGGCGCGGCCAATGCTTTAGTTTGCGCATCTTCGGGGATGGGCACGTTTTCCCCTGGCGGCTGCATTTTGAGGCTGATTGCTCCTCCTGAGGTCACCGCCTGGGACGGCTTTCAGCCTGGGAGTCCCAGTCTGACGGCGATCTTTCCCCACAGGAGGCCCGCCATGGGCGCCGAGAAGTCGAACCCTTCCAAGAGACACCGGGATCGCCTCAACGCCGAGCTGGACCACCTAGCCAGCCTGCTGCCACTGCCACCCGACATCATCTCTAAGCTGGACAAGCTTTCGGTCCTGCGCCTCAGCGTCAGTTACCTCCGGGTGAAGAGCTTCTTCCAAGGTAGGACTCTCACCTGTGCCCACCTGGACCTCACCTGGGTCCCACCCAGCTTTGCTGGGATCAGCCGGTTGGCGCCTCTCATCCTGGGGAACCATTTAGAGGCGGAGCGCTGAATGCAGACTGACACGAGTGGCTCTGGGGGAAGGGGCTGGGGCCAGACCTCGCCCTGCTTGGCCTCACCTGCCCCAGGGCCCTGGGGATGCTGGGAGCTCCGGCCAGGCACCGGCCCCCCTCTGCACGGGGGTGCCTGGTGTGTCGGACCCTTGCAGTAGCTCTGGGTACTTGCCCACATCCAGTGCCCCAGGCCAAGCCTTACGCTGCATGTGGCCTAGCTGAGCTCCTGAGGAAGAAACGTGGTTGTCACCACTCTGCTTCAGACCTGGGACTGCTGCCATCACCCCTCAGTTACGTCTGAGCTTCTTACAAAATCCTGAATTTGTTACATGTCTTTGGGAGCAGGTAGGATAAGTGTTGAGGGTGGGCAGGCGTGGACAGTAGCCGGTGGTAGGGCTACTGAGTTCATGCTCTGTCTCAAGACGGTGGGACAGCCTCCCGCGGCCAACACCCACCTTGGGGTGTGGTGAGCGTGGCCAGCTGGTGAGGCTGCAGCCCTGCAACCACGGAGACCCAGGCCCGTGCCGCTGCCCGGACCTGCTGCTGGGCCCGGGAAGCCATGTGACTCCGACGTGTCTGAAGTGTGACAGCCTCCGCGCCTTGCTGGCTTTCTCGGCCCCGGGAGAGGGGGGGCAGCTTTCCTAAGGACTCAGCCTGCCTTCCACCCTGACCCTTCAGGGACTGCCAGCAGCTGCACCCGCTGTGCCCTCCAGCTGGGCCAGCGCCGACCAGCCCCTCCAAAGGGCCCACCGTGGCCTTCACTTCCTCTCATGGAGCAGGAACCTCAGACCCTCCTGCCGCTGCTGGCCTCTGAGAGACCCCTCTGTGTGAGAGCTCCGCACAGGGGTCTTGGCTCCCTGCAGCCTCTGTCTGACTCCGCAGGACCCCGGGCCCCTCACCTGTGTCCTGCTCTGCTCTGGGGCGTGGACCCTCGTTGGTGGTGCAGACCTGAGTGTGTCAAGCTGTCCCTCGTGGAAAGCCGTTCTGCCTCCGGGGGAAGGCCCAGCTCACAGGGCTCTGTGTCTGCACAGCCGGGCTTGGTCCTGGGGGCGGGCGGCGTCCCTGCACCCTGTGACACCTGCCTGTGTCCATCCCCCCCACAGGTTCGTGGGCTGAGCTTTGACAGCCTGGCCTGGGGTTCACCCAGTGCCCAGCCCAGGTCCGTCCCCCTGGTAAATCGTGCTCTTTTACTGGGTGTCCATCACCCAGACCCCCCATGGCTGGAGGCCCAAGCTCATGAAACATTTCTGGAAAAGTAGGTTTGGAAGACGGCGGAGAATGATGGGTGCCGCGGGGGGTCACCAGGAGGGTTGTGCAGGCTGGTGGGCTTCCAGGAGGAGGCGAGGGGGCGGGTGTGGTCTGCAGGCCACACAGAGGCAGCCCCCTCAAGGAGCCGTCTAAGGGACCCTTGCTGCTGCATTCCTGCATCTGGGGTGGGGCCTCCTCGGCACCCCAGCCTCCCCAGCTGTGGTCTGGGCCCCCTCCCCGGGGCAGAGGGGTTTTCTCTTCCTCCCCCAGTGGCACCGGGACCTCATCAGGCCCTCGGTGCTGGGGCTTGGCGCCCTCCCCCTGCAAGCCCCCTTTTCCCTGTGGGCGGCTGCGAGGCCCCTGCGGACCCTGTCTCCAAACCTCTGCAGCCTCCAGGGGTCCTGCATATCCCACTGGCCCACGCTCAGGACTGGGCCTGAATTTTGTCTGAGTCCTTCTCGTTCCCACGGTGTCCTGTCCCTCCCCGAAAGCGCCTGTATTTCCCTGGATTTCGGGTTACCGTTGCCCCGGGACTTGGCTCTCCGATGGACTCAGGAAAACGGGGAAGTTCACGGATTGTGTGGTGCTTTGTGTGAGGTGGGCAGCCGCTCTTCCCAGCTCCTCTGTTCCGAGTGGAAGTTGAAAGTGACAGCCCCTAAAGTGGCTTTGAGTTATACTACTTTAAAATTAAAAATCAATACCACCGGCCAGTGGCATCTCCCGAGTGGGGTCCAGGGCACGTAATTCCAGGTCAGCAGTGGGCTGACTGCTGGACGCCGTGTCCTCGGGGGCTTCAAGGAGACCAGGGGCTGTGACCAGCTTTCTGACTTGGGGTCAGGCCTTCAGGCCTCTCAGGCCCTCCTTGTGTCCCTCCGGGGGAGGGTCTCTGTCCTACAGGGGCCCTGCTGTGGGGGCAATGGGGAGGGCCCTGCACCTTGCCGAAGGAAGCCCTGCAGTGGGGACATCCGCAGACCCTGCCCGAGCCCCCACTGGAACTGACACACAGAATCGTTAGCAGCATTTATCTCTGAGACGTGGTTACAGGAGTTGTGTTTTGCTTTCCAGGTTTCCAAAGTCTTACTGAAATGCGTCAATTTTTTAGGTAGGAGAAACTCAAATGTGTAAAACAGCAAAGACAATCATTTCAGCACTGCTGTGGTCTTGGTGTGGAGTCCAGGGTCCTCATCCTGGAACCCAGGCCCTGCCGGTGCTGCCAGGTCGCTGGTGCAGGTTGCTCAGGTGACTGTTGAAGCATCACTGGCTTCCAGATAAGTGCAGGACGTGCAAACACACACAGGCTAAAACGTGTGGTCGGCAGGGAGCAGCCTGTGGGGCCCCGGGAGCCGACTTTGGAAAACGCTGAAGGAGCAGCAGGAATTCCATCTCTTGAGGAGCCGACGCCTCTGAAATCAGAAAAGTAGAGATGGCAGCGCCCAGGCTGGGGTACTGAGGGCTGTGCTCATGAAGCAGAGAGAGTTCCGTGAAGGGATGGCAGGAGGGCTCTGGGACAGCCCGGGAAGTGCTGGGGACTCACAGCCCAGCCTTCGGAAACTATCAGACCCTGGCTCCTGATGCCAGCTCTCCCCATGCAAGGGTCTCCATCCGCATGCTGGGGTCTCCATTTCCCATGCTGGGGGCCCCATTCCTATTCTGGGTCCCCATCACTGTGCCTGGGTCTCCATCTCCATACTGGGGTCTCCATCCCCATGCTGGGATCTCCATCTCCATACTGGGGTCTCCATCTCCCATTCTGGGGTCTCCATCTCCCATACTGGGGTCTCCATCTCCATGCTGGGGTCTCCATCTCCATGCTGTGGTCTCCATCTCCATACGGGGTCTCCATCTCCATGCTGGGGTCTCCATCCCTGTGCCTGGGGTTCCCCATGCCCTGGGCTTTCACAGTGACCTGTTGGACAGCTTAGGCCAGCTCTGGAGCTGCCCAGGGGGGGTTTCTGTCACCTTCCTCCCCCAGAAGCATCCAGCTGCATGTGCTACATTAGTAGGGACTGGTCTCTTCCTCTCTGGTCACTTCCTCAGGTCCAGCTGTGCCCGGCCACACCAGGGTTGGTAGTCTTGGAAAGGCTTCAGTTTTGCTGTTTCCAGGAGTTCAGGCATCTGTCCAGGTGTCCACCTGAACCCATGGTTCTTCTTGACCAGGAGCAGAGTGCTTTTCCCACATTACAGCCAATCCCACCCCCTCCCCTGAGGCAGGGGGATGCCCGTCAGGTCTGCTGAGCCCTCGAGCTGCAGGGGGGCAGCCCTGCCGGTCACAGTGGGGTGAGCTCATGAGTTTGGTTTCTCCATCACACCTTTCTCCCAAGGATTCCCAAGTTTGTAATCCCCCTCAAGCTGTACATTTTAGGGGAAATTCTAAATATTTTCCTGAATTCATTTCCTCTGCATAGTTAGAAAAAAGTCAAGCTATAAAAATTGGATCTTAATCTGTGCTTCCTGACTCAGAAACGGATAAACTAATTTCATTAAAGCTTCCATAAAAAGTCACCTTCGGGAAGGACATGAACTGGAAAGTTCCAACCTCCAAGGGCAATAATGGCCTGAAAATTTGCTTGTAATGTTTGTGTTGGTGTTGACTTTCATGAATTTTTAAAAAGCAGTGGGCTTATTTAATTAATTTATTTGGTTTTTGCATAGACTGAGGGCTGGCGCTTCTAAGTTACAAACCGTCTGCTTGTGTCAAAGAGAGGGATTTTCCATTCTTGCAAATTTCACCATTCGAAAGAGGGGAAATTGGGGGTCGATAAAAGAAAAGGGAGGGAGGGTGGGTGAGTGGAGAACATGAAGGACACTGAGGGGGACCAGAGATGGGTTCCTTCCGGGACATGTGGCCCAGGATGTGAGGTCCCAGCAGCGGTCTGCACCGCGGCGTCGGCCCAGCTGCGAGACTCGCTGGGTCTGGGGTTCAAGCGCCCAGAGTGGGGACCAGCGTGGAGATGACCAAGGGCCTGCGGTTCACCCAGGCCTGATGCGTGGCCTGCAGGCAGGATTGTCGGGGAGATCAACAGAGGGAGGGGACAGTCTCAGCAGGCAAGAAGGGAAGGAAGAGCACGATTCCAGCTTCCCATGAAAATCTGGAGATTTCCACTCTGAAAGGCCGCTGCCCCCACTTCACTGTGCACCCTGGCCTGGATCTGGTCCTCTGTCCACTTGCACCCTCTGTGATGGGGTCGATCCTGGCCCCTGGCTCACCTGGGCTGGGCGGGTCTGCTTCACCCCCACCCAGTGGGGAGGTCCAGAAGCCCTCACATCATGAGATGTGTCCGGGACCCCACACAGGATGCAGTGCTCCTTAGCAGGTCAGAGGTGAAATGCTCCTTGAGACTTAGCAATCCTGTAACCCAGGAGGGAAGTGTTTGCGATTATTAAGCTAAATTGTACCGGTTTTCAGCTTTCACTGAAGAGTTGTCCTCCCCTGATGAGCCCTGTCATGGACAGAATGTCTGCGTCCCCCACAAAGGCATATGTTGAGCCCTACCCCGAGTGTGGCCGTGTTGGAGATGGGGCCTAAGAGGAGGTAATTAGGGTAGGAAGTGGTCACAAGGTGGGGCCCTGATCCCGGAGGGTTAGCGTCCGCATAAGAGGAGGCACCAGAGGGCCCTCTCCTCTCCTGTCCCCTGCGGCCGAGGTCTCATGGGACAGAGTGAGGAGGCGGCCGTCTGTAAGCAGAACAGCCCTCGCTGGACGCTGAGCTTGGGCTCCTGGCCTCAGAGCTGTGAGGAAGTAAAGCTCTGCTGAGTGTGGGGTTTTGTCAAAGCGGCCGAGACCCCTGTGATGATGTGATGGGGAGGGAGGTTTGGGACCTGATTTTTCTCTCTTCACGTGGAGTGTTTGGTGGATTCCTTCCCGCCAGGGATTGGATTTGCGTCGTTGCTGCATTTACTTTCCAGCCCTTCAGCTGCCGGAGCCCCCTTCCCTCTATCACTGACACTTTCTGGAAGACAGCCTCCCCGGGGCATTTCCAGCAAAGATACACTTGTCTTGGGTTGTGTCAGGGCCTTCAGGGGAGGGAGCCGGCCCTGCTGTGTGCACACCTGCCTCTTACCCCAGGCCCCAGGCAGGCCCCTGCAGAGCCATCGTGCAGAAAGATCACCTGGATCGTTTTGTGCTGGTTTTATTTCCCCCATCATCTCTTAATTACCTCTGAAAGGTGAGTCTGGCCCAGGGGAGGGGCAGGCTCTTGGTTCATTCACTCATTCGTTCACTTTCTCCTGGTACCTGCATCCTCCTCAGGACACGTGTCCCCCCCGCCCCAGGACACAGAAAACAACTTTGATTTTTCTCTCGCTGCCCCTGGATGGACTGGGGGTGGCCCCAGACTTTCCTGGTCCCTTCTGGGTCATTTAGTGCCTTTCAGTCAAAACAGTTAAATCTCTAAAAGTATTTCCAGTGTGAGCCTTCTCCCCGCCTGCACAGAGGCTCCAGCAGGCAGGGGTGGGGGGCGCCTGGCGGTGAGCTCAGCAGCTCCTCCCTGAGGTCCTGCCTCACTGGGAGCCATGGTTTCTGGCCCTTTCAGGTTGGAGTAGCAGCAGGAAGAAGAGGTGAAGATTGGGATTGGGAGAGCTCCTGCCTGACCGGCACTGCCCTGAGCTGGCACACAAGGCTGGGTGGTCTTGGTGTTTTCTTGGCTTCTGAGGACCATGTACCTGGGGGTCTGTTTGCCTCGATGGCCAACATGGGCGACCCATCCTCTCCAGCTGGTTCTTTGTGTTTCCTTCCTTAGCCTGGGTGTCAGATGGTCTGAAGTCTCTTCTCTTGTCTCCAGGCACCCTCCTGGGAGGAGCTGAGACACCCTAGGCCAGTGCTTGGACATTGTGGCCCCACCTGCTCCCCAGGAAACGTACATCTTTGACCTGCTGGTGGGCACGTGGTACTTTTCACTTTCAGTCCAACCTCCTTTGGATTTCTTGAGTGTAGAGAGACTCCAGCCCCACTAGCCCCTGGAGGCACGTGGCAGGCCCTCACAGGGCCATCATGAAGCCCCTCTCACTGGGGATCAGGCGAGGAGAGAGCCCCCACCCATCTCCTGGTGCAGGTGGGGGTGTGGGATGAACAGCACAGCCCTCCAAGGAGGCCCGTCTCCCAGCTTCAAACATCTCTCACCTCTGACATCTTTGCAGCCTTGCCGAGGTCACCTGGGATCTCACTTTGGGACCCAGGTATAGTTGGCACATGTATAGTTGCGGGGCCTTGGCCCAAATTCAGACTGAAAAGTTTCACATTAAAAACCAGTCATAATGCAAGTAAACAGAACAGCTGCCACGGTCCCCGCCTCCTAGAATTTAGAGTCGAGTGGAGAAGATCTGCCACCAGACATACAGCCTCTTCCATTTCCAGCAGATACAATGGCAAGTAACCAATCAGCCGTCCTGCAGATAACATCCAAAATTTAAGATAAAATATCTGAAACCTTTAAAAATATATTGATCAGCCAGCAGGAAATTAAGGAATACTCAAAGAGATCAAAAACTAAGTGCAGCTGAGAACCCAAAGAGAACGTATTTAAAAAAAAATTTAAAGGATGCACTTCATGCAGAAGGAAAGGAAGGTTTGGGCTTCGAGAAGGAATGGATAAGAAGGTGGTGACTATATGTATCAATCAAAGCAAACACTGATGTATAAAATAGTAGTAATGGTGTATTGTAAGAACAAAAAAAGAGAGAAATAAATCCCTAGCCGTGATAGCATATAAATTTGGAGCAGGAGATTTGAGTTAAAGGTTTCAACAGTTCTTGTATTAATTAACTTTGGAGGTTGATTAACTAATTCATAATAAAATTTCCAGGATAACCATCAAGATAACAGAAAGGTATAATTTTCAAACTAATGGAGAGAGAAAAGTGGAATGAGAAAATATAAACAGTCAAAAGAAAAAAGCCAAGAAGGGAGAAAAAGGAAACGTGAAAGAGTGGAACAAATAGAAAGCATAAAATTCCAAATGTGTCACTAGTTACAATAAATGTAAATGGACTAAACATGCCAACTAACAGATAAGGATTATTAAAGTGATTTACTATATCTGTTTACAAAAGGCACAGAAAGGGTGAAAGTAAAAGGATGGAAAAAGATGTATTGGAAACTGAAATGAACTGAAATAAATCTGATGAAGTTATATTAATATCAAAAAATTGATCTGGGGATGAAAAACACTACTGGAGATCATGAGAGAGTATCATTTAATAATCATTTAGTAATGATTAAACATTTTATTTCATCAAGCAAATAAAATTATTTTAAATTTGTGTAACTTTAATAACATAATCTCAAAAATATAAAACATATTGATAGAACTACAAGGAAAAATACATGAATTCATCATCAGAGAGAAAGATTTTAGATAGTTCTCTCAGTACTTAACAGAGCAAATAAATAAAAATCAGTAATGATTATAGAAGATTTGAACAATGCAAAAAAGGGTTAATCTCATGGACATTACATAACACTATACTCTGAAACTCAGAACTCACATCTTTTCAAACCTACATGGAACTTGTAAATATATTGAAAACATATTGGTCAATAAAGCAAGTCACAATAAATTTCAAAAGACAAAATCATGAAGAATGCATGGTGAGCCCTTAAGGCAGTTGAGCTGGAAATCCATAAAAAAGATGACTTGAAAACCCTGATATATTTGGAAATAAACATATTTATAAATAAAATAGATCAAAGAAGAAAGCTTGATGGAACTGAGAAAATATTTATAAATCAAAATGCGTGGGATGCAGCTAATGTAATTCTTATAAATAAATAACCTTGAGTGTTTATATGTAAAAGAAGGAGGGCTGAAATTAATGAGCTAAGCATTCAGTTTTGCAGGGTTTTTTTAGACAATTTTTTTAAATTAATTAATTAATTTATTTATTTTTAGCTGTGTTGGGTCTTTGTTTCTGTGAGAGGGCTTTCTCTAGTTGTGGCAAGTGGGGGCCACTCTTCATCGCGGTGCGTGGGCCTCTCACTATCGTGGCCTCTCTTGTTGCGGAGCACAGGCTCCAGACGCGCAGGCTCAGTAGTTGTGGCTCACGGGCCCAGTTGCTGTGCGGCATGTGGGATCTTCCCAGACCAGGACTCGAACCCGTGTCCCCTGCATTAGCAGGCAGATTCTCTACCACTGCGCCACCAGGGAAGCCCCAGTTTTGTAGTTTTGATAAAGAAAAGTGAAATAAACAAAAGGAGAGTCAAAGAAAGGAAAAAGTAAAGGGGAAGATATTAGTGAAATAGAAAGGAAACATACAATAGAGTTCCTTTAAAATGAAAAAAACACAAACATCTGGTGAGACTGATCCAGGAAAAATAGCAAATAGTATGAGGAATGTAAAAGGAACACAATTATAGATGCTGCAGATATTTAAAAGATGGGTTGAGGTTATCATGAACAAATTTATGCCAATAAATTTGAAAACATAATAAATGCCTAGAAATATAGCTTATTAAAATTGACTCAAGAAGAAATAGAAAACCTGAATAGTCACATGACCATTTGAAGCAGTGGTTAAAATCTTCCCACAGAGAAAATCTAGGCCCAGATAGAATTAAAGCAATTTCTATCAAATATTAAAGGAAAAATAAGTCCACTCTGTACTGAATCCTGTGGTGTAGAATTGGAACTGGAGGTATCGGTGTGAACTCACATGCACACACACATATAAGTGTGTGTGTGTGTGTGTGTGTGTGTGTGTGTGTTCTAGCTCTGTCTGCTGAAAGGGCCACACCAGTAGCAGGGAGCACAACTTACATTCAGATCTCGGTTTCCAGACATGGTTCACCATTAAAAGGAGGCTTTCTGGCCTCCGTCTAGAGTTGGAGCAGAGAAAGGACAAGACGAGCTTAGAATGTCCGTGCTGGACAGCAGGCAGTGCTCAGAGCGTGAGGAGACATGCCCTGGGATGCAAGTCATCCTGAAGGGGCTCCCCTGGCCGGGTCTGGGACAGTTTCAGTGTTAAGATGAATAAGGATGGTGATGGATTATAATCCAGCGAATAAAATGGGACTCCATAAATCCACACTGATATAAATAAGTGAATGAACAAATAAATACTAAGAGAAAGTTCTTCCTAACAATACATCCATTCTAGATGGATGACTGTAGAGAGAAGAGGTGAATTATAAAATCCCCAGTTGGTAACCATTGCAGGAATAATTCAGGCCAGAAACATCAATGGACGCTAAGATTAGTGGGTGAGCAGGTGGGGAGCAGCCTGTGGGGACAAGTGTCTCGAGGGTGGGGAGGGGATCCTGGGGGCTGCTGACCCAGCTCACCTGCGGCCTCCTCACAGCCCGGCCCCCTGGTCTCTCTCCTCTAGGCCTTGCTCAGAGTCACCCCCTCTGGAGGCCTCCTCCAGCCACACTGGGACCCTCAGTGCTCGCCTGTGTCCCCAGGCGAGGGCTGGAGAAATGAATGACTGTGGGCAAGCGAGTGACCCGGCCATAGGAAAATCCACAAGCTGATGCAGTATAATCCTGGGGTGGACTCTTCTGTTTTCTAAATAACGGCTCTGAGTGAAATGAGCACGTTTATTCACACTCCTGAAGTTTCTTCTCGCCTAACTGAACTTGGGGCTTTGACTGGCAGTTTGAATCCCTCCTCTCCCGCAGCCTAACTGTGGGGTTTGGAAGGACAGGCACCCCTGCCCGTACTGCCTGCTGGCGCCCCCTTCCCAACCCGCCTCCCGCCGTGGTTAGGTAAAAGCGCCTCTGGCTCCTGCTGTTTTCCTCCCAAGTGCTTCCTGCCACCTTCCCCGTGCTGGGTGGGCGGACACCTGGATGCGAGAGCACAGAACTCGGCGAGCAAGTCCGTTCCTGGCAGCCCAGGTGCAGAAAACCTGTCCAGAAGGAGACTGAGAGTCAGCAGTGTCCTCTGCAGACGGCACTTTCTTCCAGCCTGTATGATTCATGTTCATCTTCCAAAGGCAAAACAAGGAGTTTATCGTTTAGTTCTTGAAAAGTGAAGGGAGGAGAGTTTGAATGTCTGAAAACTTAAGTGGTCCATTAATTTGAGGCCAGGATTGCAGCGGGGTCTGAAGGCACAGTGCGGCGGGGAGCTCCACGCCCTCCGTCTGGCCCCGTCCCGGACACCAGGCCTGGTCACCGGTCTCCCCCGGCAGGTGCATTGCACTGCACGGGAGCCCCCCGCACGCCCGCGCATCACGGAGAAGAGCGGGTGTCAGGAGAGGTGAGCCGGGGCTCTTCAGGGTTCCTGTCAACTCCTGGACTCACGTGGCCTCTGGGCCCCGAGACTTGTCGCCAGGGTCACCCAGAGTGGGGCCTGGCGGTGGGAGCAGTGGTGAGTGGAGCCGGTTAACAGCCCGGCCTGTGAAGGCGGTCGGTCCCCCACGTCCTGGACCTCTGACTCACAGGAGGGCGTGCCGGGCCCCGCAGGCGGTGACAGGGGAGCCCGCCAGAAGGTCCTGCGCGCCCAGCCCCCAGGCCTGGTCTCAGCCGTACGAAGGGGACGGCCGCCAGGGACTTGCCCCGCCGGTTACTCAGCTCGGCTGCTGTGGCAAATACACAGACCTTTACTTCTCACAGTCCTGGAGGCTGGAGGTCCGAGGTCAGGTGCCCCATGGTCGGGCTCTGGTGAGGACCGCTTCTGGGTTGTCCCCACGTGGCGGAAGGGGTGAGGGAGCTCCCTGGGGTCTCTTATGAGGACACTAATCCCATTCGTGGGGCTCCACCCTTGAGACCCAAAGGCCCCTCCTAACACCATCACCCTGGGGGGCCAGGAATCTGGGGACACAGGCATCCATCCACAGGCCTCGTGGAGGTTGGCGCTGAGTTGGTGGCAACAAGATGTGGACGCAGAACGTCAGGACATTTACGGGGCACCCGCTGCCCCACGCCGCTCAGAGCTCCTCAGGTGTGTGTCCTTGCTGGATCCTCACGACAGCCCATGCCCGTCTTATGGGAGCGCTGAGGCTCCCAGGACACCTGCTCTGAGCCCCAGCTCCTCTGCTGAGCAGGCCTTTGAGGGGGTCTGGGCTGGAAGTGGTCAGAAGTGGGAGGCATGCCTGCTCCTTGGGGTCCCGGGAGCTGCAAGCTCACTGTTTCCCTCCACCCTGCCCTCTGGGCACAGCGTGGGGGAGAGCAGGGCAGAGCCGTGGTCATGCCAGCTGCCTCCAGAGGGACACGCGGACAAGCGTGGATGTCAGCCCTGAACTCGAGGGCCTGGGGGCCAGCGTGCTGCTGGACCAGGGCTGGAGGGGCAACGACCCAGGTGCCAAGGCCACGTGTGCTGCGCAGAGCACAGTGCAGAGCCTAGGGTGCTCCCTCGATGCTGAGATGATGCCAGGTTTCACCAGGCACGTGTTCGTTCAAAGCAGGGGCTGGGCTGTGGACGTGGACCTGTCCACCCCAGGAGCTGCAGCTGGTCAGAATCGGAGGTTCAGCCCAGCTTCCTGTGGCGTCCCCAGCTTCTCTCTCAATCACCCCGGGTGGCAGAAGTCCTGTACCCCAATCCCGGGACAGCCCTACACGTCCCAGATTCAGTGTGCCCCACAATCTGGGCTCAGCTGTCCTGTCCCCTGAGGAGCTGGCTGGGATCAAAGTGGCTTCTGGGCGTCACACACCATCTAGGGGCAGAGATGGGGCGTCTTCTGGTTTCTCCTCCACCGGGAGCACTTGGCACCCCTCAGGGGCCAGACCCAGGCGCAGGACCCCTGAGAAGCTGCTGGTGGGGGCGGGGTGTCCATGGCCCAGGGCTCGGCCCAGGGTGGTAACTGCCCCGAGTCTCCTCTGTGGGAAGGACGCGGAAGGAAGCGGGGTACCGGGTGGGGCCGGAGGGGTGCAGTCAGCCCCAGTCTGAGCCCCAAAGGGCAGTGGCCTTTCCATTCTCACCCTCCCCCTACGGCTGTGTGTGCAGCATATTCACGGGGACGTCCACTGTCTCCACGACGATCCCTCACGTTCTCTCTGTTCCAAATGAGCCTTTTCAGGTATGCAAGAAATCAAGGAAGTGAGAGGAAGGCTGGTTCCGGTTGATTCTACAGCCAGTTGGTGGACAGCCTGGACCGGGCAGTGAGAACCTCAAGTGCGGCTGAGCTCGGGCCTGAGTGGGGGAGGGAGCCAGGGGCTCCAGGCGGAGCAGCGGGTCCAGGCTGGTCTCAGGGTCCAGGCTGGGCTGCGCGAGCCCCTGGGAGCCCGTTCATCTCCGGGAGGGGCGGCCCTGGCTGGGCCTCCTCTTCTGCCTCGAGACCCTGAGCTCTGTCTACAGACCAGAGGCGGCCCGGGCTCTGCGCTGCGGGAGGACGGCTTCCGCGGGACCAGGGCTCTTGGCCGCTCCCACCTGCCACTGCCCCTCAGGCTAGGCTGGGCAGGAGGAGGGCCAGCTGCCCACAGGGTGGGGCTGAGGGGACGCGGGTGCCACCGGGGTCCCGTCTCACGTGGCTTGGCCCCCTTTCTGGGGACAGCGGCTCACCAGGGGCACGAGGCCCTTCGACGTGACAGGCCTTTCCGCCCCTGGCTGGACCGCAGGGGACGCCTCGAGCTCCGGGCCTTGGGGCACTACTCCCCACAACCCCGTCCCCAAACGTCCCTCCTCGCGGGGCCTAGGGGGCCACAGCGACTCCTTCTCTGCACACTTTCACCAACTCCCCGTGGACCCCCGCCCCACACACCTGCTCCCTGCCAGCTTTTCTCCCCGGCCTGTTGCCAGGGGCGACCAGGAGCAGGCGGGGGCGGGGCGAGCCGTGGCGGCGGGCTTGCCCCTTGTCACGAGGGAGACCGGGGCAGAGAGGGCGCCGGCGATGGGGCCGGGGTCCGCCTGCGGAGGCCCCTGCCCAGAGCCCTGCCTCCCCTCCAGGGCCCCGCTCAGCGGGGGCTGGGCTCCCTCCCGGGTCAGACCCTCGGGTGAGACGTGTGGTAGCAGGGAGAGGAGAGGAAGCGGCACCCTGCAGAGAGACGCTGGGACGAAGTACCGGACCCAGGTGACGGCAGAGCTGCTGGGAGCGCGGGCTGCTCCCCCGCCCCGGGGCTCTTCCCCCAGCGGCTCTCTCTCCCCACCGCCGCGGGCTGCTCCCCACTCCGGACTGTCCCCCCCCCGGAAGAGGACTGGCCCCCGCAGCCTGCGGGCCTGGAGTTTGCTGCCCTGAGTCAACTTCCGGGCGCTCCTGACCTGGGGGCCGGGGCTGTCGGCTCAGATGAGTTTTCGGGAAGGCGCCCCCCACCCTGGCTGGGCCTCCGGGACAGCCTCGGAATCACATTCGGTTTCTTCTAGTCTCACCACAGGCCTGGGGGTGGGGCGCGCTGGCGGCCCTGCTCGCACGCGAGGCCCTGGCCGGGGTCCAGGCGGCTGTCACTGCGGCGCTGACGCTCCATCGCGTGACAGGAGCCCGAGGAGGCCCCGCCGGGCGTGCCCGGCGGAATGTGGCTGCGGAGGAGGGAAGTGCGGGTGCCCGGCGGGGGCGCACGCGAGGCTGGGGAGCCACGGGGGGGCGGCAGGGGAGGGAGGTTAGGAGCGGACCCCCGCCCGCCTCCGGGGAGTGCCCACCCCCGCCACGGCTGCCCCCGTGCGGGCCGTGGCCCCTGCACGTCGGGGGGCGACCGAGCGCATCTGTCTGTGCGTCGCGGAGTGGGGCTGGGTCCCGGCGGGGGTCGGCGAACCGCGTCCGCCGCGGTGACGTCACCGCCTGGGGCTCCCCAGCCTCCGGCCGTGGGCGGCAGCGCAGCCCGCTCGGCGTCCGCAGGCCCGGAGAGCAGGGAAGCCCCGTCCCAACGTCCCCTTGCCCCCAGCCCAGCGCGCACGGGGGCGGGGAGCTGGCTGGAGCCGGGGCGGCCCCTGCAGCGGCGTGTGTGGCGGGCAGGCCTTGGCGGTCGGGGCTGTGGCGGTCCCCCTGGGCGCGCCGAGGCGGGGTCCTGCCCCCCAGCCCCGCTGCTGTGACCCCACGTCCGCCCAGGCCCGCTTGGGCTCTGCCCACCCAGCTGGGAGACGTGGCCTTGTGCTGTCAGGGGGCTGCGGGGAGGGGCGGGGTGGGAGTGGGACCCGGGCCCCCGCCGGTCCGGTCGGCGTTTCCCTCCTTTAGCTTTCTCAGCCCGTGAGAGCAGAGCACGGGGTCTGTGTGACCCTCTGTCAGAGGCTCGGAGCATTCTGACGCCAGAAGGTTCCCTCGGGGACATGGCGCCTCTCGGTGGGCTCCTCCTGGGCCTGACTAATCCGAGCTCTATGAGTTTCATGCGCTCACCTCTCAGCTTTCTGAGCAGAGTGGAGCACAAAATGGATTAAACGTTAGTTAACGCCTCTGGCTTCTCTGCTCAGAGCTGTCTCACTGCCTTGAAAACCAGCAGCCTCGAGGGGAGCTTGGCTGCTGGCGGGTTTCGGTTGGGAAGGGAGGCCTGGGCGTCTGCGGCACACACGGCGTCTGCATCTCTGCCCAGGGACCCAGGTGTGCCTGTCGTGTTTCCCGGAACACACCTGCTTTCCCTCGAGGAAATGGGTTCGTTTCTTGTTCTATCTAGTGCAGGAGAGGAAGGCGATGAAGCGAAGCTTCTGGGAGAGGGAGGGACGGAGAGGCCAGCGGAGACTGAAGGCCATGGCAGGGCCACCAAGGGGCACCGTCCAGGGGCGTCTCTGAGGGCCTCTGCATCGTGCACTTTGCCCCTGTGGATACCCTGAGCCTGGCATCAGGGGTGTAAATGAAGGGCCACCTTGGCCACTGCCTGTGTGTGTGTGTGTGAGGGGTCTCGGTCCACAGTGGTCCTGGCCCAACCTGGAGAGCACGTTGGGGGCCTGCTGTCCTGGGGCCTGGGACCCTGCATTTCTGACCAGCGCCTGGGGGAACGGATGCGCCCTGGAGGGAAAGTTCAGCACAGCTTGCTGGTTTTGAAAGAGAAATGCTGGAGAGTCCCATGCTGTGGTTATATTTTACCCCAAAACCAGACGAGGCAGGGACCGCCTGCAGGGCCCTTGGTGGCATTGGCATTGGCATTTCCCCTAAATGAGGGAACGGTAGGCACAGCCCTCCCGGCCTCCACAGAGGCACCAGCGCCAGGCCCGCTCCCGGCCGGGACCCCCTTTAATGCCTGTGCCCTCAGCAGCCCCCAACGGCCCCCATAATTCCCAGGTGCCGATGATGCTGAGCACGGAGTTGGGGGTCCCCCACCAAGCGCCAGGGGCTGGGATGTGGATGACGTCTGTCTGTCTGACCTGCACATCTGTCTGTCTGAGCTTTTCGCCCCAAGTGGACGTGAGGCCAGACGGGGGGGTTGGGAGAGGCAGCGTGAGCCTGCAGGGGACGCCCGCCAGCCGGGGGCATTGGCTGCTCCACTCTGGGTGAGGGGCGGGGGCTCCAGGAGGGAGGGATGGGTGAGGGGCACGTGGGGGTCCAGGCCGGTGATTGGTTACCCAGACCAGTGGTGTCCAGTTTGGGGACCTACCCATGCTTGAGTCTTGAGAGAGGAGCTTTGGGGACCCCCGGAGAGTCCCTGAGGTGGGGAGAGGGGTTAAGGGGGTTGCAGGAGGGGAGGGGGAGTGCAGTTTCTGGGGAGCAGAGTGGGGCGGGGTCCTCAGGTGCGGCCTAGCCGTGAAGTCCCGATCCCCCGAATGTCACCCGGCTCCCACCCAGCTGCCCCGCCCATCGCTCTGGGTGTCTGGGCAGCGAGGAGACCACAGGTCAGCGTGCCTGCGGAGGGTGGGTGGCAGTTGGAGACGCGTCGGGGACCCGTCACTAACTGTGCTCTCCTCCGACAGCCCTGCAGCAGCCGGCGGCCGGTGCCCCCTCACCAGGAGACAGGGACCCGCGTGGAGGGTCTGCCGTGCTGGAGGGAAGGCTGCTGCTGGAGGTGAGCCCTCGCCCGTGTCGCGTGCGGCCGTGTCCCCGTGGGCCTCGGTTGTGACCGCTTACAGCCACTGGGAAGTTAAGCCTCAGGAAGGGTTGCGGGGTGTGGCTCCAGGAACCCCTGGGGGCAGCACAGGCGGTGACCTCGAGGCCCCTGAGTTTCAAATCTGAAAATCGTTTTCTGTTCTGCATTTTCTGGTTTTGCTTGTCAACGGGAGAACCTAATGAAAAATTGAGTGGGCTTTTTACCCCTCAAAGTGAGGACAGAAGACTGTGCATTGTGCGTCCCAGGTCCAGTGGGCGAGCCGGCTGCCCTGTTGTCGGTACTACACGCTGGGCACCCCCCCCCCCAACCGGGTTGGCCTTCTCACCTGAGATAGACCCCGCCGGCTGGTCCTGAACTGCCTTTCCTGACCCGGTTGCTCGTGGGTCCATTTCTTAAACAAGAAAAGAGGAGGTGGAGCTTCCTGGGTTGGATCAAATCACAGAGCGAGGGTGCCGCGGCCTCCGCTAGAGAGACTCAGGCCCTGGTCTGCCCCTCCTCCAAGGGGCTTGGGGGGATGCAGGCCGACCCTCCACAGGACAGTGTGGGTGCTGCGGGAGAGGGGCCCGTGGCAGGCTGCCCCTCAACCGGCCGCCGAGGTGACCCTGGAGCCGCGCCTCCCTGGCCGTGCCAGGAGAGGCCGGGCCCACGTGTCTCCCTGCCTGTCTACCTCGGGCCCTAGAGCCCTGCTGGGTGGGCAGCTCTGCCCCCACGGGAGGCCAGCGGCGTCCTCGATGCCCTCCGCACCCCCGACGTTCGGTGCGTCTGTTAGGTTGACCCGATGAGGGGCAGACGTGGCTCAGGATTGGTGCCACTTCCGCTGGGAGAAGCTCCGCCGGGCAGGAGCCCATCGGCTTCCTCCAGGCGCTGGTCTGCAGCCCAGGCTGCTCCGTCGGCCGGAGCCCCTCCCGCACCTGTGGCTCTGGGCTTGGCGCCCTCGCCAGCTCGACGGGAATGACCACAGCGGTCAGCTCCCGTTCACGTCCCCGGGCCCCGGGGCCAGCGCCTCTCACAGGGGACACACGGCTGAGCACGGCAGCGGCCGCAGCACCCCGCTTCCCCCGCGGCCCCCTCCGTGAGGAAGGGGAGCCCACGAGACGCCCTCTCTGTCCCACCTCAGCCAAGCCCCTCGGAGGCTGGCAGCCTCTCTCCACGTTACTCCAGCTTTTTACTAGAAGCGTCAAACGCTGACCGGGAAGAGAGGATGGGCTGCCAGGCGGCGGGACTGGCGGCCGGGCTCTGGCTGCGGTCAGCAGTGGCCGCCCGGCTCCTCCAGTTGTGCCCGCGTCTCCTCGGACTCCGCTCGCCCTGGCGTCCCCTCCTCACGCCGCACCTTCTCATCGTGCGGGCGCTGCGTCCTGCCCTCTGCTCTCCCACCCGCCCAGCCAGCGTGGCCCCCCAAGCTCTCGGCCCCTGCTGAGGGGTCTGGATGTGCTTTGAGGGTCTGTGAGCTTAGAGGCCTTTTGCTTTCTAAGGAGATAAAAACGGGCGAGGACTGACGCTCTCGCAGGCAGCGGGGTTCACATTTGAGTCTCCTGTGTGGGGAGCCCGGGCCTCCCACCCCTGGAGCCCGGCGGGAGTGGAGAGTGGGCCTAAGGGCAGCGTGCTTTTGGAGATGTCGTGCTTTCGGTAGAGGAAGTGTTTCCATATTCGTTATTCATCAGGTTTTTAGGAAGCAAATCTTAAATATTGTTATTTTTCCTTCGCAACTGTTTTTTTCTGTCGGTGCTGGTAAACATGGAGCTGAAAATGTCCTGCCAGTTTGAATTGTATTCTTGGCAAAAGATAGCTGGCAGTGCTCTCTTTCTTATTCATGTTCAAAATTAAAATGACATCTTAGCCATAAAATCTTTTTTAAACTTTTGTTCTGAGCTATAAATACAGAAGCCAATGCACACAGTCCGATCTCCCAGTTAGTGCTAGGGCACTGTCCTCACCTCTGTGCCCAGGGCCACACTCTTCCTACTTCTCCAGCGGGTGCAGAGCTGCGGCACCGCAAGGCTGTCCTGCCTTCGGGAGGGGGGTGGGGCGGGCCGGGGGCGCCTCGGGCCTTTCTGCTCGTGGGTGTGCCTCGAAGCCTGGACTATTAAGTCTTCCCTGGGGCCTCAGGACGTGGACGGCCGCCCTGCGTCCTGGCTGAGGCTGAAGCCCAAGATGTGTTGACCAGGCCTGACTCCCAGGTCCCCACAAGCTCCTGGGGGCCTGGGGCCAGGGGAGGCGGTGCATCCTGTGTCTGGCCTGGGGACGTCTGGGGAGCTACCCGCCGGGTGGACTTTCTCAAGAAGAGGTCCTGAGGCTGAGGGGTCTGGGTCTGCTGCCCATCTGCTCTGGGCACCACGGCCTGCCCTGGTGCACACCCTGCCCACTGGGCTCCCTGGCCAGGCCAGAAGGGTGCCCACCCGCCTGCTCCATTTTGGAGAATGAGGTCCAGCGGTTCCTGAAGTGGCCGCCTTCATATCCAACATTCTCTGTAGCCACAGGATGTTTCTGGAAGCTCCCTTTGATTGGAATCAGGGTTGGTTATATGACGAGGGCCCTTCACAGCAGTGCCAGAGCAGTGATTCTCAAACTTGGGGATTAGAGACTAATTTGCGAGTGAAAAATATTCCCAAACAGAGCAAGATAAGCAAACCAAGCAACAATAACAAGAAAATCCTAGGTTTTATTTCCAATCTTCAGCCTCTTGAAGATAAACTGTCATCAATTCCTATAAGATTTAGAGTTGACACAGACATTAAGAGTGACTGTGGCCTAACATCTGTGATTTTAACATGCAACAACCAAGAATTGGAGCCGTTAGGGGCTTGTCCAGGGTCCCCGTTGGGGTGGGACTGGACGCCCAGTCTCTTGGTCCATGTTTGGAGGCTCCCCCCGGGGAAGCCAAGACCCAGCAGAGCTGCCGCCAGTGAGCACCTTGGTACAGGCACTGGGAGGGGTGGAGGAGGCGTGGGAGTGGGGGAGGAGGGCCGACGTGCTTCTGGAAGCACCGACCTTGGGTGTGTGGTCAGTGCCACGCCCGGGGCTCACCCTCCGTCCAAGCTGGGCTGCAGGGCCGTCGAGTTCAGTGGGGACGGGACGACGTGCCCGCAGGAGCCACGAGTTCAGGCCTGTCCGGCCGGAAGACACTCTGATCACTTGACCCTGGCTGGAGTTCGGGTGTCCTGTGCTGCGCGGGACACTTCCTAACTGAGTTCTTTTGGGGAGTGTAGGGTGAGAACACTGAGCAATTCCTCCACCCCCGGGTTTCCCTCCTGCTGTCCATTTGCAGCCACACCCGCCCCCAGGCTCCGCTGCTACGTCCTCCACCTGAGTGTCCATCACCCATGTTGTGGGCGTCTCACAGCGCTTGCCCACCCAACGGCTGAGGCCATCGGGGTTGTTTCCAGGATGTGCTGACTGTGAGTAAAGCTGCGATAAACATTCACACACAGGTTTTTCTCTGAACATAGGTTTTCCTTTTGTTTGGCTGATACCTACATATGTGTGTGCTTACCTTTGTAAGAAATTGCCACTCTGCTTTCCAAGGTAGCTGTGCCGATGCGTCCCCGCCAGCAGGGAACGGGAGCTCCAGCTGCGGCAAGTCCCTGGTTTGCACAGTATTACAAAGCAGCTTTAATAGCTGGACTCTCACTATGGTTTTAGTTTGCATTTCCCTCATGACTAGTGGTGCTGAGCATCTTTTCATGTGTCTATTTGCCACCCACAGATCCTCCTTGTGAACTGTCTGTTCAAGGCTTTGTCCACTAAAAAAAAAAGAAAGAAAGAAAAAAAAATCAGGTTGTTTGCTTTCTTACTGTTGAGTTTAGAGCTCATATAAATGTTCTGGACAACTGTCCTTGTTGCATGTAGCTTCTGTAGTATTTGCTCCCAACCTGGCTTGTCTTTTCATTCTCTTGACAAGGCCTTGCAGAGAGTGAAAGTATTTAACTTTGACAAAGTCCAATCTATCCATTTTTTTTAATAGGTCGTGATTTCGGTGTCACATGCAACAACTCTTCACCTACCCTAAGGTTACAAAGATTTTTCTTTTATGTTTGAGTCCAGTGTTTTATACTCTTACGTTCAGTTTTAAGTTTTACACTGAAGTCTGTGATCCATTTTTAGTTAACTTGGTGTAAGGTGGGAGGCATAGGTCAAGATTTACTTTTTTTGCATATGAATTCCAGTTCTTTCAGAACCGTTTATTTGAAAGCTGATCCTTTCTCCGCTGAATTGCCTTTACACCTTCGTAAAAAATCAGTTGGCCACATTTTTGTGTCTGTTTCTGGACTCTCTGTCCTGGTGCATAGATTGTGTGTCTGACCTTTCACAAATAAGTCGCTCACTGTCTTAATTAATATAGCTTTATAATAAGTCCTGAAATCAGACAGTGTGAATTGGCCCGTTTTTTGTTGTCCTTTTTCAGAATTGTTTTGGCTGTTCTGGTTTCTCTGTCTTTCCACATAAATTTTATGTCATTTTTTTGAGAGTTCAAGTATTATTTCTTTTATTTTTTTATTTTTTATTTTTTTAATTAATTTTTATTGGAGTATAGTTGGTTTACAATGTTGTGTTAGTTTCTGCTGTACAGCAAAGTGAATTGGTCATACGTATACATATATCCACTCTTTTTTAGATTTCCTTCCCATTTAGGTCACCACAGAGCACTGAGTAGAGTTCCCTGTGCTCTACAGTAGGTTCTCATTAGTTATCTATTCTGTACATAGTAGTGTATGTACGTCAATCCTAATCTCCCAATTCTCCACAGAAATTTTATTTTATTATTATTTTTTTTTAATTAATTTATTTATTTTTGGCTGCATTGGGTCTTTGTTGCTGCACCCAGGCTTTCTCTAGTTGCGGCGAGCAGGGGCTACTCTTTGTTGCGGTGCGCGGGCCTCTCATTGCGGTGGCTTCTCTTGCTGCGGAGCACGGGCTCTAGGCGCGTGGGCTTCAGTAGTTGTGGCATACGGGCTCAGTAGTTGTGGCTCATGGGCTCTAGAGCACAGGCTCAGTAGTTGTGGCGCACGGGCTCAGTAGTTGTGGCTCGCGGGCTCAGTAGTTGTGGCTCACGGGCTCAGTTGCTCCGCGGCATGTGGGATCCTCCCAGACCAGGGCTCGAACCCCTGTCCCCCGCATTGGCAGGCGGATTCTCAACCACTGCGCCGCCAGGGGAGCCCTATTAATTCTTTTTAATATTTATTTAATTTATTTTTTGGCCGCTCTGGGTCTTAGTTGTGGCACTCGGCATCTTCGTTGCCACGCGCGGGATCTTCAGTGCGGCACGCGAACTCTTAGCTGCAGCATGTGGGGTCTAGTTCCCTGACCAGGGATCAAACCTGGGCCCCCTGCATTGGGAGCACGGAGTCTTAGTCACTGGACCACCAGGGAAGTCCCTCCACATAAATTTTAGAATTAGCTTGTTGACAGCTATAGAAATTCTGGCTGGAATTTTGACTGGGGTTGTGTTACAGCAGCAGATCAGTCTGGGGAGAATTGACAGCCTGACAGCACTACTCTCCCAATTTATGAACAGTGTCTCCCATTAATTTAGGTCTTTTATTACTTTCATCAGCGTTTTATAGCTTTCAGCCTAAAGAGCCTGTGTATATTGTTAGATTTATACCTTAGTATTTTCTATTAATATTTGTACTGCTATTGTATGTGGAGCTGTTGTTTAATTTCTATTTTCATTACTGGTATACAGAAATACAACTTATTTTTCTAGGTTGACTTTTTGTCTGTGACCCTTCTGAATTCATCAGTAATTCTTGGAGCTTTTTTGTAGATTCTGTGGGAATTTTTACATAGATCATCATGTTTTCCGAGAATAGAGACAGCTTTTATCTACTTTGCAAGCTCCGTGCTTTATTTTTCCTGCCTTATTGCACTCCTAGGCCTTCGAGTGCAACGTAGAGTAGACGAGGCGAGAGAGAACACCTCTCTGCCTTTCCCTAACCTTAGGGAGAAAACTTCAGTCTTTTGCTCGTTTTGCTTTTTATAGACGCCTTATATCAGATAGAAATTTCCCTCTATTCCTTGTTTTCTGAGAGCTCTTATTATGAATGGGTTAGTTTTGTCAGATGCTTTTTCTGCGTCTATTGAGATGATCATGATTTTTCTTCCTGAGTCTGTTAATATTGTGAATCACATTAATCGATTTTCAAATGCTGACCCAACCTTGCATGCCCAGGATAGATCTTATTTATATATTGCTAGATTAAATTTGGTAATATTTGTGGGGATTTTTGTGTTTATGTTCATGAGAAACATTTTTGTTTTTTTCTTGTCTGGTTGTGGTGTCATGCTAGTGGAGGCTTCATAAAACTATTTGAGAGTGTTCCCCTCTCTTTTCTTTTCTGAAAGAGATTGTGTAGAATTGGTATTATTTCCTCCTGAAATGCTTATTAGAATTCACCAGAGAAAACAACTGGTCTGGGAGTTTTCTTTAGAAGTTTAATAATTCAAATCATAGTTTTAATCATAGAAGATTAAACTATGAATTCAGTTTTGTTAGTTGATACAGGACTATTCAGGTTATCTATTCTAGTGTGAACTTTGGTAGTTTGTATCTTTCAAAGAGTTGGTCTGTTTCATCTATGTTATTGATTTTATGGGTACAAAGTTGTTCATGGTTTTCCCAAGTTGCCCTTTTTTTAAACCTCTTTCTTCTTTTACTATTTCGGTGTGATTTCACACTTACGAAACAGTTGACAGAGCGGTACAAAGAATTTTTCAGATTCCCAGACGTTTCCGTGTTAGCACTTGCCCTCTCTCCACACTCATTTTCTCTTCTGAGCCGATTTAGGGTGCGTGGCAGGCGTGATGCCCTTCACCCCTAGAGGCCTCGGTGCATTTGCTAAACCAGGACGCCCCCCACGGCCTGGGCACAGGTGCCGGACCAAGGGCTCTGAGGCCGTGCTGTGACTGTGTCCATAGCCGACTCAGCTCCCACACGGTCCCAGTGCCTCGTTTGTGCCAAGAGGAAACCCGTCACGTGTTTAGCTGTCCTGCCTCTCTCACCTCCTTTACTCTATAACGTTCCTTGGCCTGCCCTGGGGCTCTGTGACACTGACTTCCCAAAGAGCACTGGCCCGTCGTCTTGCAGAGATACCCCTCAGTTTGGGTGTGACTGGTCTTCCAAGAGTGTGATGTTCCGGGGGTCCTTTCCTATCTTTGTTGATTTCACTTACTATCCTTTTGTGAGAATGTGAAACACAAACTTGGTTCCAAAAGTCATAAGGAGAAGGAAAAGTCAGAGGAGGGTCCCCGCCGTCTCCCCCGCCTCGGGGTGGTGAGCTCTTTCCTCTATCCCTCCAGCTCACATGTACCCAGCAGGGGCCGCTAGCACGCAGGCAGCCCCTCAGGGCCCCGCCAGGCCCACCACCAGCCCGGGCTACTCATCCTACCAGCCCACTCCCACGCAGGGCTGTCGGGTAGGCCGGGAGGCCGCCCCCTCCCCCTACAAGGCCCCTGGGGCACCTGGGCTCAGTCTTCTCCCATTGCCCCCTCCCCTCTGCAGACTGTGGCTTCCCAGGCCCCGCAGAGCCTCCCAGCTATCTCCCAGCCTCCACAGTCCAGCACCATGGGCTCCATGTTGCCTTCTTAATGTCTGTGGGTTCTGTGACTATGTCTCCTTTCTCATTTCATTGGTAATTTGCATCTTCTCTTATTTTTTCTTAGTCAGTTGGGCTAGAGGTGTATTCATTTTATTGATCTTTTTCAAAGACACAGCTATTGGTTTCATTGATTGTTGCTATGGACCAAATACTTGTATCCCCCCCAAATTAATATAATGCAAATTCATATTAGATTGGAGACCTAACCCCCAGTGTGATGGTGTTTGGTGGTGGGGTCTTTGGGAGGTGATTTGGTCATGAGGGTGGAGCCCTCATGAATGGGATCTGTGTTCTTATAAAAGAGACCCCAGAGAGTCCCCCGCCCCTTCTACCACGTGGGACACGGCTATCTGTGAGCCAGGAAGGGGCCCCCACCAGATTGCTGCCCTTGGGTGAGGTGTTCGGTAAACATCAGTCACATCAAGCTGGTTGATAATGTTGACGGCTTTTATATCCTTGTTGATTTTCTGTCGAGTCTTAACCTGAAAGACATCTTCTAGTATAATTGTGGAATTTTGTATTTCTCCTTTAAGTTCTACCAGTTTCTGCTCTATGTGTTTTGGAGTTCTGTTGTATGTTGCAAACGCACTTAGGATTATTATGTTTTCTTCATGAATTGACCTTTCTATCATTATCATTATATAAAATGCCTCTTTATTCCCGGTAATTGTCCTCGCTCTGAAGCCTGCTTTGTCTAACGCTAACATTGCCACTCCAACTTTCTTTTAGTTAATGTTTCCTTGGCATGTCTTGCTTCATCTTTTTGCTTTTAGTCCATTTGTATTATTGTATTTAATGTATATCTTTCTTTTGTTGGCAGTACATATTTGGACCTTTTTTTGTTTTTTGTTTTTCTAAGTCCAGTCTGACAGTATCTTCTTTTTTTAATTGGTGTGTGAGGCCATTTATATTAGGGTAATCATTGATATTATTGGATTTCAGTCTACCATTTCATAATTTTTCTATTTTTTGTTTCCATCTTTTCTGCCTTCTTTTTGATTTTAGTGATATTTATTAGTATTCCATTTCAGTATCTCTATTGACTTCTGATGCTTAATTTTGATATGCTTGGGAGTGGGTTTATTAGATTGCCCTGTTTAGGGTTTGCTGAGCTTCCTGAATCTATACATTTATGTCTTTCACCAAATTTGGAAGGTTTTCAGCCATACTCTTCAAATATTTTTATTTCACCAACTCTTTCTCTTTTATTTCAGAAACTCCACTGGCCCAGGTGTTAGGCCTTTTCACACTGTCCCACAGGTCCTTGAGGCTCTCTTCACTTTTTTCCAATATTTTCTCTCTCAGGCTGGATACTTCCTATTATCTGTCTTTACTGACCCTTTTCTCTGTCACCTCCATTCTGCCATTAAGCCCATCCAGTGAAAATTTTACTTCATATATTTTATTTCTCAGATCTAAAATTCTCATTTGGTTCTTTTTTTTATGGCGTCTGTTTCTCTTCTGAGACTTTTCATCTTTCTTGTTGTGTTCATTTCCAAGCGCTACCTTTATCTCCTGGAGGAGGGTCGTATTAGCTGCTTTGCATCCCTTCCCTGATCACTCCGCTGTCCGTGTCGGCTCAGAGGTGGCATCTGTTTCTCGCCTTCCCCTTGAGCGTGACTCTCACATTCTGGTTCTGAGCACGTGCAGGAATCGGGGTTGGGCGCTCAGCAGAGTAAGGGCCTCCAGTGCTGCCGTCTTGGTTCTCAGAGCCGGTGAATTTGCTACTTTATATGGAGAAGGGACCAAAAGTGCGGACGTCCGGGCTCCCCCTGCAGGACACGCGGCCCCGAGGCCGCACAGGCTTGTGGTGGCGGGCCTCCTGTCGGTGGTCCCGAACCCGCTCCTCAGATCCAGCGCACACAGGGATCCTGGGCCTTCCGGGAAAGAGGCTGATGGAGCAAAACACAGGATCCAGGAGGAAAGTCAGCTTGGAGGAGACAGACGTGCAAAGTGGAGATGACCAGACGGGCAGACCATACAGCCCTCGAGCCCCTCAGACACGGGGACACAGGTAGCTGTAAAAGCGACCATTCAGAGGTCTTAAAAGAACTCAAAAATTCAAAGCATGAGAGCAACACCTAGAAATCCGTAGAAGGGTCTGGAGTCAGAGTCCTCCCACGCGTAAGTGAAGACAGCGGAGAATAACAGCGGGAAGTCAGGGAAATTACCAGGCCCCGTGGGACCTGCATAATTGGAGCTCCAGAAAGACCACAGGGGAGGAAATCATCAAGGGAGCAACCCAGAAGGTTTCCCAGAGCCCAGGACTGAGTTTCCAGCCTGAAAGGCCCTGCTGGGTGACCAGCACAGACGATGAGAAGGACCAGGTGTTCGCCTCTGTGAAATTCTGCACCCAGGACAGGAGAGTCCGGGCTCGGAGACGAGAAGGTGGAGGCTGGAAGGCCACGAGGAGGTGCCTCAGGGGAGGGGCTTCCAACCGGGGAGCCACACGTACCTGCCTGCCCTTGGAGTGGCGGCGGGGAGTGAGGACAGCCCCGGCATCCTGGCCCTCCCCAGTTCCACTTCCTCCGCGTGGACCAGGCCGTGACCAAGTGGCAGGTGGGGACCTGGAGGCCAAGGCCCCTCCAGGACGGGTGGAGGGAGAAGGTGGACCAGACACTGTGGGGGGAGGCTTGTCCCCCAGGGAGATAAGGCCCAGGCCTGCGGCCACTGAGGACAGCGCATTCCCCGCACCCCCCCAGAAGAGTCTGCGAGCGCTGACGCCAGGTGGATTCCAGCAGAACCATGACGCAGTTCCATCCCCCGGCAGAGCGGAAGCGAGGTCTGCGGTGGCGGCGGGGACACGCGGACGCCTGAAACCCGGGGAAACCCGGGGGCAGCAGCTCTGTGAGCCGTCAGCTGGCAGCTCACGCCACCCCGGCTCCAGGCGGCCGCTCTAGCAGGAAGCCTGGCCGGGGCTCCGGGGCCTTGTGGCTCTCACATCCTGCACGTTTGACTCTAACCCCCGTCCCGCTAGAGTCCAGACGTTCAAGCTGCCCAGCCTTCTGGTGTCCTTGCAGCTGGGACCCGTCCTCGTGCTTTCATTGTCAGGTTTCCTTTCTTGTGAAGTGGCTCTCTTGCAATGTTTGTGGGGGGGGGGGATCGTTTAGTTGGCGAGCCTAGCCCATTTATTCTTCTTGTAATTACTCTTGTTTGGGGGCTAATTTCTGCCCTCATATTTTGTATTTTCTGTTGACGGCACTTTCCGTGGTTTCCTTTTCTTCTCTCTAGCTCCCCGTTCTGACTGAGCTTTCTCATGCTAGTCTAAGTCACACACTCTGCTTTTGTTCTTGGGGGATCACCTTCAGAGCAGGTCTTTCCAAGCAGGTTTCTCTTTGACCCCCTAGATTTAGCAGGGCTGGCGTCTCCCCAACAGGCCCGCATCCGTCCAGGCCCCCAGACCCCGCACGGACACAGCGACTTTGTCCAGAAGTTGAATCCTGCACGGCACGGATCTTGTCTGTGTTCCTGGCTTCTCGAGGCCCCTCTGAGGTCCGGGATGTGGGCCACCCTCCTTGCAGCCCCCAGACGCGCTTCTTGATTTGAGGGCCTCCGCTCAGTGCTTTCACCGAGGGTCCTGATGTGAAATCTTCCTGCATCTCACCCGCGCCTTCAGGCTTGGATAGCGGTTTGGTGGGATATAGAATTTTAGGGTCAAAGTTTTTCCTTCAACCTTCAAAAATACTGTCCCACTGTTTGCTGCACGGGTGCCGCTGATGGGGTCCGAGGCTCGTTCTCTGCAGTGGCTCTGCTCTGGCTCCCTCTTGAGCTTTTGTGAGCCTGTCTTTGGCCTTGATATTCTTGAATTTCACTGTAATGTGTCTTTCGTCTTGTTTTGCCTGCTTGGTGCTCCAAGTTCTTTCCATCTGAGGTCTTTCTTCTTTAATCTGGATTTTTTTTTCCATCATTGCGTCAAATACTGTCCCTCTCCGTTACTGGTTCTGCCTCTGGAGCCGCCTTTACCCAGCTGTTCCTGGGCAATATCTCCCGTCTACTGGTCTTACTTCTGTGTTCTGTCTGGTCTCCCTTCTTTGCTGTCTTCAGGACTGATCTTCCAGGTTTGTACCCATCACAGCACACCCCTAAATGTTCTCTTTCTTCCTTACATTCTCATACCTAATAAATAGTTCCCCTTGGTTTGCTTGTACTATTTCTTCTTCTTATTTCATTTTGCTAATCTATTTTCTTATCTCCTTAAATATATTTATTTAAATTCATGCTTGTCTCATCCTTGGTCTCTTTTCTGTGCGGCCCCACCTGCCGGGCATCTCCCAGGCTGTCTCCTGGGCCCTGTGTGCTCTGTCCCTGAGCAGCTGTGTGCTGGGGGCAGGAGGGAGGGTCAGAGGGCAGGGGTTGGGGGGAGGGACTGGGCCGGTGGGTTTGCCTCCTTGGTGAGGGCTCCCCTTTAGAGAGGGCCACCTCGGAAGGAGCCCTGGCCTGGGGTTTGCATGAGACTGTGGTGGGGGGTGGGCGTGGAGGGGTGAGTGCCCGATGCGCAGCTCAGCTGTGGGCCCTGCGCCCTTGCCTCTGTCATCCCACCAGGCAGACTGTCCCCAGGCAGCTGGGGGAGGGGCCACAGCAGAGCATAAAAAGGATTTCTTCTACCTGTTCTCTGCTCCCCCAGAGCCCCCGCCCCAGGCTGCAGACCCCAGCTCCTCCTCATTCTGACCCAGACAGCCCTGCGCGTCCTGGGGTCCCCGTGGCCTTTCTGGGGCTCACTCCTCCCGTTTGGGTAACGTGGGCTGACTTTGGGGAGGGGACAGAGCCCGTGCTGGCTCGCCCTGTGCCCACACGGAAGCCTTGCATCCGTGCTTAATCGAAGAAGCTTTGCTGGATGCCAGGTGACGTTAAAAGGAGCCGGAGGGGAGGCTCAGACTTGTTGGATTGTGTTAGGTTTTGGGAGGCTCAGACTCGTTGGATTGTGTTAGGTTTTGGGAGGCTCAGACTCGTTGGATTGTGTTAGGTTTTGGGAGGCTCAGACTCGTTGGATTGTGTTAGGTTTTGGGAGGCTCAGACTCGTTGGATTGTGTTAGGTTTTGGGAGGCTCAGACTCGTTGGATTGTGTTAGGTTTTGGGAGGCTCAGACTCGTTGGATTGTGTTAGGTTTTGGGAGGCTCAGACTCGTTGGATTGTGTTAGGTTTTGGGAGGCTCAGACTCGTTGGATTGTGTTAGGTTTTGGGAGGCTCAGACTCGTTGGATTGTGTTAGGTTTTGGGAGGCTCAGACTCGTTGGTTTCTGAGTTCGAGGCTGGAGCAGAATCCTAAGGTTAAAACAATAAAACTCCTCGGTGGAGGGGGTGGCCAACGGGCAGACGTGCTGACTCGCCGAGGTGAAGGGGTTTCACCCATTCCCACCGCCAGCCTTGTGCCTGTGAAGGCGACCCACGCAGCCTGGACCCAGTGGCACCCACAGACCCCACGGAAATGGCGTGAGAGCGGCCTTGCGTGTCTGGGAGCCCCGCAGACACTCAGCAGGCCATCGACCCATGCCAACCCGTGCTGGCGTGGTTTCTGGAAAAGCCAGCACAATTGCCAGGAAGTTCTCAGGAACCACGAGCGACCCACTGGGAACAAGAGCGGAGACTTTCTCACCTCCAGGCTGTCGCTCTTCTAAAGAAAGAACTAGAAAACCCTTCCCCTGGTTGGGAGAAGTCGCCGGGGGGCCTGAGGGTGTCGGCTCCCGGCAGGTCGTGGATGGGGGCTCCCTGCTGCGATTTCTGCCCCTTAGCGCCAGGCGCACAGATGAGGGCCCACGCGTCCTCCAGAAACGCAGGTGTGAAACCCCAGAGCACGCGTGGCCGAATCACGGAGTCGCCCAGCGTAGAAAGTGAGGCACAGTAGGAGTCGGCCGGAAGGGCAGAGCAGAGCCGGCAGGGTGGGAGGGCCGGGTGGCCCAGGAGCAAGGGTCTCGGGGTGGCTGTAAGGGACGGCGGGCTGCACAACCCCCTGGGTCCCCGACTGTTGAAGAATGGCGCTGGCGAGGCTGACAGGCGTATGTCTGGGGATCCGGGGGGGGGGGTGGGGGGCGGCCCCAGGATCCCCAGCTCGACCGCTCCGGGAAGAGTTCCCTGATGTCCTCACGCCTGCACCCACGCTTTTCCGGGGCCTCCGCTGAGCAGGCTGCGGCACGGGCCTCTCCGTCTCCCACTTTGGTCTCTGTGCGCAGAGAAATCACACTTTCTCACCTTCTGTTGTGACCGCTGATACTGCTGTTCCCAAACTTCTCTGATGTGGCTTTTCTTTCAGGGGTTCGACAGACATAAATAAAAGTGTACGAGGGTTCATGGGAGCTGGCCCGCAGGTGGACGCAGCCGGGAAGGACAGCCTGCTCCCCACTCCCCGGCGGCCGCCGGCCCACGCCCTGCCTCGTTCCCGCCGGCCCCCGGTCCCCGCCAGCCTGACCGTACACCAAGAGGCCCGAGGGCAGTGCCACGCCCAGGCTGTGTCCCACCGTGGCCCGCAAGGGTGTGCTTTCTGTCCACTCAGCGGTCTCCCTGGGGGTCAGAAGCCCCCAGCTCCTGGCTCCACCCCTGAAGGCAGTTCAGCTGCCTGGGGCCTGGCTGGGCATGGCCTCTCCGTGGCTTTTAGACCCCCCAGAACTCTGCACTGTGAAACCCCTGACTGTCCACCACAGCCCCCCAGCCGTCCACCAGGAGCCCCTGACCGTGCAGGGCTCACTGGTCAGCGATCGCTGTGGTCACTCAGGCCCTGCTCTGCCCCTTGGCTTGTCCAAGGTCACACAGCTGAAAAGGCAGCACTTGGTTGAGGTGCTTTTGGAATAGCTGCGTCCCCCCAGGGAAGGAAGAGAGATGTCTGCAGTGGCCGCGTTCTGTGTCCGGGTCTGGGCTCCACCCCCACCAGCCACAGGGAGGCTGGGAGGGCCCAGGGCCAAGCTCACCGTCCAGGCACCTCCCCCGCCCAGGTGTCTGTGCCACAGCCAAGTCGCTCACCTGGAGAGAAAGACCTGGAGGGCCCTGGGCAGTGGATGGCCAGAGCAGGGGCTGCACTAGCGCGAGGGTCTAGCTCCCAGGGCCTGGGGGTCCGCACCTGCCTCCACCCTTGCGGTCCTGCCCCTGTCAGCCAACTGCATCTTTCGAGAACTGCTTTCAAGTGCCGTAGCCACTCCGTGGCAGGAGCCCGAGGCCAAGTTTACTGTTCGTGGGATCTATAAACAGCCAGCGATCCGCTCTCGCACGCACTCAGGCCCCACTGCGAGGCCCCGCGAGTGATCTGGCTCCAGCAGGGCGAGCGGCTGCCCGACACGCCCGGTGCCCCTCGCTCGCTCGCGTGACTGTCGGCCCTGGCCTTGCGGTGTTGCTGTGTAACCCTGGCAACGGCTCTCAGGGGAGGGCACAGCTCCCAACTTCCCTTCATTCCAGGGAGGGGCGATGAGAGGGGCCGTTGGAATTGTTCCTTTTTCCCTCTTCTTTCTCCTCTGCCGTGACCTTGACAAGCAATCTTTGAAGTACATGCTGGCTATTTTTTCTGCCTGGGCTGGAAGAGATCAGGATATTCAAGGGCTGGCAAAAGGAAGTTCCGCTTTCTCACCCGTTTGCCTTGATCCCTGAAGAGGGGCTGGGGCAGCGGCGTCGGGGGGCAGAGCGAGTGGCGGGCCCTGCAGTGGCAGGTGCAGGTCCTGTGACTGCTAGTAATCGAATGTGGATGCGGTTGTTTCTCCCCTTAAAAGAGTGCAGCCTTCCACTTGGGGCCAAATTCTTTTTTCCACTTGGAAAAGTGATCTCATTTTCCATGTACCACGTTTAAAAAAACACAAAAGTCTTGTAGGATTAAAAAGAGAGAGAGAGAAAACAAACAAATGTTTGCGACGCGTATTTGAAAGACGGTCCCACATGTGCAAAAGTATTTGGCGTGATGGTTCTGGACCAGAACGTCAATCTGATATTGAATCCATATGACTCGGCAAACAGCATTTTATGGTCTTTTTTCTTTTTAAAATTTCTGCCTTAGGAGTTAAAATTAAGGTTGTTTTTGGTCGTGACTCATCTCATAAAATCTTTTCTGAGACGGCATTTTATATACTCAAACCCTGAACATTACTTTGGTCTTTGGACTGTTAGTGGTGGGATGTCATGAGTCTGTGTAGCCTCTGAAATGGGAAACGTTGTGCGAGGGCTGGTGGCACAGCCAGCACCCACCTCGCCCCCTCCCGCTGCCAGGGGGCGGGGGGGAATGCACCGAGTCGGCAGCTTGCCCGGGGGAGGGCGCAAGGCCCTCGCGGCCACCACTGCCCAGCCCCATGAGGTGAGGGCTCAGCCACCTGGGCCGCATGGCCACTGGCGACATCGCCTCTCACTGGTCAGTGCTGAGCTGAGGCTGTAAGAAGGATGGATGCCGTCTCCTGACAGTCCCGAGGTGGACCCAGCACCGCCCACCCTGCTTCTGCCCAGACCCCCGGCAGAGGGGGACTGTGGAGCCCCGAGGGAGGGTGTTGGACCGGCAGCCTGCAGGGCCCCCTCCTGGGACGCTGCTGCCAGCTCCTGATAAGACGCGAGGCCTGTGGAGGCCAGAGCTGGCTTTCCTTGTCTGAGGGTGACAGTCACGGCCGCAATGGGCGGCACCAGCCCCCGGGGTCTCGGCCATCAGACCCCGCTGGGCACGGGCACGGGGTGGGGAGGGAGGCAGGTGCCCATTCAGATCAAATCCCAGCAGCACAGGGACCCCGGGTTTCCCAGGTGAGGCGCTTGAAGCCAGCGCAGGAGGGCCAGTGAGAACACAGGCACCACCCTCATTCTAGAAAGACTCCCAGCTCTGAGCGGGCGGCAGGCCCGCCCCATCACACGCCTCCCTGCTCCCAGGCAGTGTTGCAGGGAGAAGGCTGTGGGCTTTCCTCCTTGCTCTAGGCACCTTCCTTCCCGGAAGTGTGCTCATGTCTTGTTGGAGGCCCTGTTCGCAGCAGCACCGGCCTCGGGAGCCAGGAGCTGAAAGCAGCCCAGATGCCCATCAGGCGATGATGGGTAAGCAAAGGTGGTCTGTACATGCAATGGAATATTAGTCAGCCTTAAAGAGGAAGGAAATTCTGACACGTTCTCCGACACGGATGCACCTGAGAGTGTGGTGCTAAATAAACAAGCCCGTCACAGAAGGACCCGTCCTGCGCGAGTCCACTTAGGAGGTCCCTGGAGGAGGGAGTAGATGGCGGGGCCGGCCTGGGGTGGGCAGAGTGTCAGTCTGGGAAGATGTGAAAGTTCTGGAGATGGTGGTGACGGCCATACAACAACGTGAATGTGCACTTAAAGTGGCTAAAATGGTGAGTTTTCTGTTGTATAGATTTTACCGCAATATAAGACAACCTGGCGTTGCAAAGTGCAGTGTCTTGGTTGGGTCAGTGTCTGAGGGGCACAGGAAGCTGAGCCTCAGCGGCCCAGCCTCATCTGAGATTCTGAGGCTGACAATGCTTCAGAAAATCCTCCCGACCCGTGGAAGTGGATGCGAAGGTTTTCTGTTTTTAGGTAAAGCATCTCTGAAGTGGCGCAGAAAGTGTGAGAAGTGCTGTCCAGACTTGCCACCTCCGGGCTGGCACAGGACTTGCCATCTCCGGGCTGGCACCCAGTCTGGGTGGGAAGGACCCACAGGCGAGGCTCTTCACACCCTGCCTTCGGGGTCTGCTTCGTGTCCTAGCGATTGACCCAAACACTGGGAGGGAAAGAGCCAGTCAACATATAGGAAAATTGGGCCTTTTGTTAACCATAGAACAGCCCAAACGTTTCATAGGTCCCACCCCACGCCCCACCAAGAAACACTGGGTGTCGGCATATTCACAGACTCGTGACTAGCCCACTGGGATAAGATCCAGGCAAACACTGGACTTTCCATCTGCGGCTCAAAGACGTGAGGACAGTGGGACCAAACACTTCTCCCGGGAGCCGCACAGGAATTACAGAGACAAATGACGCAGTCTGTCTGGTTCTGGAGACGTTCCAGTGGACATGGGTGTCACCCAGGGTCGATTTTCAGTTCACTGGGGTTTGGGGTGGGTGAGCGATAACGGGCTTTGTGATGAGATGTGGTCACCAGTGCCACACTGTTTAGGGCAGAGGTGCAGCTGGGGGCTATGTGAGGCTTGGGTTTGTTTCTTGCTCAGAAAACTCAGCACAAAGTCTAAATCCTACTGCAAAGTCACCACCCTGGTGTTTGCACCTCTGTGTCAGAAAGTTGTCCAGAATTTTGAAATAAAGTGAAAAGTTGGGTGGCACCTCCTTTTCAAGTCATGTGGGCACAGGGCTGCTCAGGGATCATCCAGGGGGATTTTAATTTTGCATCTAACGCCGCAATCTTATCCCAGCTGCCTGTGAGCACCTAGTGTCTCAGACACGTCTTAGGCTGGTTTAATATCTCAGTGCTTCCCTCTTTTTTTTTTAAATTTTATTTATTAACTTATTAATTTATTTATGGCTGTGTTGGGTCTTTGTTTCTGTGCGAGGGCTTTCTCTAGTTGCGGCGAGCAGGGGCCACTCTTCATCGCGGTGCGCGGGCCTCTCACTATCGCGGCCTCTCCCTTTGCGGAGCACAGGCTCCAGACGCGCAGGCTCAGTAATTGTGGCTCACGGGCTCAGCCGCTCCGCGGCATGTGGGATCCTCCCAGACCAGGGCTCGAACCCGTGTCCCCTGCATTGGCAGGCAGATTCTCAACCACTGCGCCACCAGGGAAGCCCAGTGCTTCCCTCTTGAATAAGATCTTTGTCCAGTGTTTATTGTGTGTTTTCCTGAGTGCGGTGACGTTTCTTCTCTGAGTTATACTTTAATGGCTAAGTTATGGCTTTGTCTCGTTTGAAGCTACAAGTCTGCGTCCCTTTCCAGGGGGTTTCCTCGTGAATTGTGTGTGGTGTGATGTCACTTTGGGCAGAACACACGACCTCCGTTTAAGCCAGACGCCAGTCAGCAGCTCCGTGTCCCCCCTGCCCCCGACACCCAACGACAGAGAGTCACACACATCTGAAACAAAAATGCCGTCCTAATGTGAAACGAAGAAGGCAGAAAATCTGGAACAAAATTAACTGAAAGAATGTAGGGAGAAAACAAGGAAGACAAGGCAGAAGCCTGAGCACACGGCAGCCTCCAGAGCCGCGGGTCGGTGGGGCAGGGCTGGACGGCGGTGTCTCCAGCCTTCCAGCTGCAGGCGCTCAGGGGACACTGACCGGGGTCACCGCTGCTCAGACTGTTGCCCCTCTGGTGTCTGGTCCACATGTTTTAAAAGCAAATTTTAGGTGGACCTCTAAGGGAGAGAAAATACCGTTCCAGAGCCATTCCAGAGCACGGAAAAGGAGGGAAGGGGCAGCTGATTCTGTGCGGTCAGGAACCCTGTACTAAAACCAGGCAGAGACGGCGCTCGGGAGAAATTCAGCCCGTGTTACTTGCGAGACTAGATGAAACCATCCTGAGCGCAGCACGGCACACCAAGTCCGTCATCGCCGTGAAGGAATGAGGCGTGGTGGCTGAGCGCGGATCTGGAACGGCTGATGCTCCCCGACAAGACATCTTGGTCAACTGTAGATGATCACTCAGCCTGTTAAACAGACAAACAAAATCTCAGGGGAGAACCACTTACTGAAAAGCCCGTCTTTGTCTAGTAGTTTGGATGACACCACCTTTCCACCTGTACCTGCACCTGCTCTGGGCTTCCTATCCCAGGCGATGGACGCACTTGTCTATTCATGCGCCAGCACCCAACTGCTTTAGTTTTGGAGGCCTGATGGTATGTTTTGACAATAAATAACAGTCTTCCCTAACTTTCTTTTTCAGTGTTTTTGTAACAATTAGTGCATGTTTACTTTCCATACTTAGTATCAACTTGCTGGCTCCATAACAATTTGATATACACTCCACTATATATAAAATAGATAAACCATAAGGGCCTACTGCATAGCACAGGGAACTATACTCAGTATCTTGTAATAACCTATAATGGGAAGGAATCCGAAAAAGAATATATAAAAATATAGTGATTCAGATACATATATATCTGTACACCTGTACTAACACAATATTGTAAATCAACTATAGTTCAATAAAAAAGTTTGATATAGACAACATTGCACTCTGCTGATAAATTCACGTAGGAAGAATGGGCATCTTTATGACGGTGAGTCACCCAGTCCGAGAACAAAGGATGTCTTTCCATTTGTTCACATATAATTTTGTGTCTCTTGAGATGTTTTGACGTTTTCTTTGCATCGATTTTGCACATTACTTGTTGAGTTTACAAGTCCTGGGTCTTCTTTTATCCACCATGATGTCCTCTAATATGGTCATTTTTCTCATATGTAAAGGTTATTGAATATATATATATTTAATTTTATATCCTTGCTGCTTACTGAATTCTTTTATTTGAGTTATTTTATCATTGATTCTCTAGGGTTTTCTGAGTAAACCATGGTATCATCTGCAAATAGCGATCGTTTTACTTTCTCAATTCTTATACCTCCCATTGATTTCTCTCTTCTAGTTGCAACAGTTAACACCCCCAGATACTACAGGACAGGAGTCAGCAAACTTTTTCTTTAAATGGCCAGATGGTGAAATATTTCAGGCTTTGTGGGCCATATCAGCGGTCCCCAACTTTTTTGGCACCAGCGACCGGTTTCATGAAAGACAGGTTTTCCACGGATGGGGCTCGGGGGATGATTCAGGCGGTAATGCTAGTGATGGGCAGCGATGGGGGGGAGCACAGATGAAGCTTCCCTCACCTGCCCACTGGGCTCACCTCCTGCTGTGCGGCCTGGGCACTGGGGGCCCCTGGGCCGTATTGTCTCTGTCATAACTACTCAGCCTTGCTGTTGTAGGGCAAAAGTGGCTCGAGACACTACGTAAATGAACAGGTGTGGCCGTGTTCTAGTAAAATTTCATTTACAAAACCAGTGGCAGGCTATGTGTCAGGGGGTGTAGTTTACACACCCCGGTATGGGATGTCATTGGCATCGTTGCCCTGCTTCCAGATCATACTGGAAACACCTAGAATTTTCCCCCATTAAGTTGCTACCTTAGGAATAACATGGACAGACACACACACACATACAACATGCACACACACACGTTACCATGTTAAGATGTATCCACAATTCCTATTTTCTTATGTGTTTTTATCAGGAACGAGTGTTGAATTTTGTTGAAAGCTTTTTGCCATCTATAAAGATAACCATAGGGACTTCCCTGGTGGCCCAGTGGTTAAGAATCTTCCTGCCAATGCAGGGGACACGGGTTCAAGGCCTGGTCCGGGAAGATCCCACATGCCGCGGAACAGCTAAACCCGTGCACCACAACTACTGAGCCTGCGCTCTAGAGCCCGCAAGCCACAGCTACTGAGCCCACGTGCTACAGCTACTGAAACCCGCACGCTTAGAGCCCATGCTCTGCAACAAGAGAAACCACTGCAATGAGAAGCCCACGCATTGCAATGAAAAGTTGCCCCCGCTCACCACAACTAGAGAAAGCCCACGTGCAGCAACAAAGACCCAACACAGCCAAAAAAAAAAAAAAAAGATAATCATAGATTTTTCTCCTTAGATCTATAAATGTGGTGTATTATATTAATGAATTTCTTAATATTTCCTAATATCCAACTTTGCATTCCTGGAATACATTCACTTGGTCATGATGTATTCTTTTCTTAATGTGAAATTGAAGTCTGTTTGCTAATATTTTATTTAGCATATTTGCACCAATAGTCAAAGTAAGCAATTTTATTTTTATTGTATTTTCCTTATCAGAATCAAGTGTCAGTGTTATACTTCTTAAAAAGAATTAGAAAATTTCCTTCACTTTCTATTTCTGAGACAATTTATGGGGCGTTGGTGTTATCTGATTTTTAAAGATTTGGTAGAATTCCTTTTTAAAACCATCTGGGCCTGCTGCATTATCCTGGGTTAGTTCCTTGATAACTTTTTTTCTTCTACAGAAATTGATCTTTTAAGGTTTCTATCTCTAATGGGTCAATTCTGATAAATTAATTTCTTGAGTATCATTTTTATTATTTCCTTACTATCTTTTTAATGTCTGTAGGATCTGTAATGACGTATTCTTTAAAATTCCTGGTGTCAGTAATTTGTATTTTTCTTGATCAATCTTGCTAAGAGTTTATCAATTTTATTAATCTTTTTAAAGAAGCAATTTTTCACTTTGTTGACAATCTTTATCATTTAACTGTTTAAACAATTTTCATTGTTTTTTCTCTTATTTTAAATTTTTCTTTCCCTCTCCTTACATTGTATTTAATTGTCTCTGCTTTCTCTAGTTTCTTGAGGAGGGATTACACACTTTGTTCTTTTGAAACAGTCATCGTAAGCTTACTGGGACTTTATGTTGCCTTTTCTGCTTATATGTAACTTGAAGTTCATCACTTCTCTGTGTTCTCATTATGATGGGGGTGCAGATTTGTGTAGTTTTACCTATTCTTGTTGTTCTCCATCATTTTTTAGAAGTGTGGGGATTTGAATATAGGTGGCTGCCTAGAAATCTTCAATATCAGTAATTTAAAAGCTCTTGGATATTGATATGTATAAACCCTAATAGAAAAGTCAACACATGACATGCACGGGCAATTTACCAAAGAAGAAATACAAGTTACCAATGAATGTATGAAATTTTTTCAATCTCATTAATAATCAAAGAAATGATAATTATAATGATGGTAAGAGAATTTATCACTTATAAAATTGGCAAAGATTAGAAAAAAAAAGAAAAAGGTATCCAGCATGGTCAAGAATTAAGGGAAATGGGTATTATAATATACTGCTGATAGCTACAAACTTCATAGAAGTTAAAGTCTCTATATGTCTGGGGACTTCCCTGGCGGTCCAGTGGTTAGGGCTCCTCGCTTCCACTGCAGGGGGCGCAGGTTCAATCCCTGGTCAGGGAACTAAGATCCTGCATGCCACGTGGCCAAAAAATTTTTTAAAAAAGAGTCTCTAAATGTCTGTATGTTAAAGATTCAAATTGAAATATTTTGAACTCCACTATCCAGTTGCCTGAACCTCCCTTACCTCCAGCTTCTGTATTGGCCCAGTAGAATCAGACTGTTCCTACCTCATGGAGGTGATGCAGAACTGAAAGAGCTATTCCACATATGGTGCGTGACACTCACCAGGACCTACACAGAGTGTGCTGCCGTTTTCTTTATCAAAATGATGATGATGGTGCCAGAAAGATAGATAGATACAGATAGGTAGATAGAATGTGCGTTGATCACGGGCTCTAGTGGCCGTGGTCCCTCGTGCATCCCCACTAGTGATGGTTCTGGGAAGCCTGTGCAGGAGGGGCTGGAGGGCCTGCTTTTCGAACAAAGAGAGACTTTAAGTCGAGCCCAACACAGCACATGTCACAACAATTACAGATATAACTGAAATTTAATAATCATAAAAATATTGTGAATAACATACATGAGTAAATTTAAAATCAAGATGCAATGAGTGCATTACTAAAAAATATTTTTAAATGCCATAACTGATACAAGAAAAAAATCCTGAATACACTAACAACCATTAAATAAACTGACATGGTACTAAAATCCACCCCCTTTCACTCACCATCTCTCCCAAAATGCACCCAACCGGGAGGATCTTAGAGGTGAGGTGAACCAGACTTTCAAGGAATATGTCATTCTCATCATAAATAAGTGGGTCCAGAAAATGAAAAAAGAGGGAAGATTAGGTATACTTGACACCAAAATAAAGAGAGAAGCTTATAGGCTGGATTTCCTTAAATATAAATGAATATTTTGTAAGTGAAATGAATCAATTCCAAGAGCATATTAAAAATTATGATCAGATAAGGCTTACCCTACGTAGGCAAGAATGATTTCACCATCAGAAAATCCGTCACTGTAACTCACCACATTAATAGGTTAAAGAAAATCTTATGTGATGATTTCAGTAGCTATAGAAATAGCACTTGATGGAGCTCAACATTTTTTCATGATAAAAATTCTTAGAAAAATCAGAACATGGTATAGAGGAGGGTACATGAATGGGGAAATCCACAAGGTGGCATAAAGGTTCCTGTTCTGTTTCAGGTACTGACGTGTCATCTCATAGTGATGGTGTATATTTTATAAAACATAAATTTGATAATCATTAGAAAAAGAAGAACCCTAGTCTTGAGCCTTATAAACCGTGACCAAGTTCCCGTGTCACCTGCTAGCTTGGGACCTTTTGCAAAATGGTCATAAATAAATTAAAAGCGGGCCTTTCTGGAGGTTACGAATACAGACCACAAAACGGGGGAGAAATGGTTGAAAAGCCGAACAGAATCAATGCTTGACTTTTTCAGTTTGAATGATTTCACAAATGTATCTTGGAGCCAACTCGATTTTTTGTTTTTTCTAGTCCCTCCACGGCTTTGCTCTGGTGGTAAGCGCGGAAGGGATGATATTCTACGCGTCAGCAACGATTGTGGACTATCTGGGCTTCCACCAGGTAAACACAACTGCTCTATCTGCTGCGGTTCGGTTCTGTTACCTTGAAAGCACGCGTTGTCTTCAAGGTTTAAAATGTCGCTAAAATCAAGCTTCCTTTTTTTTTTTTTAAATCATGGAGCTTTTGTCAGATGAGGATTTGCACACCTAGCTTTATCTAGGGCCCGGGGTCACAGCGAGAGTCATGACAGTGCCCTGGGTGTCCCCCGTCTAAAGGGCAGCAACTTGTGCTGACTGAGGCCTGCCCTCCCGGGTTCCTCGCCGTGAGAGGCTGGTCAGGGCCAGGGCAGTGGACCTGTCCTCATCTGTGCATTGGTGTCTCAAAGCCCAGACACGAGGTACAGTCAGGACGTGGTGTGTTCTGGAAACGCTCTTGTTGGGGTACAGATAATTCATCTGGAACGTTGCCCCAGGCCAGCCTAGCTTGGATGATTCCAGACCTTGGGGCAGAGCCGGATGGAGTCCCATCCAACACTGGGTCCTAGAAGCGTGGCTCAATGAGAAGTCCCAGGAAAGGAAGAAGGACCTGGCTTGGCCTCTGGGAAGGAAAAGAAGTCTCTCGTGAGAAATCCCAACCCAAAGTCACCAGCCTGGTGGTGCAGCCTCCCGGCTCTGGAACTTCGACGGCTGAGGTCTGAGGACAAGCCGGGCACAAGACTGGCCGCAGCTGCTCTGCCACGGGCCACCCCCAGACACAGCCCTCCCCAGGGAGCTCACCGGGCAGAGTTATCAACTCGGGGAAGCCGCGGACCAACAGCACTGGCACCCTCCGTGAGGAATTCAAGACAAAAACAGGTGGATTTGAGAGAGGACAAAACAGAACCTGGAAGAACGGAGAATAGTGTGTCTGTCGTCAGGGCCACATCCGGAGGCAGAACCTGTGCGGTGATTCGCACGGCTTAATATACAGAATTTATAAACTTACACTAATGTAAGTTTAGTGTAAAGGATCATCGCCTAGTGACACAGGATGAGCGAGAAAGCGGTGCAGGCACAGTGCGTGCGGGGGGAGCAGCGCCCGCGGGGCTGAGCCCGGCGCCCAGAAGGAGCACATTGCGGAGACCACGCCCCCGCCCCACCCCCAGCCCCGCCCCCCGCTGGCCGGGGAGGAGGCGGCGGCCCCTGGGGGGTGGAGAGTCCCCCGAGGCGCCCACCCGCTGGGACGCTGGCGAGACTGGGGCAGGGGTGCTGGCCTGGAGGCCGTGGACAGCACCGCGGGGCCGGGGCGCCTCTGCCGGCAGAGGGGAAATATCTGCAGAGCCAAGCGAGGAAGCGGGGAGAGGCCAGACTGGCGTTAACAACGAAAATCTCCCCGGGTGGGCCGAACACCAAGGGGGTGCCCGAAGCCGAGGGCAGCGGAAGCCAAGGTCTGAGAGCCCGGTCCCCGACAGGCTGAGAACTGAGGCCCGCCTGAGCCCCTGAGGCCGATGGGGCCCGTGATCTAATTTCCATGAAAATCCTCGTTCGAATCGTTTTCGATTCCTCCCACGCTCGTTTCCAGGTTGACTTTCCCGCCACCCGGACCCGCACAGAGTGACCGCCAGGCCCTGTCCTGGCCCCGGGACCGTCCGGGCGGCCTCGCGGGCAGCGATCGCGCGGTCACGGCCTGTGGCCCAGCAGCGGGCGGAGGCGCGGCCCCCGCGGGGGGCTCGGGGGCGTGGCCTCGGGGAGCCGGCTCCGCCCCTTCGAGTCGGGGTCGCCCGACTTCCTCCTCCGCGCGGTGGGGCTGCGAGGCCGCGGCCGGGACCCCCAGGGGGCTGGGGGCGCTCCTGACGCGGGAGCTGGGCCACCCGGTCCGCCGCTGTGCAGTCGCTGCGCGGAGGCCGCGCTCGCACGAGGTCGGGGGCCGTGGCCGGGGTGCAGGCTCGGGCTCGGGGTCCCGTGGAGCAGCGGCCCCTCCAGGACGGCTGGTGACTCCGCGAGGCCGTGGGCACGAGGGATTCCAGCCCCAAATAGCGAAGTCTTCCACGTGCTCCCCTGGAGGTCGTGTGCGGGATCTGGATCTAGAAAAACGTGCTTTGGTCTGCCTTTTGCGTGCTCAGAATGTCTTTTCGTTCCAATCACTGTCGCCTGAGTTGCTCTGTGAATTCTCCAGACACCCAGAGCCACCTGCCTTTGGCTGTAATTCGAAGGGCTTACCACCGGGTAGGACCTTCGTGGGAAAATCCCTGCGGAGGAGACCTGCCTGATTCCAGGTCTGAACTTGCTAATTGGCTCTTTTGTTTTCTTGGAACTTGGTTATTTCCGCTGAAGCGTTAGAAGTGAAAACAAAAAAAAGTTTTGCCTTTTATTATAAAGAAATTGTTTCCAAATGCCATTAAATCAGGCCGTGCCTCTAGTTTATGCAAAATATTTCGTGAACATGTTAGAATAGCTTTGTGCTATTGTAAGCTTCTTGTGCAAAACGCCTTACAAAAAGTCAGGAACCAGGTATTTCCTGTCACAACCTGAGTGCAGCGTTTCAGTATCCTGCACTTCAGCACTCTTTGAGATGAATGGATAGGCTTTCGATGTATATTTTAGTTGCTGTTGCCGTTTGCTGCTTCAAGATGTTGTCCGTTCTCTCGGAGGTCAGCGGTCGGGGCAGCTTGTCCCCGTGTGAACCGGGGCAGATGTGAGGGCCTGTGGAAGGAAGCAGTTAGGAATCCACAGGCATGGAGAGTGGATATGCGACCTCTCTGCACAGAAAGTAGAGATGGTTACTGCTGGAACGAGCCGTTTGTGAAAACGGTTGTATCAATACTTTTATCCTCAACTCCGCAAAGGGTGGTTTAGAGGCAGGATGAAGACCGCCTGACCCAACCAAAGCAGGGCCTGTTTTGTGCTGTTTGATCATTGTTACCTACTCCCTCCCCTCCTTCTCACGTTTCCCACCATTTATTTTTCTTGACCTCGTTGGTAGGAATCAGACCCTAGGAGATTAGGAAAGACGAAGGGCAGCCACGCTAATTGCTACCAACTTGGTTTCCCCACCCCAGGTAACTGGTCTTCAAATTCACCTTAGTCAGCGATGTCTCCTCCAAGTCAACCTGCCTCCTGTGCCCGTTAAGCCACAGACCCACACCTTGCGTCCCATTCGTGAATCATCTGAGGTGTGTGGAGACGGCAAACGGGGCAGCAGGGAGGCCCTGGGGTTCTGCGAAGCTTGGGGTCACCTGCTAAAACTCACCAGAGAACAACCTGGATCACAGTGCCTGTATATCAGTTTATGGTGAGAAGTATCCAACACTCAGAGGTCAGCACAATTTTTTTCCTTTAATCAAAACCATGGAGGGGAAAATGCCATCCATCAAAGCAGGATGGAAAAACACCAGATTCCTAGTAATGAGTCAAGCAAATGATATGCAGTATCTCCACACAGAAAATATAGAACATTATTTAAAGAAATTAAAGAAGATCCAGATAAATGGAAGGATATGCCATATCCTGGACTGCAGGACTCGATATCATTATCATAAAAACATCAGATCAAGTTATAGAATAACATTAATTAATAACACTGCCGTAAAAACTGAGCAGCTTCTCTGGGAGGAAACTGACAAGCTAATTGGGAATGCAGAGGGCTGAGCAATCCCATCCGTGGGGCGGTGGGGGGTGTGATTTTCCCTGGGACATACAATCCCGGAGACGAGACTGCCTGTCGAGCTCAGTGGCTGAGACGTGTGGGGTCGGTGGAAGATGAACAGGTGGACGCATAGGACAGAGCGGAGGTTCAGAGCAGCCGCGGGTTTACAGTGAAGCTGGTGCTGCCGAGAGGTGGGCGGGCGCTGGTCTCGTCAGTAAACGGTGCTTCGTGAACTGGATCCACATGAAAAAAATGAGTCTTGACTCCTACCTCACACCATGCACAGTCAATATCGGGTGGGTGGTGGAAGCTTCTAGAAGATAACAGGGCAGAGTTAGGAGGTATATGAGGACAGAGTACATAGACAGGACAAAACCTCTAAAACCCTGTCCATGAGGAGAGACTGATGAATCAGGCTGTGTCAGACCCATTAAGAGAGCAGCAGGGCAGGCTAGGGAGTGGAGAAGATTTTTGCCAAGGAATCCACTCGAGAAAGGACTCCTGTCCAGAAGGATGAAGAGCACTGACAAAGCAGCAAGACAGCTCAGTGGAAATTCATGAAAAAGACAGAAGCAGGCAACACACACACACACACACACACACACACTCACATCTAAAAACCAGTAAACATATGAGAAGATGTTCAATTTCATTAGTCTTCATGACGTGCTAATTAAAGCCATCAAAAGAAACCATGATGCATCCACCACCGTAGCTCAAAAAAAAAAAAAAAAAAAGAGCGTTGAAAATACCAAAGGTTGGCCAGAACATAAAGCAACTGGACTTTCACACACTGCCACAACGGAAGTGTGCATTCGTATGCTCACTTTGGATGGCTGTTTGGCCTTTTCCACTAAAGCTGAGGCTCTGCTCACTCCATGACCCAGCCATTCCACTCCTGGGTGTGCATCCAACAGAAACGCCCTCGAAGACACAGCAGCAGCCTCTGTAACAGGCTCAGACGGGAAATAACTCAGAGGGCCCAGCAGTGAGTGGATTAATCAGTCGTGGTATGTTCCTACAGTGGAGTACCACACGATGGGGGGGGCTGAAACACTGCCGTCACACGCACCAGGGGCCGTGTCACAACTGTGATGTGACACAGAGGTCACAGCGCTCCATTTGCATCCAGTATCAGCCGGCAGTGCGGGGTTCTGCGCCACGACCGCCTCTGGGGAGGGTGGAGGGAAGGGGTTCTGAGATGCTGTAGGGGTCCTGATTCCTGACTGGGTGGTGAAGCCGCATATTTATGATTTGGGCACTTTTCAGACTATGCGTTATGCCTGCATCACAAAAGCGCATTAGGAAGGCATCGCTATGGGATGTGCCCTTGTAACCATAGAGCTACCAGGTGAGGTGGGAGCCTCCGGTGAGAGGGAGCCTCCAGGTGAGGTGGGAGCTGCCAGGTGGTTGAGAACCAGAGGGTGCGGCAGGTGCCACCAGGTCTCAGCAGGAGGGAAAGTCAGGTGTGCCCACGTCCACCATGAGTTGGTCCCCCGTCACGCCAGACTCCCTGACCCTGGACAGCACTGACCAAGGACCCCAGTCACTTCTGACCTCAGGGTCCTCTTCTTTCTGTGAAAACAGTGTCCTGGGCTGGGGGGCGCACAGGTGAGAGAGCCCAGCCTTCGACTTACGAGCATACTCATTTTCTACCTCCCGAGGCTGCCCGTTAGATGTTCGGGGCCACAGCTACAGGAGGGGCCTGTGGAGAGATGGTGCACCTCGTCCTCTCTGGGTGGGGCCACCTGTTACCTTCTAAGGAGGTAACGTCACTTGTGAAGTCTTGATCCTTCAGGAACTCTTCCTCCATCTAGTTGGTATAGTGATCCAGTTGAGATATGATTGAAACTCAGAAATGGACCAGTTGAAGAGGTCACAGACAGCACCTGGTGGGCTGGGGTCCCAGGCGGGTAATGAGAGATGCCTTTCAGTTAAGAGAGGGTAGTGGGGAGACGTGCTCCAGGCTCGTCATCCATCGACACTCTGTGGATGTTTTTGCCAACAACAGCAACCGTCGAGTCTAATGAAGCCAGTCTTCGTAGCCCGTGACAGTGGCCTTTGTGCCCCAGACCGCAGTTTCCCAGAGTGGACCTGTGGGTCGGCCTCTGCGTTCGGGGCCCGAGCAGGTGGGAGGACCCAGGACCAGAGAGAGGGCTGGGGACTGGTGGGTCTTGCAGCGTCCTACCGGGGGTGGTGGTCAGGCCTGGAGGTGCTGGCCCGGCCCCCATCTCACCTGGTGGACCCCAGCTCACTTCACAGGGATGCTTTCCTAATTCACTTTTGTGATTCAAGTATAACAGATAGGCTGGAAAGTGACCAAACATAAACGCACAGCTTGATGAGGTTGGAGTCAACTTGGGAAAGTGGGTATCTTGACCCCAAGTGACCTTTGGTCTCTGAGTCCCCAACCTGGCCCCTGAAGGCACCGCCCGGCCTGGGGGGCACCCGCAGTGTGCCCGGCTCTGCGCCTCGTGAGCCGGATGCCTGGTGTCCAGGCCATGTGGTCATGTCCTCCGGGGAGGGACTTTCTCTTCACAGGTGAGACTTGCCTTTGACAGATGGATGAGACATTTTCGCAGTTATTAGCACTGGAATAAAGTATGGAAATTCACTCAGGGTAAGGCTAAAATGACTGTTGCCATGTTCCAGACGGACGTGATGCACCAAAATATTTACGACTACATCCACGTGGACGACCGCCAGGACTTCTGCCGGCAGCTGCACTGGGCCATGGACCCTCCCCAGGCTGGGTGTGAGCAGAACCTGCTCTCAGAGACAGGTGGGTCTTGGGGGGGCCCTGGTCTAACTCAGCCACGGATCGCCCCCTTTCCTTCCGGTCCAGTTGATGCGGTGTCGACGCCCCCTCCTCGGAGACCTCCTCCCGCGCCCCGCCCCACCCTCCTCCCGCCCCACGTGGCCCTCTGGCTCCCGAGTGCTTCTGCGTCTTGGGCTGCTGCTCTGTGCCC